>NC_090923.1:1467837487-1468140517 GCF_040938575.1 Ambystoma mexicanum | reverse complement strand
ACAGGATGACTTTGTCCTTGTGAAAGGTTGTGTAGGGCTCTGAAGCCACCAGAGCCTGGATCTCGCTGACTTTGCTTTCTGAAGTTATACCCACGAGCAGAGCTGTCTTTATGGTGACCAGCCTGATGTCCGCGGACGCCATTGGCTCAAAAGGTTTGTGCACCAAGGCGCCTAACACAACGTTAAGGTCCCACACACGGTGTGGTTTCTTTATAGGCGGGCAAAGTCTGTGGAGGTCCACCAAATGTCATTTGACCACCGGGTTGGCAGAGGAGAAGAGGCCCTCCTCCGAATTCCGGTAAGCCCCTATGGCTGCCAGAAAGGTGCAGCATGTATCCACCTGTACGCCGGAATGGGCGAGGTGTGCCGAAAAGGAGAGAACGTCTTCCAAGGTGCACCCAGGGGGATCGATCTCCCTAGAGTGGGCCTAATGACAGAATCTAGACCATTTACTCTTATACTGGCTCCGAGTAGCCTTGCTTCTAGCGCCCTGAATGATCTCTAGATTAGCCTGAAGCTCAAGTGCTTCAGAGTGACCTGCTCAGGAACCACGCTGCAAGGGCTAGTTTGTGAGGAGCATGATGGAGTACCCTGCCCCCCCTGCAGGGTCAAGAGAGGCGCTGGGCCCAGCGGTAGGTGAATGGGTGGTCTGTCCGATAGGCAGGGTAGCTCAAAGAACCACTGCATCACCGGTCACCAAGGGGCTATCAAGATGATGCTGAAGTGCCGGGATTCCTTTGTCCTGCAGATCACCCTGTGGCCCAGGCGTGTGTGCGGGAAGGCGTATGCCGACATGTCTTTCCATTGTATCTGGAATGCATTGCCCAGGGAGCCGGGGCCCTGCCAGGAGGTGAACTGCCGGAATTTCCTGTTGCCCCGGGAGGCAAACAGATCCACCTGTGGATGCCCCCACCTGAGGAAGATCTCCTTCAGTAACAGGTCATTCAATTGCCACTCGTAATTGTCCGCCCCATGTCTGCTGAGCCTGTCCTCTTCCAGGTTGGAATCCCCGGGGAGTGGACCCCCCTAAGGTAGATGCTGTTCTCCAGAGCCCACTCCCATGTGCTGACTGCTAGGAAGTACAGCGGAGGGGATCTGGTACCCCCCCCCTGCTTTTTGACTAAGTACATGCTGGTGGAGTTGCTTGTCTGGATCAGAACTGGCATGCCCTTAATAAGGGGGAGAAAGGCCCTGAGAGCCAGCCATATGGCCTTCAATTCTAGCCAATTGATGTGGGACTCCTGCTCCTGCCGAGTCCAGACTCCAAGGACGTTGTGGTTCTCCAGAGTGGCTCCCCCATCCTCTAGGGAAGAGTCTGTAGTATTCGTGACCTGAGGGGCCGGCTGTCGGAAGGGCTTGCCCTGCCGCAGGTTGTAGTCCGCGGACCACCACTGGAGGTCCGAGTGGAGAAAAGTAGTAATGCTGACTGGCTCCGCTTGGGAGTCCTTCTCTTGATTCCATGAGGCTGTGTAATCTTCCTCATCCTGAGCCTTTTGTGGGGAACGGCCAACAGGACTGCTGCCATAAGACCCAAAAGGTGTTGGTACCACCAGGCCGAAGCGACTGGCCTGGAGAGGAAGTGAGCTGTGGCTCTCTTGATGGCCGCAATCTTGTCCTCCGAGGGAAAAACTTTCATGGAGTTTGTGTCCCATATGAGGCCCAAAAGGTCAGGCTCTGCGTGGGATGCAGCAGAGACTTCTTGAGATTTATAGTGAGCCCCAGGTCGTGGAGCGTGTTCATCAGTGCTGAGGCGGTCAGTTGTACCGCTTCTGGAGAGGTGGCCTGGACGAGCCAGTCGTCCAGGTATGGGTAGACGTGGTGGCCCTGGACCCTGAGGGCTGCCACTGCATTCATAAATCTGGTAAACACCCTGGGGGCCGAGTTGAGGTCAAAGGGCAGCACCTTGTATTGGAAATGGCAGCCCATGATCCTGAAGCGCAGTAAGGAACGATGCGGCTGCCAAATCGGGACGGGTGTACGTAGGCGTCCTTCAGATCCAGGGAGCACATCCAGTCTTCCCTGTCCAGTTTTTCCACAATAAGAGCTGGCGTAACCATATTGAATTTTATGTAGAGGGAGGGAGAGATTGAGGGTGGAAAGATCCAATACAACTCTCAGGCCAGCCTGGTTCTTCTTCTGTATGGTGAAAATCCTGGAATAGAAGCCCAATCCTCGCTGGGAGGCGGGGACTTCTTCCACTGCCTGGCTCTTTCGACGAGTGACTGGATCTCCGCCAGCAGAGTTGCGAGCTGCATGCCACATGACAAACTCGTGGTGTCTGGCTCGCTGGAACCAGCCCCGTCCAAGACGCTTAGTGTTGGAACATAAGGCCTATCCGCACCTCAGGTTGGGACCTGGGAGGCATATTGCCCTCGGCAGGACTGCCAGTAGTGCTGCGTGAAGGCACTCCCTCGGACATGATGCCAGTACTAGGGCGTAGCCCCTCGGGCGTAAACCAGGTAAAAGAACCTTGCGGTCCCTCAGCACTGACACCGGAAGGATCCAGAGACCCCTTGGCCATGAGGCCGGTAGCTGGACTAGCCTCGGTACGTGTGCTGGTTCTAGAACCCGAAGGGTTCCTCCTGGTCGAGCGCTACTTTGGGAAGGAGTAGCCTTTAAGGGGTGCAATGGTAAATAGAGGCTTTACCTTAGGCCTCGAGTGATGTTTGACAGTCCCTTAGGTCCTCCAGAGGTGACTTCTGGAAGAGCTCCCTCCACCTAGCTAGCCTGTTCTTCAGTGCACATGGGGTCAGAGCGTTGCACGCAGAACAACCTTCCCAGCCGTGGTTGGGGTCAAGGCAGCAGAGGCAAAAGGCATGGGGGCCTGATGTAGGGATGAGCCCCTCGCAGACTGGACACCGGCTGAAGCCCGCTGAAGTCGACATGCGGCGGGGAGGAGCGTGTCGTCGGAGGACCAAGTACCTAAATGAAAAGAAAAAGATAAAAGAATATCCAGGGAAGAGTGCATTGTATTACATGGCCAAAGCCAAACCCAGGAGCGCCTGTGAAATCGGCCCATTCTCGTCGACGCCGAAAAGGGGACTGAGTAGCACCGATGGGCGGAGTCAGGTAGCGCATGCTCCCAGGGCCACGCCCCCGCGCGCCTCTAAATTTAAAGGGGAAGATTTTTCTGGTGAAAAAGGTTCCGTCTCCCGTCCCTCGCGAAGGACGCCCATGCAGTATGAAGGAAAGGGGACAGGACGTAAGAGTATTATAGCTATAGAAATAGACGTCCAGACAGCTCATTGCCTGACTCACATTGCACTCTGACATACAAAAGGACAGTTCCAGGGTCGAACAGCATCCTTGGTATGGGTGACTGAGTGGTCAGCTCCAGAAGAAGATGATTATGTTGAAGATCTAAAGACAAGAGCAAGAGCACACACCAGATATCATGTGATAAAATACGAACAGCCTGGAATAAAGGGAGCTGGAATCAGAGGGGAAATAAATACAAAGCTGAATTGAAAAGGAAAAACTGATGAAGAAATACAAAGATGGAAGGAAAGTGGCCAGATGGGGAACAGTACTTACTCCAGATGGAAGGGAAGAAGGCATAGTCGTATACAGAGCTGTGACAGTAACAGGACATCACAAACCAGTTATAGATCGTGTGGAGAAGGGATGCAAACCTCTATGGCCGAAGCTTGCAAAGTTGCTGACAAGAATTGAAGACAAAGGAGGCCCGTTACAGATAGTGCCTCTAGCCAGTGTGGAGCTATGTTTCAGAAATAATGGCACAAGAAAGGTTGGAGAGAATCAGCAGTGCGGTCAAATCTTTGATGTACCAGGAATGGATCAGTAGTGATAATTGAGCACTACTGGGCCTTTGGATCCAGAGCATACCTGAAGCTGCCCATAGACAGGGGAGGACTGTGTTCCATAGTGATTGTTCATGTTCCAGCATTGGTGATACCAAAAAGTGACCTGAACATTGGAGAATTTCCAAAGGCAGATGGTCACCTGAGAAAAAGGAGATCTGTTCTTCACTTTGGAAAACCCTTCCTCTTACTGGCCTGCTTCCCCTTCCAGTAGTAGCCAAAAGAAACAGTAGGGATGTGTGATTGAGGAAATTACACTGATTTAACCAGGCAGGATGCTGTCACAATTGTTGTTTAATTCTCTACAGATTATAAATTAAACTCTGCAGTAAAAGAAATACTATTTGTGTGTCTAGGAAGAAGGGGACCTGGGTCCGGGTAGATGGAGAGGGTCACAGAGAGGGAACTGATCTAAATAGAAGCATTTTAATTTTCTTTATTGGAATAAATACAACCCAGAACATATTAACACAACTGCACAAATTGTTTATATATTGCCACTTACCCAACATCATTATACATTTCTACTTTTGCCATATATGAAATGCATTAACAAGCAACATACTTAAAACCCATACCACTGCACAATAAAACAAAACAGATGTTCTCCTACCCCCAGAGGTCCTGTCAAAATTATTAAAGCAAGCACAGCCACAATAAACTTCCAATTAAAAAACTTACTTAAACAAATGTGGCTGTAGTTCTAATAAAATGATGCCACTTCTACTCCACATTGCTAACTAGCCAAAACCCATCTCATCAGACACTTAATGAACATAGTTACGATACGTGGAACTAGATTACAATACATTGCCATTGTAAGGAAACAACACGGGCAAAGTTGACTTCCATTACACATATTAACATTAACCTCACCTTTCTAAGTGTAGCACTCTTGTAATTAACAACGTGTCAGTTACCTTAAGGGGCTGCAGTGTTAGGGAAAAAAAAACACTTCACTATGTGCTCAGTTTCTAATGTCCTTGATTCTGGGCTATTGTGCTCATTACAGTATTATGGTGACCAGACATAGGTATGCATGGTACTTTATTTAGATGTATTTAAGTTATTTAATTAAAGTACTTCCAGTTTTTTAAAATTTGTAATCAGTATTTTGCCCTTTTACCCAAAACTCTTAGCAGACACGTTTCAAGCCACGTTGTCCCGAAGCGTGCTTCTCTACAATTAACACCTTGAAAGATGTGTGATGCACCATGAATACTTAGAAGATTCCCCACACGTTAATTTGATCTCAAATTTACTAGATCGGATCCATGCGTTTCCTGTGCAGTACTGAATTTTCCCTCACAGTTTCCCCATTCACACATCAAGGCCCCATGAAATGGAGAAGGGCGCTCTCACTGGCTGTGTCCCCTCCACTCCTACAGGCAATCTCTTGGAATTGGGACCCCCACTGTACCCACCGTCTCCAACCCTACCCTGACGCTCTATTTACTTACAACATGTTGTTTGGGTTCCTCTGGATGCACCAATCAATGTCTGTGCGTAATGAGTATTTGATTTGTTTCTGCTCTTTTAAGTTTTAGGAGTCAATCGCTCACTAATTAATTCTGCTCAAAGTCTCCAAAGGAGGCACATGCTTGTATTTCATTGTGTTTCCGTTTTATGCTGTGCTATATTAGGAGTAATTTATGTTTGCCATGATTTATCTATGGAAGCAAACACACAAAGGTCTGCTCATCATTATGTTTCCTCTCATAAGGGTTCCATTTCTTTACAATCTTACAAATCAAGTATTTATGTTTGGCAATTTAAATTTTGTGTTTTGTTAAACAGTATTTCTAATGCATAATATTCACTATTTCCATGGCTGAGTGTTGCTGACAGCAAGCTTCTCAACACTAACAGGAGGCCAAGGGGCTGTTTCACCAGCGCTGGGTTGCCCTCTGGGAAGATTTCCACAGGAGTGGAGGGATGTAGCTGTTGTACATCTGTAATACACTAGCACATACTGTGAAGGGATAGCTCAGGAGTGGTAGGGTTTGAAGCAATCCGCAGTGCCTGACTGTACGTGTTAGCGGGGTGAGTTACAACAAAGCAAATGCAAGTACATTTCCCATCTACTCACTTTCTAGGTCAGGAAGGTTCTTAAAGTCAGGAAAGTTGGGTGGAGCCATGGGCACTTTAAAACGTATGTGGGTTTTGAAATGTTGCCTAGATGTTCCTGAGGCCTTCTAGGAGCATTATGGGGATGGTGTTTATGGTTGGAAGGCTGGATCCCTCTTGGGCTGATGTCTTTCGACAGTTAACCTGTATAATCTATCATTTTTGACCTGTCAAAAAAGAAAGCAGAGAGTTGATCTCGTCTCCAACCTGGTGTAGAGTCGTCTTACCTGCTTAAATTTCGCATGTTTGCTTTTCAGCAATAATGCTGTGTTCAGTGTACCCTACCAGGTGGAAATGGCCCATCAGCCAAACGAACCGGCCTGTGCAAAGCCAGGGTCTTTAACACTGCTAGATTTTCATTACCACCAGGTATGCCACCCCAAACACGGCATGATTGTTATTACGAGAGCATGTAACTGACTGGGGTGCTAAAGGCCCCTTTTTGGTAAATAAATATGCCCCATAGCAAGCATTCAAGCCGGGTTTGCTAAAAATAAATTCAAATAAGATGGCTGCCATAAAAATGGACATATGGGAAGTGTGTGGAGCCTCTTGTTCAGTTACAATTCAGTCATAGTCCAGTGCTGGCAAGGAGAAGGAAGCCAGAGCTGAGGGGCCCTGACAGTTGGTGTCGATACCCGAAGTGTGTAGGTAAGGGGGTGCACTTTTATTTAATGAAGATGAGTTTAATGCAGGGAAAGGGTGGTGGAGGTAGAGGGCAGCAGGTACGCAGGGGGCAGAGGGTGGGTGCGAGAAGCCATCAGTTTGCTCAGAATGTGGCCTTAAATCAGTTGGTATAGTCCACAGTATTCGCCAAGGGCTCTAATGGGCCAATAAGGCCTTTTAGTGCTGCTATACTTGTACCAATTATTTGGGTGTTTTGTGGAGTTTTACATGTTATCTTTCAGCTCCTTCCAATGCTTGTCAGCCTGGTGGATAACATCAAGGTGGAGCCTTGGAGCCTCATACTGATAAGACACTGACATTGTCAAATCACACAATGAATGCTATATACATACTGTTATCTGAACTATACCCGATATTGGAGCACCCCTAATTCTCACATATTCCAGTTATTCTATTTTTTATAAAGGTGTTTTGTAGTTCACAAAGAGCTATTTTATTTCTCAGCTTTCATCAGTGTTTGTCTTGCCGAGTATGTTTTCTTCGATGTTGATTGAACTCACCTTTCTGAGTGAATGTTTTTTCACATTCAGTACATTTATATGGTCTCTCTCCGGTATGCGTTCTCATATGTCCATTCAGATAATCTTTCCTAGTGAAACTTTTGGAACAGAAAGTACACGAAAATGGTTTTTCACCTGTATGTGTTCTGTAATGCTTAATAAGGCTTCCTTTGTGGATGAAGGTTTTTCCACAAGCTGAACATCTAAAAGTCTTCGAATGTTCTCCCATATGTCGAACAAGCTCGTCCTTATGATTGTAAGTTTCATTACATTCGGTACATTGATATATCATAGATCGCTGTGTGTTTTGAAGATCATTCTGCAATATTGAGCTACTTGGATAACTTTGAAATCCATTATAATTTGGGGATATCGCCCGTTCATAAATAAACGTTTCAGAATTGTTGGAACCATTTTCACACTGAGCAGTCTTCTCTCCTCTCTGTTTCTGATAACGTTCGGGCCACATCTGACGTCTAAAGTTGGTTGAATTCCCAGAGCTCATGGCAACTTTGGTGTTGGGCCGGCATGCTGAAGCTTTGTAGCGTTGTGTTTGTTTTGTCAATGTTTGAGACGCTTCCACTTTCTTTTGTCTGTTCATGCCTCCATCCCCTGCTGGATCGAAATAAGAGCCATTAGATCTATAATTAAAAATCATGACTCTCTTTATGACAAAGGATATTTGTGATACAAATGACTGTCATTTCTGTATTAAAAAAACACACATTTCTATAAAAGGTCTAGCCTATAATATAATAATAATTTGATAATCCCATCACTACTCTTATTTCATTACCGTTGATTTGGGATGTCACGAGTCTCTTCCAGAATAGTGTATCTGAATACTGAACCAATCATTCTTGAGAGAACTTAAAAATTAAATTGCTGCCTCTCCAATAATAAAGTCTACAAACGACTAACCCAAAATGTCAGTATGTCAGTGTTTATCCAGAAGTAAAAATGCACCACTGTTGGTGTCAATAACATACTGAATTAATAGTTCTGACCATTGACTGTTGAGCTTGTTTGACCATAATAGGGATGTTGGGGGTCCATGTCCAGGAAAGGAGCAGGTCTGGGAAAAAGTAGGGCCAACTCCTGAAGTTTGACCAAGGGAATGAGGCAGTATAAGAGGGAGACCTACTTCTGTGGGATCTTCCCTTCTAGTGGCGATTCCAACCAGTATCCCCAGTGTCCTGTCCTCTCTCCTACTTGCCTCGGTCTCCTTTTACCATTGTAATTCCCATTCCTGCTTTTTACTGTCTCTAATTCCTCATGTTTTCCCCTTCTCACACACCTAATCCCCTTCCTCAAGAGTAAACTCCTCAATTAAAAGGTCTACAAACTATCTATCTTGATTGTCCAACGCTTCCTTATTGTCTTGATATCTCTCGTTGAGGTGCTCCCAGTCTCGCTTCTCAACTTCTTCTTCCCTGTTCTCACCTTCTTTACCCCCGAATGCTCTGCTGTCACTGTCCGTTCCTTCTTCAATCTTTTGAGCACCACCTTCTCGTTGCCAGTCACCTCAAACTCTTTCCCTGGCAAGTACTGCTGTTACTGCTCTCGCCTTCATTATGAGCCCCTACCTCCTCAGGGCTATCACCACTCTAGTTTTTCACCCCTGTGAACACTACTTTCTTCTACACTAGGATCACCCACTTTGGGCACTCCTCTGAGACCCGACTCCAGCCCATCTGCTGCACATTCAGTTACCAATATGGAACAACCTTTTGTATTTCCCTCTCTGACTGACTGGGGTCACTGGTTTTTATAGCGCTTTTTCTGGCCTGGGCTGGGCTCTTAGTGAGTGGCTGCATCTGTGTTTGGTAATTGGGGCTGTGTTGGGATTGGATGCATCTGTTGGGTGCACCTGGCCTCACTTACTGCCTAGGAAAACGGAGCAAGCCATCAAAATATATATTCATTAATTTGTGATTTGCTTGGCACCAACAGTGGACTAGGCCACTATGCAATGCCGGTAAATTGGGAGCAGAGGGGAGGAAGAGGACAAGGATCTTTCTCAGCGCTTGGAAGCATTCTGATCATAAATGCAGTGGGGGCGGGGGAGAGTGCCCGGTACAATCTTACAAACAGTGAAGACTAAGAGTGCACGACAAGAAAGCCAGGCCAGTCCAAAGTGGTTAGGTATTCAGAGCAATTGTCTTTCTAAGGAGGAAAGATTTAAGTTTCTTTCTGAACCTCTGGCTCGAGTTCAGGAGTGAAGCCATTACAAAGGGTGGTGCCAGTGGCATTAAATGCTTTTTCACCCTACTAATTTGTCCTGAAAGGTGTAATGAAAATGTTCTTGGAGGATGCTGATATGAGGATTCTTGGATGATAGCACTTCTTGATCTTAGCCTTGCTGCATGAAGAGCCCACATTCCAAAATGATCCATCAATGAAGTTGAGACCACTGAAGCATATTCAAGCAACAACAAGAGGTCAATGCAAAGATATGAGAGAGGGGGCGATGTGGTCCAGGGGTTTCAGGCACAGGGTTAGCCTGGCCATTTTGATTTGTAATTTTAGAGGTTTTGGATGAACTCAATAAGGAAGGTAGAAATAAAGAATGTTCGTGTAATGCAGTCTGGAGATCTCAATGTCTGAAATTACCTGGACAGAGTATGAGGTTTAAGAAGGGCAGAATCCTTTTCAGGATATCCAAGAGAAAGTGTGCTTTCCTGTTAATCTCTGGGACGTGCGGTTCAAAGGACAACATGTTATCAGATATCATTCCATAGAGGAAGAGGGGCCCAGGGCTTCAAGTGAAGGAGAGTGGAAAAGATGTGTTTGCAAAAGGAGTGGATTTAATGTGGCTACTTCAGTTGCACTCTACACTTCCTGACACACTCTGGTGCTGCTGCCTGTGCAGCACCCAATTGTTTCCCAAGCATATGACTAATAGGTTATGTTATTTGTTCTTGCACCGCGCAAGGCTGCCACTTACATATTCTCTTGGCGCTCTGGCAGAGTTGAAAATTATGCTCGGTATCTGGAAGAGATTTGTTAGTGGGATTGAAATGGAAAAATGCAAGAGTTTTGATATGCTGGTGGTAGCTTCAGTTCTATGCTGGAAAAAACCCTTGGAAAGCTTCAAAACTGCTGCCCTGCTGCAGAACTTGAACATTGTCATAAACATCATCATCATAATACTTCGACAAATTTGCCTTTGGCTTACAAAATTCATATACATTTGCAATACATATTTTGTCCATCCAGCATACATACTTCAACCATAAAAACTCATAAAATCAAGCAATATTCACAAGCCATATAAATACATAGAAAGTACATCTAAAAGGGGTAAAATCCATAATAATCAGACTTTGTTCAATTGTCAAATAGCTCCTGCGTGACCAGGTTCAATAGATAAATCTAGACACAAAATATATATCATTAACAATATCTGTCGACTGACATAATTTGAGGGCTTCTGCAGCACAGTTAACACAAACCTTCTTGAACACCTTGGTGTATAGGTGCCTGGAAAAACCTCAGTGTATAGCCTCATTATAAATACACAATAAATAAAAAAAATTCAAAAACAGTGGTCGCTGTGAGGAACTCATGGTGACAACAAGTAAGAGACACAAGTGATCACAGTTTAAGGGTGTTTATTGAACAATTAATGCTGTATGCAGGTTGGAAAAACACCCAAACCTAAATCTAAGATGGGAGCAAGCGTCAACCATCAAATGAAAAATAAGGCAGTGCTAGTGGCGTTATGCCAAACTAAATGGGACCATACTAAGAAACCTATTGCCAAGCCTCACAACTAATACAAAAAGGGGTGTGGGATAGTTCTCAAGAAAAGAAAGAATTGTTCTCAAATAATATGTCAGGATGCAGTAGCCTGGGTCTTTCTTCCCCACGTTTTGGACACAGGGTAAGATGGGAGCTTGAAGCACAGCACAGTACAGTCTATGGCTTCTCCAGCACGAGACAACAGTTCCAATGGGAGCTCTTAGGACACACTCTCGGGCGTTTCTAGCACGAGATGATAGTTCAGCTTTTAACCTTCGCGCTTTCAGTTATCAGGACTGTCGATTGCCAAGTCTCGTTTCACTTGAAAGTCTCTTGCCTTTGAGGACCTGACATGTTCAAACAACAAAACAAAAGTTCCTTTAACAAATGAAAGTTCTTTTCCAATGTTTGATGGGTTCACCCCTGGGTCCCCCTCTTCTGGGCACTGACCCTTCTCAATTGTTTATCACAGTTCCTTTATCAATCAAATTTGGGTGATGGCTTCACCCCTGGAGCTTCCTCGGTCGGGCTCAGACCCCTATTGATTTTAACAGGATTCAATTCCCTTGTTTTTCAATGTTCACTTTTGCTCTGGGATTCACTTCCCTTTCTCTCACAGTGCTTGTAGATCAAAGTCTTTCGATTGTACAGGGATTTTGCTTGACCCTCTGTATGACCACTTTGGCCTATTTCACTGGCCCTCCTACGGCCTTCTGGTATCTGTAGTTTCTCTCATATGGTGCTCGGCCAGAGTCTTTTGCTTTAGCACCCACGTGGTGTCGGTTTCCCTCTGCAGCTGGTCTCCACTTCCCACTTTTTACAGTTCATTCAAAGTTCATCTGCTTTGGTTAAAAACTTGCCACTTTGCGATTCTCACTCAACACAGCCCGGTTCTTATCGGTTCTCCCCTTGGCTCACTAGCTGTTATGAACCGCTTGGCTTTTGGCTTCTCTGGAGTCAAGGCCGGTACCACGGGCACAGGAGTTTCCCTCGCTTTTGCCCATCGGCATAGGCTTGCCCCGTGTACAGTTGACAACTGCTGCAGGACACTTGTGCTATTGTTCGCAGCCTTAGGCTCTTGTCCATGAAGGTCCCACGGGCCTGTGACAAAAGGGCAAGGTCACTTATTTCCTTACCATCCTCTCGATTCCTGCTGCATATCTCTTTCTCTTGAACTGCTGCATGGTAGCCATCCCATTGTGCTGTCTGCTGTACTCACCTTGCTCGTACTGCGCTCTCTTGCTCCACCTTTTATCCCTTTGGGGAAAAGGAAGGGCTGTCAGGTGTTTGGTTTAGGTTAATTGCCTGACTTGGCCGGACCCTAGTATTGGGACACGTCAGGTAAATGGTCCTGGTATCAGGAAAAAAGATATGTGTCGGGAAAAGGAGGCGATAATTTCCGGGTATCCTACCGGGTCAGAAGGGAACGAAATGTTAAATGGAGGAAAAATCCTTGTATTGGGGTTTGTGGGAACCTCAAAAGGGTAGGTTGTGTAGGGTTTGTGAGAATGGTAGCTGTTGACTGGGAGTTTGAAAAATGATAATCAGAGGGACAGGATCGTTGGGGTTCGTGAGGCATACAGGAATAACTGGGATTGGACCGGTAGTGTTTTGTCAGGGTAGACTGGGTGTTCGGGAAAGAATAATCAGAAGGACGTGAAAAAGAATGGTTGAGAGTTTTCGGGTTGTAAGCGGGAAAGCAGGGTTTCTGGGAGAGGTGGTTATCAACTCCAGTAGGTGTTCTTAGAGGATTTTCCAGATGGGGTTTGTTTGGTAGATTTTAATATGGGAGATTTGTTAGGAGAAAAGGGGCCAACTGTGGCACAGCCTACAAAGGTCTCAGGGATCTCTCCATCCTCGTCTTCTTTCCTGGTAACATACTGCGTCTCACCTGGAGTATTCCTGCGAGCCCAACCCTGGGTTCCCTTGCCCAGGTGATCCTCCCTCACTGGTCCACCCCCAGGAACTGGATCCAACCGCAATGGCCACCTGAATAAGGGATTCTCAACGTTTTAGTGGGAGAATACCCTAAGGTTTCTCACAAAGCAAATATTGTCGCCTCAGATCTTTGTAGTTCTCATAAAAGAACAAAACTGTGTGATCGTCTCAGAACATGAATCGCACAGCGGGCAAGTTTCAGAGTTGTAAGCTTTACAACCACAAATGAATTTTGCAAGCTTTAGGGTACCAGACCTAAATTCCATAAATTGTTTAAGTGCTTAGGCCGGAGATATCAAATTGAGGTATTTTTTGACTCCTTCATCCGATTTCAGGAACAGGTAGTCCAGTCTGTTCTTAACTGTAAACAGGAACTTACAAGATGTTCATGCACAACCTCTCAAACAGGCGACTTTACCTCGTGTTTGGTGTGACTAGAATGATTCTGTGGATTGTGCCAAATGTCACCCACGCCGAACACATTTAGGTTCTGGCTTACATGTTTAACCCATGGAAGTGAATGCAATCCTAGCTGGCTAAGTAGGCTAATGAAGGCATCCCGGTATTTCCCAAGTTTCGGGGTCACCCAGAGTCTTACCCAATAGAATACCAGTTTCCAAACAATCTGAAACAATTGGCTTTAAGCTGCACTCCATCAATAGCGGGGCATTATGGAAGCTGCTTGGAAGTCTAAACAACAATTTAAGAAACTTGCTCTTCACAATCCCCATTGTCTGACAGTTGTTGTGTCCCCATAGTTCAGCTCCATAAAGGGCAGCTGAGGCAGACTGAATCTTGTAAATATTAATAGCAGGGGAAACGTCTCTCTCTCACCATGGCCCACAAAACCTTTTCTCAAACCACCGCTATTTATTTCCAAGATGACCTGTGATTTTTCCCCATTGGTCCACGAAATAAATAATTCATTTTTTTATATTCATGTGTGTGCCTTTCAATAGATTCGTTCAAGACTAACAATAATGGCCAGGCCTGAATAAAGGCTAGGCTGCATAGAATCATACATTAAAGTGGTTCATTTAGTCCTTTTTGTGTTTATTGCTCTGCTCATTTGTCCCCTGGATGCCGTTGAGTACTTTTCCCTTTTGTGACATACAATAAGTATAAAGGCCTTTTGGTAGATAGCATGTTTTGACCCAGACATCTCTATTTGGTCCCATTTGAGTGTGCGTCTGGCATTCCCAGAGATCCTAATTGCTACAGCAGGTGTTGACGTTTCATGTAGTTTACTTTTTGATCTTATTAACAGCGAGAAGGGTTTGTGGTCGTTTTCTCTGCGATTAATAATAGTAAAGTTGACCACAAGCTCCCAGTCGCTAGTTAACACAAGAATATAATCGATCCTAGTGGAACATTCGAACACGAAGAACATGTTCCTTCTGGGTCGATCGCCACTGCTTCTGCCATTACATGTCCTTAAATTAAGCCCCTGCAGTATCCAAGCTGATTCTAGTGCATTTTTGTGGGCCTGGGGAGTATAACTTGCTTCCAGGGCTGGGATCTCCCACACCAAATCTAATTAGTCCCAAAGCGCTTCCAGTTCTCTGAGGGGTTTGAACTGTAAATTACCCCGCCTACCCCAACCTAGGATGTGGAATTTCCCAGTCTCCCTGTAGTCCCAGACAGTTATCAGTTCCTGCACAGGAGTGTTAGTGCCCCCAGCGGGCTGGTCCCATAGAGTCTATTGTACATACTAAATATAAATAAAGTATGCCCCTCTCTAATCACTAGTTGTAAATCTGGTGACTTCGGATCACTCATTTCTGTTTCCCACAACGATCCTGCAGCCACCGGGGTTTGTAACCCCCTCCCCCAATGGTCTCCCTCTTGCACCTTTAGCCGCTGGGGTGCTGAATGCCTTAAACCCCTGTACCTTAACCGCTGGTAGGGCCCAAGCTTCCTGGATACATACAATCTTGCAACTATGTATTAAGACTATCCAATCTGGGTCCACCAGTAGCTTTTCTATACTGTCAACATACCAGGACAGCACCCTTAAACCCTTGGGCATAGCAGATTCTTGGATTTGGGGGATGATGTCAATCCACCTCTTCTAGCCCCTCACCCAGGGCAGCAAAGTTATACCTCCGTTCAATTATAGTTAGCCCGGGAATGATCTGTCCCTGGTGTAGGGAGGGTGGGGGTAGGGATTAAGAACTTGCCTCAATTGCCAATAACGTTTCCACCAATCCCTTGTCCTTCAGTGTCACTTGGATATAATCACTTTGTCCATTTGGCATAATCCCTCTTTCACAAGTGATGATATCCTCTCTTATGATAGAGATACATCCCCTGACTTGCCGAAGCTAGTGGATGCTCTTGTTGTTCAGTATCTCTATATTCTCATAAATCCCGAGCCTTAACTTGGGGACATTACACATGTAGACAATCACACTGTTCCTATCCCCATCTTGTTTGTTATTCTAGATAGTTGGCTCCATTTGTCTTGTATTAGTTGCTGGGACTTGCTTACGATTACCAATGCTCTGTGGCAGGTGGGTAGACACATGTTAATAGTGTTTGTTATTGATTTTGCCCAATGGGGATATTTCCTTGCCCTCACAGCTTTTACCAATGCCAACCCTCCCCCACCTCTACTGCTGTTGACCGCACTCTGAGGCTGCAGAAAAAAGTGCCACCGGTTCAAGCTATGTTTGTATCTTTTTTGGGCAGAGAATTAGTGGCTAGAGAGCCATGCTCCTTCTGTACCCTTCACAGCTTGTTCTCCTGTTCTGTAACTCTAATGCCCAGCTTAAGTTACCAGTTCCTTAAGTTTCCCAACCTCATCCATGATCTCCTTTAAGTTGTTGCTCAGATTGCATTTGCATCCACAAATAGGAGATACTTGGGGTTGTTCGAGTAAGGAGCTGGTTGCCATTCTCTTACATCTACTTTGGGCTCCTGCTCTAGATTTAGATGGCACTTCCCTAGGACTTTATCTGCCTTGTGAGCTACAGCTATTTTTGCCGATTTCACAATGCGCAGCAGCCTTTGTTGCAGCCACTTTAGGTGCTGCACCAAGATCCTCACTATGCAAGGGGGAAAATCTGTTATGCAAAGTGATTTCAGGGGCGATTTCTGTTTACCAAGGCGGATGTTTACTTGAGCTGAACCTACATCTTGTCCTATTGTGTTTGCCCCCTCCACTGCGCCAGGTACAAGAGCAGTCAAGGCCATTTCATTGCTTGCAAAATCTTTTGCTTGTCTCGGTTGGGAGTATACTTCAATGAGATTACTGTTTGGGGAATCCAGTAATTTGGAGCTATGTACTGGAATAAGGTGGTTTTTCCCTCCTTCCTGGCCTATGATATTCTCCACTCTGAATTTGTCAAGGTGGTCATCATCATCTGGTTTTCTTGCACGCTGCAAGACCAAAATCCTTGCGTTGCTAGTGATGTCTGCACCCTCATTAACTACCTCTATTGCACCCAGTGCATTTGCGCCCTCATCTAGAACTACACAATTCGATTTAATTGTTTTTGGAGTCCTCTCCCATCTATATTGTTTAGCAAACCTTTATGCGTTAACATCCTTAATGGGCTCAAAGAGTTTATATACACTTTTTGGTTTAAACCCCAGTGAAATTGTGGAATTTGCTTTACGTTTCACCATCCTCAGTGCAAAAAATGTTATTTCTGTAAAATCAGGGTCATCAATCGATGTTCAATTATCTCCAGGGCACCATTTTTGCTATAGCAATGTTCTGTGGGAGGCCCGACCTACTATACGTTTTCAACACTATTCAGGTGCCAAATCCGGTGACGCCCTCCTTAGCTAGCACGAAGCAGCTACTTCTAGTGCTGCTTCGACCAGGTTTTAAGGTACTATAGTGATTTAAGGTTGAAAGTGCTTAGTTAATAAAATATGACATGCTGTATGCAAGTGTACAACTCAGGCTTTATAAACAAGATGTAGCAGCCTCAGAAACACTTCAATTTAAAGAACAGTAATCTAGTTATGTAACCTGCACAGATTACAAAAAGTGCAAAAGGTTTAAGTTACTTAACTGTAAATATTGTTCTCCAGCATGGGTCTGGCATGTATTCACATGCTCATGAATATTCCCCATTATCAGGCTGGGAATCCTCGGTTAAAGCGTTTTGCTTTCACTTTAAAACTGTATTTCTCTGCTAAACCAATCACTGTTCTCTCGGTCATACTGCCTACATACAATGACCGTCCTCCCCCTAAGTGGCCTAATCTTAAGATATGATAAGCATGTTCAGTGGCAGTATGACTAAGAAGAGCAGCACAGGGGCCGGAGGGAGGGTTCACATGTGAATCCATGCCAGAGAACAATAGTTACAGGTAAGTAATTTAAACCTTCTTCAGCATGGGGTCGGGCATGGATTCACATGCTCATGAAGAACGAATACATAGCAGTACAACATTACACAATCACAGGATGTGGCAAGGCTCAACAGAAGCAATTAACTCTTATGTCTGGAACAGGCTCACCTCAAGCGAACAGGTTGCGTAGCACTGCTTGGCCGACTCTGGACTCCTCCTTGGAATCTCTGTCGACGCAGTAGAACTTCGTGAAGGTGTGCGTGGACCTCCTTGTAGCAGTGTTTGCAGATGTCCAGCAGGGGCACACCAGACAGGAACGCCGTCGTTGCAGTGATCACTCTGGTGGAGTGGGCTCTCGGACGGCCGGGCAGAGGTCGGTTCGCCAACCGATGACAGTGTGTGATGCAGCCAGAGAGCCACCTTGAAATGGAAGCCTTGGACAAGGCCTTGCCATGGTTCACACGGCCAAAGTTCACAAACAGTTGTGAAGTCTTCCGAAAACTGTGTGTGCGTGTCACGTAGAACTTCAGGGCACGAGCAATGCCCAGCGAGTGCACAGCCCTTTCCGCCAGCAAAGATTTCGGGAAGAAAACAGGTAACACCAAAGGCTCACTGAGGTGGAATTCCGATGGAACCTCCGGCATGAAAGATGGGTGCGTTTGCAGTACCACCCTTGATTTGTGGAAAGTCAGGTACAGTTACTTGCAGGATAGGGCCTGGAACTCACCTACCCGCCTGGCAGAGGTGATGGCCACAAGGAAAGCCGTTTTCCACGAGAGAAACTGGAGTGGGGCCTGATGCATAGGCTCGAAACGGGCCCCCCATGAGCCTTGTCAGAACCACGTTGAGTTCCCACGCCGGGGCAGGAGCCTTCATCGGCGGGAAAGAACGGAAAAGTATTTTGAGAAACTCCTTGACGAGTCTGTGGGACCAGAGCAAGGATCTTCCTGGGGTTCTCGTGTTGTGGGAGAGAGCCCCCAGATGCACCTTGATGGAGGCGTGTGCCAGGCCAGCCTTTGCCAAGGATAGCAAGTATGGAAGGATCTGTGAAGCCGTGACCCTCAGAGGGGTAATCTTCTGTGACTTGCACCATGTACACAAACACTTGCACTTTCGGCTGTAGCACTTTAAGGTTGATGATGCCCTGGCCTTGGCGAGGACTTCCCTGCAGTCTGCTGGTAACGCATAACCTCCAAACTCTAAGGCTGCAGGAGCCAAGCCTTCAGGTTCAGCGATCCTGGGTCGTAATGACAGATAGCACCCCCCTCTCTGATGAGAAGATCCGGAACCACCAGCAACTTTACTGGAGGCGCCAGTGACAGGCTGAGGCGGTCTGGGTACCAAATCTGCCACGGCCACGCTGGGGCAATGAGTATCACCTTGCATTGGCACTGAGTCCGTTGATGACTTGCAGCAGGAGAGGGAACGTGTATATAAACAGTCCTTCCCACAGGAAGGAGAACGTGTCCCCCAAGCTCCTTGGCTGGTGGAACCTGCTGGCGAACTTCTGGCATTTGGAGTTTGCCGCTGTCGCAAACAGATCGATCTGTGTTCTGCCCCATTTGGCGAACAGGCGGTCCGCCTGATCCTGACGAAGCTCCCACTCGTGGCAGGAGCGGAGTTCCCTACTGAGGGAGTCTGCAATGGTGTTCTTGACTCCCGCTAGTTGAAGAGGGACAAGGAACATCCCCATGTCCGACGGCCCAGTGCCACAAGTCCTGGGTCTCCTTGGATAGCGCCCTGATGTAGAACATGGTGGTGGTGTTGTCCGTGAAGATCTTCACCACCTTGCCTTTCAGAGAAGGTAGGAACGACTTGGGGCCCAGGACACTGCCTGTAGCTCCAGGATGTTCATATGGAGGACCCAAATCCTGCGGCAGCCACCGGTCTCGGCGTGCAGACGTCTGGTGTGCGCTCCCCAACCTTCCAGGGAGGCATCTGTGGTGGCTGCCAGAGGCGGGGCTTAGGGAGAGGGCAGTCATTGGCTGTGGTCAGTATGACGCAGAGATTAGTGATTGGTTACTACTACGAAAGACAGATCAGAAACGAAACTGATACTGATTTTTCCTTACCGGGGATTCCCAGCCTGACGACGGGGAATATTCATGAGCATGTGAATCCATGCCAGACCCCATGCTGGAGAACACAGTCTTCTTCGAAACAAAAATAGAACTTTTTCTATCAAAAACACGAAAAAACATACAAACAGCTCGGAGAGCACACTCAAGGACTCCCAACACTGAAGTGTGTGGTACAAATCATGAGCATGTGAATCCATGCCAGACCCTATGCTGGAGAAGGATCCGCTATGGTTAGCAAAGCTGTCCCCGACTTTCGGAGGCAAATATTACCCAAGCCAACAGGAAGGCCAAAAGTTAGCCTTCTAGGATTTAATGCATTTGGATGAACAAAGGGCCATTGGTAAGTAACTTTACTACTCACCGTCCTTAGTTTGGTTTTGGTCCAGACTTGGCTCGTCTAGAGATGGTCACCAGAGACGCGATTTCCCGCCCTCAATTTAGCTTTCAGATGCACAGGTGCTGCGGGTACAGGTCCGGTATGGCACAGGAGCTGCTACATTCAAATCTGTGAAGAAAACACTGATGCAGCAGGTCAAGGGGCACTGGAAGGAACGCAGGAAAACCGCCTGTGGTGACGTGACTCAGTGACGCAAGGGTACTCCAGCTCTTGCAGTATTATGCAGCCATCTATGTAGCAGCCCAAAGCTGCTGGGATGACGCTCCTGCACAGTACCCAAGAATTGAGCTGGATGGCCCAGGGACACCTCCGAACAGGCTCACTTGCAGGGTTACTAGAAGGTGTTGAGAGTGATTAGTCTCACCACTCCTAAGGTTTGAAGCACCTTTGCAGGTCTTCTGAGATCAGGCGCAAAGCAGGGTTCCACCGGGACAACACAGGATTCTGTTACCAGCCCTCGTCAAGTGTGTCTCAGGATCGTCCTTTGTTCTGTTAGGCTCCTCAGTATACTTGGCTCCTTCGGCAGATGTGATGAGCGGGTGCAGGGCCCATCTTCATATCCAGAGTCAGGTGAGGTCATGCACCGAGCCCACCAATGGCAAGATGTGCCCAACACATGCACACCAGCAGTGATCCAATCAGGGACCACTTTGGGTCTCATGCTTGCATGCACACCAGACACCCTGGCACCAGTAATGTGGATTGGGACCAGGCAGTCCCAGCCCACTTCATGGGTGCCTACACATGTTACCTGCAGAGGCCCACGAAAGAAGCAGCTTTCACAGGCAACTGCATGCCCAAAAAAGGAAATCCAGACCTGAAAGGCATGGAGAAGGCAAAGGGACAAAATGGCCAAAAGGACCAACGAAAGACCTTGCGGCACAGCCAGGCTGGGCGCGAGCCACACGTGGTAAGCACATTAAGGCTTGGTAAAAAGTTATACAAATAGAAGAAATAGCTACTGCCGCCACCAGTTTGTCCTGAAGCACATTGTACAATCACCAAACATTCCTTAGAGGGTATCTAGGGCCACAAAACAGAAAGACCCCATTGCGCGGTACTGTAAGGCACTTTGCGCAATAATAAAAAGTGAGCCACAAGTGGCAACAAAGTCAAAAGACTAAGAGAAGACTCACTGTAATCGTATTTCTGATGATTGTATCCGATTAGATTCACATGCTGTGCATATAGTCCGACATCTAGTGGTAATCGCAGAGTATTGCATATTCTTTCCGAATATCGCTAAGGGACCTCGACACGGGTGTGACTGTAACACTATCCCTAACGTGACGTGTAGTGTACCCAAAATCCTTCACGTCTCAAGGTTGCACCAGTTGTTTTTGTTCTGCCATGAGGGAGCCTTACAAAAGCATGAGTACAGAAGATCGCACAGGGGTAACGTGCTGGTCTAGGAAGCAAGATCACGCCGAGCAATAGAGGTTTGATTCCCGGATCTGCGCTTAGAAACCAAACTCAGAGGGAGCGTTATTAAAAAAGAAAACCTATCAAAATAAATAAAAGAAAGAAGGTGTAAGTTGTCTATGTTCCTTCTACTTCAAGAGGGGAGGAAGGGTGGGCGCATGTGAATCTAAGCCGATACAATCATCACAAATACGATTACAGTGAGTAATGCATATCTTCTGATGCTTGTGAATTTGCTTAGAATCACATGCTGTGCATAGGCTAGCGAGCAGTACCAGGAGATGGTGGTGGGATGCGTGAAGGAACAGTAGCAAAGAGATGTCTTAGCACAGCTTGTCCCACCTGAGAATCAGACTTAGAATGCGTGTCTAAGCAGTAGTGTTGGGTGAAAGTATGAACAGAACTCCAGGTTGCTGCTTTGCAAATAGAATCTAGAGGAACATTTGCAATAAATGCTATGGTAGCCCCTGTGCCCAGAGAAGAGTGAGCTCTAGGTATAAAAGGTAAGTCTCTCTTGGCAAGAGAGTAACAGTGTGATGCATTTAATAGTTGATTTAGAGACAGGATCCCCTTCTCTACCAGCTGTTTTTTCTTTCTCAGAGGTTTAGGGCCTTATCACGAGTTGGGCAGTATCCCAGCGGTATTACCGCGGGATACCGCCCGCGCTAATAGCGTTACCGCCACCCGGTCCGGCACTATTGACGCCGAATCAAGGGATGGGCGGAAATGGGTATTCCCCATTGGCCCCAATGGGGCATTTTCAGTGCAATTAGCACGCGCTAATAGCGCTGCGCTAATTGCTCCCAAAAATGTGCCTTTTTCTGGCGCATTTACCCCTAGCTTGGAGCTGGGGGTAAATGCTGCCAGACTCATGTTTGGGCAGACCCTTAAATGCTGCCACTCATGTTCGGGCAGACCCTTAAATGTGGCGGCCCCAACTCGTGATGAGGCCGTTAGTCTTTTCAAGGTACTATGCGACCGCCATCCTTACATCTAGGGTATAGAGGCTTCTTTCAGCCGAGTTTGTGGGGTTCTGAAAGAAAGTAGGAAGTTTGATTCACATGGAACTTAGAGATGAATTTAGGCGAATACCACCTTATCTTTGTGAATAGTCACAAATGGGTCCTGAACTGAGAGACGCTGCAGTTCACTAACTGCTTATAGAGGTAATTGCCACCAAGAAGGCAGTTTTACAGGTAAGGGCCTTAAGACTAGCCTCATGCATTGGCTCAAAAGAGGTCCCATTAATATTGTGAGAACAACATTCAAGTCCCATCTGGTAGTTGGGTTGGAAATAGGAGGGTGAAGTGTTGTTACCCCTTCTATGAAAGCATTAATTACAGGAATCTTCCACTATGAAACCTTGCTCTGAGATGTGGTATATGCAGAGCGGGCAGACAAGATGGACCTTTAGGGAATCGAAAACAAGCCCTGAGTCTAAAAGGTGTATTATATAAAGACTATGGTCCTCATTACGACCCTGGCGGTCGCGGTATGAACGGTGCTGGTAAGGTACCAGCACCGTTCATACCGGGCTGCCACATTACGACTATGCTCGCGGGTGGCAGTATGCATGTCTGGTCTGGCCAGACGTGCATACCGGCACCCACGAGCAGACCAGGATGCTAACAACGGACCCGTCATTAACGGGTCCGTTGTTAGCATCCTCCCCATTCCCATTGAGCCCTATGAGCCCGCAAAAGTCGGAATGGCCCAGAAATTCCCTTTTTTCGGGACCCGGACACGAGTTTGGAGGTAGCCATGCCAGTAGTGACGGCATGGCTACCTCCAAACCCGTAATGAGGCCCAATATCTTTAGGTGAACAGTCAATGGAGATGATGTTCTCAGAGTTACACCAAAAGACAAAACGTTTCCACTTATTGGAGTAACCGTGCCTGGTGTTAGGTTTTCGTGCCTCTTTAAGTATGTCCATACATCTCTGAGGTAGTTGGAGATGTCCAAACTCTATGACTTCAGGGGCCAAACTGCTAAATTGAGTTTTGAGGGCACGGATGTAGTGTTTTCCCTATATCTTGTGACAACATGTTGTACGGGGAGGGGAGACTGACATTCCCACGAGATGAGAGAACCATGGCCGTCGAGCCCACATTGGTGCCACCAGGATCATTATGATTTGTTCCTGGTGCATCTTGTGCACTATCCTGTTGAGAAGGGGAATCCGGGGGTGGGGGAAGGGTCATAGGCAAATCTCCCAGGTCATGTTATCCAGAGACTGTGCCCTTTGGACTGCCTCTGAGGGTACCTGGAGGCGTAGTGTAGGTATGGGCATTTACTAGAGTCTCAAACAAGTCAATGGGCCTCATTACGAGTTGGCCGGTAAAAAAAAAAAATCGAAATTACTTGCATGCCGGATCATCCGTGTCCATGTAGCACTGCTGCCTGAATCAACGGTTGATTCTGAGTCAGCGTGCACGCGCATACCGGCATGCCAGTAATGGCTGCACCGACATGCCGGTAAGGGACTCCAATCCCCTGATATCATCAATGCCGCAGATACGGGCAACGGCATCCTGGATGCTGTAATGAAAGGTACCGTTGATACCGGTATCGTAAATACCGCTACCGGAAGTGCCGGCACCGGAAGCAACATCATTGCGCCGGAATGGGAAATGCACCGGCGGCCATCTTAAAAAATACAATCCATTGCAATCCTCTGCCTACAGCACCTGGATTGGCAAACGGTGGACTGTGACAGCAAGGAGATGGCCAAGGCAACCCGAAAAGGCACAGTGCGGCAGCGGAAGCCACACTTTAGTGATGAACACTCAACATGCTTGCCTACAAACTGACCGAACATGCAGATGTCATGTCCTGCCCAGACCTGCGCCGTGCGGCACAAATACGAAAAAAACACACCTCGGAGGAGGTGGCGCAGAAGGTCTCCGCGATAGGGACGACCCCACATACTGTGAAAGACTGCAGGAAGCGCTGGGACGATCTGCGGCTTCGTGTCTGCAACATACCCTCAGCAAACCGCAGCCAGGTCCAGGCAACAGGAGGCGGAGCATCATCACCCATAAAGCTGGCACGTTGGGAAGAAACCTGCAGATCCGTCATTGACATGGAGGCCATCAAGGGTGTTAGCCATTCCGAGATGGGAGTCCCATCATGGGACGATGACGGTGAGTGACCCTTAGCGTAATACAAAAGTCACCACACACCCAATACCCCAAGTACAATGGTGGAGTACAAATTGCAAGTAGATGAGAGCAAACACATGGGCCATCACCACCGACCTAAAGTCAGCCCCTACAAACCCTAAAATCCCTGCCATGACAACACATAATAGACACATCCACCATCTGCATGCAAACAGACTCATATACATCGCCGTACAGATGCAGGCATGACCACTGTGCCATCCCATAGGATGGTGCACACATCACCACTACCGATTGCACACTTGACACACCCACCATGACAATGCACGAAGTGTAAACACCAATGCAACGACACACATTGTGCAAGCATGTTGGACACACATCTAGACACCACATGGCACACAGCTCCTGAGGCATGGCCACAACACACAAGCCACGATACACCTGTCGGCCACCCAACAGACACCATGCCCATTATGGCTGCACCAGAAGGATGCCCGAACAGTGCACCCCCACCCCCCAACTCCTGTAAGCACCATGGCTGCCTCTCCAACATGTACACAAGTATGTACAGGACTCAAAATGAAGTAGCATCGATGTATGTAGGATGTACGTTGACCCATGACTGATGCCCTGCCTCTCTTTCCCCCCACAGGCGTGGGATCAGACAGTGAGGCGGAAGACACCGCAACACCAACCAAGACACCTGCACGTTTCGCGTCTTGAAACACCTGTGTATAGGCGTGTTATAAATGCCATATCATATCATATCATGCCTGAGCCGAGGCCACTACAACGCCTCCACATCAAGGGCTGGCCATAAACCCGCCAGCCAACAGGGCGCACCGGCTGGAGAACCTTGCGAGCAGCGACCACCAACACCTCAGAAGGTGCAGCAGCAAGGTCACACTGCTGCCATGAAGGCACCCATGGCAAAAGGCACACCTGCCACAAATCTCCCCACCAAAAAAACAACAGCCCCACCGGAAACACCAGGAGGAGGGATCACCTGCGGACAGTGACGTGGAGGGGCCACAGTCGACGGCCATCAGTGACCTTGAAGAGGCAGCGCAATCTGTGCAACATAGCGCGGAGGAGGTGGAGGAAGAAGACACTGCAGTCCATAGCTTGCCAGAGGACATTCCGGACACCCCTACCATGCCGGACACCCCAACCATGCTGGACAACCCAGTTTTCACCCGAGCCTGGCTCCGGTGGACACACCTCCGCAGATGACATGCCCATAGTACTACGCAGCCCCGCACACTCCACCACCTCCCGTGCAACCACCGGCTGCGCAATCCATCCGGGACTTGGAGGGGCGGTTTACCCGCATGGAGGAGCGCCAGCATGCCATGCATGATATGGTCAAACAATACGTAGAGGAAGGGGAAGCCACATGCCTGGGCATGCAAGAAAACACCAGGACAATAAGCCGTGCTGTCTACCGTGTGGCCCGGCACATTCGTGAGGACATGGCAGCAGTGACACAGGCTGTCACCCAGTTGGTGGCCAGCATGGCCCAACATGGTGCTGCAGAGGCCGACCCACAACCCCCCCAATCGACCAGCTCAACACCAGCGAGTTCCACCCAGACGAGCCCGGTGCAGAGGTTGCTGCGCAGTCTGCGCCGCCCAGAGGAACAACCCCCTCCACCTAAAACGGATCGTTAGTAGCCTGACACACATTTACATGTCAGGAGGGGTTTGAGTTGAACTTGAAGTGGGTGCAGGGGTGTGGGTGTGTGTGGGTGTTGGGGGGTGTGTAGTTTGTGGCATATTGAGGGGTGGAGGTCCATGTTGGTTCCTGTTCACTGTACATAGTTTTGATACATTTAATACAGCTGGTGTGCATAAGAAAAACACATGACTGGACATTGCTCTTTGAGTGTGTGTCAATTTATTTCTTAACAGTGCCCAGTGCTCAGTGTCCCCTATTCCAAGTGCCTTGTGTAACCCAGTCCATCAGAAGTAATGTGCAATCAAAGTTTGGCGTACTACACGTCCTTCATTCACATTGTGCCGTGGTCGAGATGCATCTTCTCCATCATCCTCCTCATCTTCTGGTGGAATCTGGTCCGTGTCAGGGGTACGTTGCGCCAGATGCACATGTTGTGCAGCATGGCACATGCCAACACTATCTTGCCCACCTTCTCAGGCCTGTATATGAATGCCCCACCCGACCTGCTGAGGCAGCGAAACGGGCCTTCAACAGGCCAAAAGTCTGCTCAATCGTGACACGAGTGCGTGCATGTGCACGGTTGTAGTCCTCTTCGTGCCTGTTGACTGGTTGCCTGATGGGGGTCAGGAGCCACGGCTTCAGGGGACAACCGGCATCGCCTGCACGGGAGCAATGGAAAGTGTATATGAGAACATTGTTGTCATTCCTTGTGTGCAATGCCTGTACAGTGTTAATGGTCACATGCCACGGATTCATCATGACGGCACTTGACATTTCCACCCAAAGGAACCGGATTCATCAGTAGGACGAAACAGCTGGGCAGTTGGAGCAGAGTCCTGCTGCAAGGCCCTAGATAGAGGAGGAGAGGCAGGAGAATACCCTAAGGTAAAGGGGAGGCCTTTTTAGGGTCAGAGCCATGTACACAGGCTTTAGAAAGCTTCTCCCGAAGCTTTGGGAGCGTTTTAGACGAATGGGCCTGTTTTGGCGCATCTTTCAATGCTACTGCATCAAGGGTCGAAGATTTAGCATGATCGACCCGCTGAAACAGAAGTCTTATTGCAATGTGCAGGCCGTGATGGCGGGTGCCTAGAGAGCGTTGAACCGCCAGGCTCAGGGTCCTGCCAAAGGTTTGTTCGACGGGCCTGCAGGAGTCAACGGTAATTTTATTTAATATATCCTGAACAATTCATGACTGTTGTCCTGTAGTGATCTGTGGCTCATTGGTAGTGTGATGTGTCCTTTCGAGGTGTGATGATATTTTCGGCGGATTGAGACGCCTTTTGAAGTATCTTGGTTTTTCAATGAAGAAAAATTAGCCTATCTGTCATTTACAGACGTGCGTTGAAGATTCACCACATTAAGGTAAACCTAATTGGTTTAATTACTAAACCTTTTTGTGGAATTGTTCTCTTGACTGAGTCAACTCCACTTTTACATTTGGTAATACCCCCTCCCCTGGGGATCTGATTAGTTTCCTCTGTTTCTCTTCTTTGCAGGCTGGTTGCCTGAAACTACCCATTCAACACGGTGTTGAGAAGAATAGTGGATGTTTTAAAGGTTCCCCTGAAGAATGTTCGCCCGAAAGGGGCTTTTAAGAACAGAAACATGTTGGGATTATATGTTGTTTTAGTGACACATTTAGGTTTTTTCTATGTACTGTGATATGTGATTTCGTCTGTGTCCATTTGTAAGTGGTTTATTTGATATTTAGCTTTTTAGATTTTGTAGGTTTTAGTGGTAGTTTTGTACACTGTGTTAGGTGTGGGTAGTATCTTATGTTTTAATTTAAATATTCTGTATTAAACAAAAATGTTTTTTGAAATTTGGAATGTTGCACGCAGTCTATGTTGTCAAGACCTGTAGTGCCGGAGAATCTGTCAGAGGTGTCTAATCGTTGGGGGAGAAGGAGGGGTGGAAGTAGAGAAAGTTTACCATCTTATCCTTCTTTTATAATATATTGTGAGTATTCAGAACATGCAAGTGAAGCAAGGAAAAGGGCAGAGGGGGGTAAGTGCTGGGGAGTCCGAGCTCAAGGAAGAGCAACAGATGAAGTGTTTGGGTGGATGAGTGCTTCAAGGCCTGGAGCCACGTTAGGGGTAAGTGCGGACCTCAAAGGTGGAGGGAGTGCCAAGGCAAGTGCTGAGGAGAGACAGGAGCTGGGACGATTGGGTGTGGGAGATCAGGGGCCCCGCCAAGACCACCAATCACAGCAACTGTGGGGTTAGCAGAGAAGAGAAGGGAAGGAGGCGGTAAAGAGGAAAGTCTTGAGGAGCTTCCGGAATTTAAGAAAGTCCTGCTCAAGGCTCCAGCCTTGTGGATGATGCAGAGGGATTTGGATGTAATCTGTGCAGCAACCGGGAGCCAGTGAAGACTTTTTAGGGCAGGAGAGATGCAGTCCCTGGGCTTGAGGTCAAGGATAAGTCTTTCTGCTCGATTCTGGATTAGCGGGGGGGGTCTGGAGGGGGTCGCAGAGTGGAAGAAGGTAGATTCAGGAGGAGACTGTTGCAATAGTCGGGCCTAGAGAGAACCGGGTCTTAGGTAACATTGAGCCTCTGGGGAAAGTGAGAAAAGGGAGAATTACTTGGAGAAAGGAGTCGAAGAGGACTCCAAGGTTTCTGGCTTCAGAAGAAGGATCAGGGAGGAGACCTCAAGGAGGAAGGCCAGAGTGAAGGAAAGGAGGGAGCAGGGAAGCCGATGGGCAGGATCTCAGTTTTACAGGCATTGAGGCAGAGATCGTTGGAGGTGCACCCGGGCTTGATGGCAGAAAGGCAGTCAGGGATGATAGAGGGTGCAAGAGGGTCAGCAGGAAGTTTGAAAGCTGTGCGTCGTCTGCGTAACACTGAAAGTTGGAGGAGATGAGGCGTGCAAACTGAGCAAGGTAGATGTTAAAGAGCCAAGGGGAGAGGATAGAACCCTGGGGGACACCACAGATGGAGAAGGTGTGGCCAGGATGACTTGGGAAGAGCAGTCAGTTAGGAAGGATGTCAGTCAGCCCAATGCCCATTCCGAGATACCAAGGGTATCGTGGAGGCTTTGTATGAGGATGGAATGGTTGACTGTGTCAAAGGCAGAGGAGAGACCGAGAAGGATGAGGACAGCTGGGGAGTTGGAGGCCCATACCTTTGTGTTGTATTTATTTTTCCAGACATCATTCGTAACATCAGCCATTTTCACATTAGAGAATCCCATTAGATTTCGTCCATGGCTGACTGTGACAAGATGAATATGCGTCACAAATAGGCATGTAGTTTTCCCGGAAAATGAAAGGTATGTTATTGCCTTTTTTATAACAATTCTACAAAAAGAATAAGTAGTTTGGCTATGTTGGACATCTAAAACCAGTCTTATTATATACATACAGACTAACTTGAGAACAGGATACTACCAAGAGAGGACAGCCCAACTTGCCTACAGTTAAAGCACCCAGTATGCTTGTACTATGGTGAGCTAAGCCCCATGCCCCGTTTGTGCAATCTAGCAATATTAATGTATGAATTAAGTCACCTTCTTGTAGAACAGATGGTTTTTACACACCACGCTTTTATCTGTCCTCCACAGGGTTATTGGCCCTGAAGGAGGTGTTAGATTTATTACCCGCCAAAACATAGTACCATGTCTACATCGGCCTTAACAATGAGTTTGACTTGTTTCTACTGACTCTGTGACCATGTTAAATGAGTCTGCTATCTTTCTGCTGATTTTGTGTTTGCCTCAGATTCATTTGGGCACATGCACCCATTATTGATTGTGATCTACATGTGTTATTTATGACCTATTGTATATATTGAATGTGATCCATGTGTTTTTGATATCTTTTTGTTTGTCTCCTTTTCTTGTCTGTTATATTTCCATTCCAGGCTATGCTTTGTGATTTGCTCTCTAGAAGACATACGATAACATTATTTGTGTACAAAAGCAGAATCTGCCTTATGATCTGTTTTTGAGAGGTATTCTCTGTTAAGGAAGGAATGATCCCTTGACGGCCCGCATAACCTTGCCATTAAATTCTGCTTCATTGATTGACTGTTCAAATTGAATAAATGCCTTAGGTTTTTCTAAATATAGGCCGACAGGAACAACCACTCTGTAGTTTCATGTGTACGCTCCCAAGTTCCTCTTTGTGTAGGAGGGGACTCCTTCCCTACTGTATTTTCGGACAAAGTCCTTAACTTTATGACATGCACCCTTTTCAACCTACCCAGATCCTCCTGCACCTACCGCCGCCATGCTCAACAGCTCTCCACAAAGAATTGCTCTTTAAATTTTGGATACTAGTATGTAAATCCATCCATCCATGGGTCTTTCGCCTCATTACACTTGACTGCATCTTACTGTTCACACCGTCTTCAACTTTCTGCCCCTCGTCTCCGCACAACATATCTATCCGATGCCCTCATGCAATTGCCCCACTCCAATGGAATGACCTCCCCCTCCTCTTCCACCCAACTCCGGGCCTACCAAAGTTATACAAACTCTCCAAAACATAGCTCAAAACGAGCCTGCTCGTGATGGAAGACACCCTGAAATCCTTCCACCCTCCTATCCACACTAACCACCTGACCCCCTCCCCTGCATTCAGCCCTGTGGACAATCCTATAATCCTATAATCTGTAAATGGGTAAATACCGGGTTTAGGCTGTCAAAGTGAAAAACATTGTTTTGTCTCCAATCCCTGTCTTATGTTCCCACTCTTAACCCTTCATCACCTGGTATGTGCAATGCAATGAAGAAATTATCTTATGTAAAGGCACCTTTCCCTCGGCTCTTGGTCATTGCCTGCTTTGTAAGTCATGTATGTTTCAAATTACACCATATTCTTCTTCAATATATATAATAAATGAAAGAAGAGGCTTAAGAATAAGGCTGCATGCTGTAAAATGTACAACGGCAAATTTTACATAATTTGAAAATCCAGAGTAAACTGAAAAGCAACATTTCACTTCTTGTTTAGGGACAAGTTCCTAAAGGCCATGCATTTCCAAGTATCTAAATGAGTGTATAATCTACTGTTCACACTGACAAAACTATAGAGGCATCCTTTCCAAGCAGCAATACACTGGAAGTCATCATTTCCTTATGAAAAAGACATCTGAATTGAGGAGTAAGAGAATTATGAATTAGTAATGGAGAACTAAACTAATAATTAGAATTAGCTTTCTTGATCCTATTGTGTAGGCTACAGAAGAAAGTATCTGGTATAAGACTACCCCTTTCATGCCTCTCCCTTTACCCCAATGCCTCAGCACTTGCTCTCAGTGGAAATATTTAGGAAGAATAAGGCAAAGTGCATTTCAGTTTAGGGGATCTTTGATGTTTTTATGGCACTAATCAAAATTAGCGGATGTTCTCAGAGCGTTTTTTCTGAAATAAAAGCACATTATAAATTGCAGAGTATTGATGTTTCCTTTAAAAATAGTTTTTTGTAATCCGATTTGGGATGCGCTGTGCTGTGAGAGGATGTGTGTGTTGATATTCTGGGTTCTGCGTCAACTGACGTTAAGACGTAGTTCATGACTGGGCGCGTTTGTCTACGCTGCCCACTAACGTCATGGAAATAGGTGGAGAATATTGCTAGGAATAGTGATGTCAGCTTCAGGGGCGGGTGATATGATTTAGTGCCGCAGGGGCACTTGAATCTAGGCCGTTCGATCTACGGATAAGATTATCACAAGATGGCCGGGCCCGACTCCTTGATTTCGAATATGTGTAAAAGTGCGGAAAACCAAGGTTAGATGCATAGGAATTTATTTTACAATCGATCAACGTATGCTTATAACGACTTGCCCGAACGATCGGGACAATAACAGTTTTGAGCGTACTATTCCTTTAACCGTAAGACCCGAAATCTTTCCCACCATACCCAACTCTGGAGACAATGCCGGTATTGACGTCTCTGGTTCCGTCAGCGCTACCAACATATCATCTGCAAAAGCGATAACCTTATGCTCCTCTCCTCCAAATGGTATGCCCCCCATTTCCTCATTACACAAGAGCCTCTCAAGCAGGGGCATCAGATATATTGCATACAATAATGGAGAGAGGGGGACACCCTTGCCTTGTACCTCGCATAATGGCAATAGTTCGGGAAAGACCCAGAGGCCCTGATCCCAGTAATCACCTGGGGCACTCCCCTTGCAGAGGTTAACTATACTTCGCTTCATATTGCAAGATCCTTCTCCCCTCGAGCCTTCCGGATTGTCTGCACCACCCCTTCCCCCTTTTATCAAACTCTCCCTCTCGTCGCCTGCGGCCCCCCCTTCCATATTAGTCTTTTGTCTATTTTTATTTGCATCTCATTCTCATGCTGGTATTCTACAATAACGTATTCACTATAACAGTACACTTGTCACGATCCCATTACGGACCCAGCGCGGTAAGGCCCAGGGGAGAGGTGTTTTCCCCCATGATAGTGTAGGGAGGTGGTAGACAGGTATGGAGGCTGGCTGGCGTAAGCGTGTAGGATGGAATAAGGCCGCAATCTGAACCTGCGCGCCTACCACGGGAGAGGTAACGCCCAGCACGTGTGAGGAGCCAACGCCCCTGGCAGTCTAATGCCGACAGGGCGTGGCCCAAGGCTATAAAACCACGCCCTGACTGCAAACTGTGCTTAGCGTTTCTTCTGCTCTTGCGAGAGCAGTGTTTCGCTTACTGCTCCTGCACTCAGTATATCTGCAAACGACTTTACATAGATGGGAAGCAGTGGAAACTCACCTGAAGAGAAACTCATCTTAATGAGGATCTACGCCCCTGCATAAAGACTATGTCTCTGCATTTGTTTTTTTTTGTTTTTTTTCCGAATGGCACCCAGAATCGACTGGTGGGGCTGCTCATCTTGGACATTGGTTCTTCATCGCCTGCTCATCTTGGAGATTGGTTCTTCATCGACTACTCATCTTGGGCATTGGTTCTTCATCGCCTGCTCGCCTTGGACATTGGTTCTTTATCATCTGCTCAACTTGGTTCTTCCTCGCTTCTCTGACTGTTGTCATTCCCATAGTATCCAAGGACCTGAAAAGCAAAGCAACAGTGTGAGAGATCCCATTCTGTTCTTCAACCGCCCCCCCCCCGCCCCAGTGACTAGTGTGCTCACCTGCGCCTTGAGTCCAGCTCTGTTCCTTCAGCATCTCCTTGCATTGTCGGCCTTCAGTCGTTCAGCTCCTGTGAAGAAGAAAGACAAAGACATTGTGAAAATGTACCTGTGCACCGTCGTATCCTGTGTGTCACAGCCGGCCTGGACCACGCACCTTTAGTGAAGTAACTGGAGGCCGATGCGTACCTCAGGACCGCAACCGTAGTCGCAAACATTACAGTGAGCAGCGCTCGATTCGCGCCAGCCGGCCAAACCAGGCTCTGAAGGGGAGGGGCAGGAGGGAAGGCCCTGCGCTTATACTTACCCTGTACTTACCTTTAGGTCCTCCTGACCCAGAACGAAACATCCCAAAAGACCCGAAACCACCCAGGTCCCTCCCAACCTCACGATCCCCTGGGAGTTAACCCCCAGTCAACCAGTGGGGCAAGGAGGGGCTGGGGTGAGCGTCAGGGTGAAGGCAGCCAGCGAGGGGGCTACACATCGGTACATACCGGACCAGGCACTCCTGCAGGGCACCAGAGGTAAGAATGACAGCACTGATCTCATAAATAAAATGAAAGATCAAAATAATAGTTAAGACAATTGCAAATTGGCTTTTTGTTGTACCCAATCAATACACATCACTTTGTTTGAAATTCTTTGATGGTCTCCCCTTTTTGTTTTTTTTACAAGTACTTTTTATTGGAATTTGTCAAGGGATACAAATTAAACACAACTCAACAACCAAACAGTATCCTATGAACGTAACAGGATGAAAAGAAAAAAAAAAAACGCCCTCCCGCTCCCCTCCCCTCTCACCCTCCAAAACCCTTTTTGTTTTTGGTAATTTTTCCAACACCAAAAATCATATTGATGTCGGGCTGTGGTCCAATTCAACCAAGTGGTTTGGCAAAGTTGCACCCACTTGTTTAATGCTTACATTATTTGTGTGTTCTGAAAATCGAATGTTCACAATTTGTGGCTTCTTGCAATAAGCTCACTATTGCCAGTAGCTAAATTATTAAATGTAATCTTTTCTACTGGGGTTGGATGTTGAATCTCTGATCCTTTTATTACTGCACTGCGAACAGTGAAAAAAGGGGCAACATGCCTTTTTGTCTGTTTCTGTAAACAAAATGTGCTTTTGTTCTTGATATAAAGTAATGTATCATAAGACATAGTGAAGAAGTAATTGAAGAATGCCAGAGTGCAATTGTACTTGTGAAATGAATACACTACAATGCATGTGTCCTCCTGCTTTTTTAAACCCAGCACTCAGACATTTTAATCATGGACAGAAACATACATATTTTCAAATTTATTAGGCTCCTTTTTCAAAAGTGTTTTTTTCACATGTGTGGAAGCGCACAAAAGACTGTACTGCTTGAACTACACAAATGCAATTATCTTTTTAAGCAGTGCGATATTTCTAACTGCTCCATCTGCAAACTAATGATTCTGTAGAATAGTTGTACAACTGTTAGATAAGACTATCACAGCACTGCATTCTTTTCCTGTAAAACCCTCAGAATGGTTTGTCTCCCCTCCATTTTGCTTTTTACAATGTGCTGAAGGTCTTTGTGACTTCGAAAGTTAATGGCCCTCATTCCGAGGTTGGTGCTAGTCATGGCGCCATTAGCGCCATGACTAGCACCAATACCGGTACCGCCACTAACTTGGTGGTATGGGGACTTACCGGTCCAGTCCGACCTTGGCGGGACCGGTAATTCCCCATTTGTAAAGCCATTCCCCATTCCCATTTGAGCCCCCATAGGACTCAATGGGAAGGTGTCAATAACGGTACCGCAAATTGCGGTACCATTATTGACCCCGGTATCCCTTTGCGGGTCCCGTCCTTAACGCTTGGTAAAACCAGGCGTTAAGGGCAGGACCCGCAAAGGGACCTCGGAATAGGGCGCAAAGGGATTACCAGCACCGGTGCCATTACCGAGGGCCAAAACCTTATACCATTGTAGCATACTATTTTCAGTTAGTACAATAATAGGTATCAAAACTCAAACCTGTATAATTAGGATAAATGCAAAAATAAATTGTTGTTGGGTTAGTGCTTGGTGCAAATAAAAATGCAGCTGTTGACTTTGCAAAGTCCGTCTTTCAATCTTGATCTTTATACATTTCAGAAACTATAGCGGTCATGTATTTTCAAACTATATTTTTTGTAGCATCAACTGTTGTGAAGAGCTTGACAGTTTTAGTTACCTTGCAAATGGATCAAATTAAGGCATCACCTATTCTAGTGATGCAAATAATTAGAAAGCAATGCAGGGTTCCAGCACCCATGCAGAATCATTCTGTTGCTAGACCTGTGAAGCCAAATATTTGACAAATCTGTTTGAAGCACACCTGCAAATTTCTAACACAATCTGTGAAAATCAATGGAGGAACAGTGGTGCTCATTCCTGCAGTGGTGGGCACTGACACCAATAGCGGTCTCAAATGCTGATCTGCAGTGGAGGGCACACAGCTGATTCACTGCACGCATGGAGTTAAGCGCCTGGAAAGAGTGGATTGTAGGTTTCATAGCCCTTCCCTGCAAAACATGCAATTATTCATCTCTGCCTTTTGCAAAGACAGATCAAAATGCAAGGAAAGTGTGTGACCAACCATTCTCGATGTCAGTTGATCACTGTCTCATAGATCCATTGCTAAAATATGCATAAGTCCTTCAAAGAATTGCTGTGGAGCAGGTATGATCCAAAAGACATGTTTTTCAACAGACTCCAAGCCTCTCCTAGGAGTTTGGCAACAAACTAGAAGCACATGTGACAGAATGTGCGTTTGCTCAGGAAAGGCTATGCAACAATTAAGGGAATTCCTAAGGGGGAGAACTAATATCAGCGACAAAATGCATTTCCAGGTTTGGCATGAGTTGAAGTTAACTCACCTTTCGGACTAATAATGGTTCCTCTCGTTTTGTTGTCAGGACAGTCTGTTTCCTCGTCTTCTTTTATGATGAATGAAAATTCCTCACGTTCAAAGTTAGTTATACCTAAAATGCAAAAGTTGAAATATGTATAAAAGTTCTTCACACTTGTGAAACGATTGGCTAGTACAGGCCATTCACCAGGACCTTCCACCTAGATGGCAGGAATGGTTCCATTAGTGGTAAGCAGGGATCATAAAGACCCAAGGAACCAGGGTAAAGACGGCATAAAGCAGATAAGGAAGAGAATTTAGTTCTCAATGTAGCAAATGGCAGGAGGCTTAAGTCGCCCCACATCTTGAGGTCTCTTAAACCTACCAGAGTTTGGGTTGGTGCAGTGCTCTCCAATTTTTCTGCTGTAGAATGAGCGTTAAAAAATGAGTGCAACTCTTTCTCATTTTTCCAAGGGATGTCAGCATTAGGTAGTAAAAATCCTATTGGACAAAATCTAATTTTTGAACAATCAAATAGCTAAGCATCATGTGCACAAGGTGATTGTAGATTCAACAATTCTTTCAGTTTAGTGTTTCAAATGATCACTTAGCCACATTGCTTTCTATTTAGACCCGAAAAGAAAACTGCGGCATGTATACACTTAGTTGTGCTATTCCTTACATTTAGTTTCTCCAATTGTAACAGTATTCCAATTCAGAATCCTTTATTAGTACCCGGAGAGGGCGCAATCAGAATGAAAGAGCCATTCTGATTGGCCCTCGCCGAGTCATTACCAGGCCGGGAATCCCTCTGTTGGGATTCCACGGCCTTTGTTCCTGGCGTGGCAGCCCCTCAGCCAATGAGGATGCTCGAAGCAGGGCCATCCCCGCTCCGGGCCTCCCCAAGGCTGAAAGGCTACCTTCGCCCCCCACAGGGGACAGAGGTAAGGCTTTTTTTTCCCTCCCCTTTCCTCCCTCCTCCCTGCCCTGCCCACCCCACTTACCTTCTATGCTTGGTCCCCGGCAGGGGACGATGGCAGCCTCCTGCCGTGTGGAGACTCGGAGCGGGGCCATCCCCACTCCGAGCCTCCACACAGCTGGAGGCTTCCCTTTTTTATGTATTTTTTTTTTTTGTAAACTCTTTTCACCTCCCCACTCCTGCCCTCCCAACCCCACTTACCTTCGTTTTGATCCATTTTTGGGAGCGGACGCTCTGGGAACACTTGTTTTCCCAGCGCGTCCGATCCAGATGGCCGCCATGGAAAGAGAAAACGGACTCCATTTTCCCTTTCCCGGCGGCCATTTTCTTGGTTGGTGCACGTCTTCGCCGGTTACTAGGTCGTAGTACCCGATGCATTGCCAATACCCAATGTAAGTACATTTCCGCTGCTTATTTCCCCCATATAGCTTACGCTCCTCTGTCGTTTGAATGCTACCCGTTACAAGCCCAAGCATAGTTGCTACTACCACTGATGACTCGCTCCCACTTCCCCTAAAACCCCACCTACGACCGTAAGGTACAGCAAACTTTGCACTTGCTACAATCCTGGACAATTGCAGGTTATATGACCCCTGCATAATTCTGTCTCACATTCCATCCGTAACAGTGGGCTCATTACGATGCAGACAAACTTCTGATGCCTCCGCACCACGAGACCTCCTTCTTGGCCACACCCTATACGTATTGTGTATTCATAGGGATGGCACTCTGTCGGCCCCTCCCAAACTAAATCTGTATACTGTTGCACATGTTGTACAAATAGGCCTTTGTTGCTTTCCACGCATTCATGCCTGGAACCCTCCTTTTGTTCTGCTCACGATCAAACAGTGCACCCACTTAGCCCACTGTACTGCTTATGGAATTAGCTTACTGTGCCCATTGCTTTGTTTTTGAATCAGCCTCCTGTGCCGTTCGCATTGTTCATTGAATTAGCACACAGTGCACATTGCTTTGCTTTTGAATCAGCCTACTGTGCCGTTCGCATTGTTCATTGAATTAGCACACTGTGCCCATTGTTCTGATCTGTAATTACCTGCCGTGCCCACTCTACTACTTTCTGATTCTATTGATTCTTCCGAATACTGATAGCTTGCCCAGTCCCCTAGCATACTTTGTGCCCACTGTATTGTCTACAGAATTAGCCTATCGTGCCTATTGTTTTGTTTACTGAATTAGCCTACTGTGCCCACTGCACTTATTTGCAATAGCCCCTTGCTCCCTTTGCATTGTTATTTGTATTCGCCGACTGTGCCCATGGCTTTGATTTGAAATGGCCTACGGTGCCCACTGTACTGTCTCTATTGAATCTACCTACCGCTGATAGCTGGCCTAGCTCGTCTGCATACTTTGTGCACATTGCACTGACTACTGGAACAGCTTACAGCTCTCCTTGTGCCCCTTTGTGCCCTCTGTGTGTTGATAGCCTTCCTACAGTGCCTTCATCTTATTCTTCTCATTATCCTTAGCCTGTTATTCCGAGCACCATTATGTCCTCCTTCCACAGAGCCACTCTCGCCCTGGCCTCATTCCTTCCACTAGTTTAGACTGGCACCCCTTCCTACTCTCTATCTATACTACCTGCTCTTAACCACAGTCCTTCCAGTACACTACCCCATCACAGCAACCAGTGACCCACTCACCCCTCTCGAATGGTTACTTTGCTTCGCTACGCCACAAACACCACTCATCCCACTCCCAGTCCATATCAGAATCCAGAGACAAGGCTCCCGCTTCCCAATACACAAAAACACCTCCAAAACAAAAAACCTCCAACCTGATATTAGCAAAGAAACAGACTGTCCTATCCCCCTGACCCTTACTCCCACTCCTAACACTAGCACCACGCCAGCCCCTAATATCAAAGGAGCCCTTATCAATGCTAGATCCACTGTCACCCATGCCTCAGAGATTGCGGATCTCATCATTGCAAACAGCCTGTACTTCCTGGCTGTTACAGAAACCTGGTTACACCTTGCAGCAGGCCCAGCACTCTCCCTAGCCTTACCAGAAGGCTACACCATTATTAGAGCCGATAGGACGTCAGGTAAAGGCGGTGGAGTGGCCTTCATTGCCAAAACCCACCTTGCCCTCAGAGCTATTCCCTCCTTCAGTCTCCCCTCTGCCAAGCTCCTTTCAGTGAAACTTACTCTCTCTTCCACCCAAACTATACTCTTGCACCTCATCTATCGGCCACCTGGCCCCTCCCTCACTTTTGAGGATGACTTCCTAAATCTCCTCTCCTCCCACACCAAACTGGGATCACAAACTATCCTTCTCAGAGACCTGAATCTTGGACTCCATGACCCTAACGATCACCTCGCTTCAGCAGTGGACAACACTATTTCTAATTTGGGATTTGCACACAAAATCATATCACCCACCCACGCCAAAGGCAGAATGCAGGATTGGGTGTCTGACCTTAACTGCCCTGTCTCCATTATGAAGAACGAACCTGTAGCATGGTCAGACCACCACCTCATACTCGTCTCCATCCCTGGACCATCCCCTCCCAAAGCTACACTAGCACCCCCATCACTTTCCAGAAACTGTCGCAAATTCACCATTGAGAGCTACAAGCCCTCATCAGCGATATTCGCAACGAGGACAAATTTAGCAAGCTTGACCCTTCTAACTTGGTAGACCTCTTAAACAATACTCTTAAGTCGGCACTAGACTCCGCTGCCCCTCTGAAACTCAGGAAGGCCAAACCCTTGGCCCACCTTAATAAATGGTTCACCACAGAATTAAAAAGCATCAGAAACATCAAAAGATACGCCGAATCAACATGGGTTATGCCGTTACTAAAAAACAACAACCTCGACCCTAATGTCCCTACTAACTACAGGCCCATCACCACCGTCCCGTTCGTGCTAAAAATCCTGGATCGGGTGGCCTACCTGCAAATCCAGAAGCGCCTAGAGGATAATTAACTCCTTGGACTGAGACAATCTGGATTCAGACCCAGACATGGAACCGAGACAGCTCTGCTAGATCTTAAGATCCAAATGGACGAGGCAAAGGATAATGGCAAGCTAGCAGTCCTCCTACTTCTAGACCTTTCCGCTGCCTTCGACCTCGTCGATCATCAAATTCTTACCAAACACCTTAAAACCGCTTCCAACTGGATTAAATCCTTCCTCTCAAACCGGACTACAAGACTCTTCTCCCCTTCTGCCTCAGCTGATCCCACTCTGATACTGTGCGGCATCCCTCAGGGTTCCTGTGTGTCTCCCACATTATACAATATTTTTACAAAGCTACTCTTTGACCGCTTGGACAAGCTGGGTGTCGTCTACACCAACTATGCAGACGACACTCAAGTCCTCATCCCCCTCTCTGGCTGTTATGACCACGACTCAAAATTGTTAAATAACATCTATAGTGAAATCCAAGCATGGATGGCCACCAACAGTCTCTGCCTCAATGATGACAAGATCGAGTTGATGATCGTTGGTACACAGGCACGACTGAACAAACTCGACACCAGATACACTTCTTTCGTCATTGACGGCAACATGATTAACGTCTCCAAAGAGATAAAAACATTGGGGGTCTATCTTGACTCAACTCTTTCTCTTAAAAGACAGGTCAGTAGTGTTGCGTCCGCCACAGTTTATACTAACAAATTGATCTAAAGTTGCAACTCGTATCTCTCCACAAGCAGTTGTCTAACGCTAGCTAGAGCTCTCGCTCTATCTAAACTTGATTACTTTAATACACTACTCCTCTGTACTTCTGAACAAAATCTAAATAGGCTCCAGGTACTCCAAAATAATTCACTAAGAGCTGCACTCATTCTCCCCAGATCCTGCCACATATCCTCTCACAGAAATAGCACCAACTGGTTGCCCATCAGTGATAGAACCACACTACGTACCCTGGCCATCACGCACAAATGCCTCACAAATTCAGCCCCGAGATATTTGTCAGACAAAATCTGCATGCACAAACCTACACATACCACCAGATCTTCTCTTTACCATAGTCTGGTGGTACCAAGGTTCAATCTCAAAACCGCCGGAGGAGCTTCCCGGTCCAAGCAGCCAAACGTTGGAATTCCATCACCCATCCCTCTCAGACAGGAACCTTCCGTCCTCTCCTTCAAAGCCAGCATAAAAAATTGGCTCACCACTAAGTTACTGCTATCCTGCTGTTGCTCATGGAATATGTATGATATCGACTGAATGCATGTAACCATTTCTCTGTTATCCATGGCTTCCTCTGTCCCATATGTAACCAGGGTCCTACGTATTTATTGTCTTCACACCTGATTGTATCTTTCTGCATGTTCATATATGTAACACTAAGTTTCTCAAGCGCCCAGCTACCTCAGGGTTTGGTGCGCGATATAAATATTAAACAAATACAAGGTGATTGTAGATTCAACAATTATTTCAGTATAGTGTTTCAAATGATCACTTGGCCACATTGCTTTCTATTTAGACCCGAAAAGAAACATGCAGCCTGTATACACTCAGTTGTGCTATTCCTTACATTTAGTTTCTCCAATTTTAACAGTGTTCCAATTCAAAATCCTTTAATATAGACTGCAACGGCTCATTATGCTTTCTGCAGCACCCTCCTCACCCTCTCTCTTTTTCCACTGCGGCGTGTACGCCTCAGTGGGCGCACCCCCTTTTTATGTTAAATAAATGGAACATTGAAGTAGGTTTTTGAATAAAACAAATGATGTCTGTTATTCTGTTAAGTGACAGTCAAGATGGCCATGACTGAATGACATAAACCTTAATTTGGATTTAACAAATATGCGCCAGGGAATTCAGGTCACCTGATGGATCCAATTGTGCCCATGTAGACAGAACTATGGAAATATACATGTACGAGTGCACCGAATTCTCGAAACAAGAAGATGCAGGTTGATGAGACCAACTGTTTGTTTTGACTCACAATTAAGAGGTGTTAGGCCAGACTGTATGCATTACCCTTAAGGTGCACTACAACAACCCTGACCTCCTGGCAATAGGAACCCAACCTTTGGTATAAGTCTGTACTACACAGGTTGGTAGCGTGTTGAGCAGCCAGGCGTATCTCAAGAGAGGTCAATATGAGCTTTAGGGTAGTTACACAGAGGTTCACAGAGGCAAGTATTCAAATAAACTCTTACACAAGGTTTCTTGATTAAACAATTATTTATTTAACAGTCTGTTAGAGTAAGCCTTTTTCAGAAGGGCGCCATATAATAGTAACACACAAATACACTCCAGAAACACACTCTCAATATTTCTAAATCAGTAAGTACCCTTTTGGGATGGCGCACAGACACTACCTACACCCTCAAGTGACTTCAATAGTTCGGGTGCTGGGGACATTATTACATATCTCTGTTGCATTTAGAAAACTCTACAGAGGAGTATCAAAGATAAGAAGTTTCAGAAAAAGACAAGTATTCACACAATTATTCTTAAGCAGGTAAGTACTTTCAATATAACACCCCCAATGCAAAGTCAGTTAATCCCTTCCTGGAAGGAAGACACAACACATAAGCAGAGGGGAGAAGAGTCATTCAGGGAGCCAGGCTGGCCAATGTTAAGTTAGCAAAAGGCAAGTGGAACTGAAGCACTTCTTGCAGGTAAGTAAAAGTCTTGCACAATGTTTTAGAAGTCTTTGTAGGAAAGAAGAAATCAAAGTAGGGCCACAAGCTGATTAGGCTTGTGAAGTAAAGAAGCTGACAGCAAGTCTACAGAGTAACCAAGACAAGTCTCCAACAAGGACAAGTAAGGTTACACAACAAGAGGTAAGTTCTCTTAGACTGAACAGTACCTTTAGGTTGAAGAAAAGTGCAGCAGATGGCTTCTGTTCCTGTGCAGCTCTCCAGATCCTGGTGTTCCTGGGCCTCAGTCGTGGGGACAAGAAGGGGGACTTCTGGGGACTCCTGCACTACAATGGGACAGTCACCGACCGCAACCTGCAATCTACAAACAAGTGGCACTTCAGTGTTTCAGCTCCTCGCGTTTACCGCAAATGGCAACACTGCGGTTCCTGGCTGTCGAGATGGGCTTTCCTTGCATCTGGGGTCCAGCACTCTTTTGAGGGGGCTCGGGCTCGGTCAGTCCTGCCTCCTACGAGTCCGTAGGACCTTCCTGGAGCTCTTGGCCAGTTTGAAAGCAGCACACAGACAATCGGGTGTTCCACTCCCTGGCTATTCGGTTCCAGCAGCAACTGCAGTGGAATTTCAACCAGCTCCGAGAGGATGTCCAGGTGGCTTACTTTGTAGTTGATTGGTCCCACCAACTCAAGGGGAGAAGTCGCCCTTTCAGGGCTTCTCTAGTCGAAACGAAATTGGAGTTCCAGCACAGCAGCAGGGCTTCACCAGGCCGACCAACGGTCCAGGAGCTGCACGTCCAGTGGTCGACTCTGCCTTCCAAGCCAAAAAGCCTCGCCTTTTATGCAGGTTTCTCCCATTCATTCCAGCCTAGCTGTCAGTCACCCAGCAGGGCGGCTGGCCTTGCCGGACAGCCAGCCAACCAATCACCTAAGAGTACATGCCTGTCTCCTAGGAGACTAAGCACAGGGAGTTTCGGGCACCTCTCTCGCTTCCTGCCCCCGCCAGACACCCTAGAGCCAGATGCGGGCTTCACTCGTGAATCCCGCCGAAGGCAAAGCGAACAAAGGGACTAAAACTGGGTTGCCGCGCAGAGTAAATCTCAAGAAGGACCTTTCCAAGAAGAAATGGCGAAAAAAGAAGACCGGGACCATTTTGACAAAAATGGCACCCTTGGGTGGTTTACTGCAGCTGCAAACGCAGCCCGCGGTAAATGCACACCATGGTAGTTAAAATTAAACCACTGCCACCAGCCATTCATCAAGGAAAGGGTAACATAAACATGTTACATGAGAAGCTAAACAAAGGGATACTATGTAACCCCTCCAGCACTTTATTAGATAGTGTGTGCTTGGTCAAGAAAGTTACAAATGTGAGTAAAGTCAATTTCCTTTCACTGCTCTTGGAAACAGTAGTTTATCCACGAGAAGGTATTTAAACCTTTGGGAAATCTGAAAGACTTACCTGTGTCACTGCACTGAAGGTGCTGTGTGACACAATGTAAAAGATGATGTCTATGTAGTTTGACAGACTCCACAACCAAAAAGAAACACAGAGTTCAAATCACATTAAAAATACATGAGAGTGGGAAAAAAAGGGTCTCACTCTCTCCAGGTAAAAAAATCAAAGTCCTAGAGTCACGCAAAAGAGATGGGGGTCTCTAAGGTAGAGAGGATGTAGCACATTTCTGAGAATTCTCCGGAACAAGAGGTAAAACAAAGAGAAGCATATTTTAACACATGAATTTGCCTGTTGTGGATTTATGAACAATGATTTATCAATCTGATTCATAGATGTCACAGATGAACACGCATGTGGTGGATTAATTAATGTTGATTCTTCTGCCTGTTTGCTCTAGGTCACAGCTGTATGCCTCTAATTTAATTAACCATGGCTGCTGTGTCCTGATGGACAACTAGGTTTCCAGTTATCAGAAGATAAAGGTACACTAAATATATTACACGTTAAACATTAACAATAATAACCAAAAAGCTTTTTTTAATCAGGAGTTATTTAATTTATCCCATGCATTGTACTTGGAAACAAAACCTTACTGTGGTGGAGTGGTGTTTTAGCGGTTCTATGTGAAAATCTCGCTAAGATCCCCCACACGCCCCAAAAATAAACAAACACTCACACAAGCATGCAATACACGCACAACACCCACGCAACACACACACTTAACCGTTTTCTTTTGCAGCTGCTTCCGGGTCCTGGCTGCCTGTCAGCTCCTGCGCGCTATCTTGTGCGGCAGGAGCGTGACATTTCGCTTTAGAAAGACTGCCTGTGCAGTCACAGAGCGGTCTTTTTAAAGTGACCTTTTAGTCAAAAGATCTTTTGATAAAGATCTGATCTCGGGTCCTGTTTTAGCTGCTATACTTAGGCAAACCTATTTAGGCTAACTTACCCATAAGAATTTGCAGCATAGTCAGAGTTTGCAAACCTCTGAACTTTTAAGAATGTCATGACATTTGCTGACCTATGAGTTACAATGTGTCACGTGCAGTGCCCATTTCAAGTAGCTGGTTTGTCAGAGTATCAGATAGAAAGCAAAACTGTTTTCTGCAGCAAAAATGAATACTGTAAATAGTACACTCACTGCAAGGATCCGAGTGTACAGGTACAGAGCTGCCATCAAATCATAGCATTGCAGCACCTATCAAAATTGTATTTATTTAAGGGTATTGGAGAGATGAATGGATCCATTGTGGTTGCTTGGTATGTGACCGACTTACTTCAGGGTTACGTGTTGACCATGAACTCACCATATTGAAATATGACACTCCTCTGTGACACTTGCTACTGATCTCTGAAGCATACACGGAGAGCTATGTATTACTGGTATGTGAGAGGCTCACAATTACCCACTTTTACTGTACTTATTTAGTTGACTTCAGAAGAATGAAAGCCTGTGCCATTCCTATCCAGATTGGAACCTGTAACATCAAGGTTAAACACAGAGATCCACGGCAGGTTAAAGAACTCCAATATCTTATTCCGAAGTTTAAAGTACTATTTTATCTGGATAGTGTTATACAGATTCACAGTACTTGGCCCTCTTGCTAAATGCCATATCCAACCAAAACCCTGTTACAAAGTCCCCAGGCTGGCCTTTTTCATGGAGGGTGGGACCACCAAAGGGGATGGTTGCCACAAGCCAGATGATGCTAGATCTGGGGAGGATCCCCTGGCTAGACCCACCATGCTATGCACCGGAAGCAGTTGCTTTTCCCATGGTCGCTTTAGAAGCTCCTGTCCCTTTTAGGCAAAGGATTATGCGGGTCAAGCTCACAGAGCTGGTAGCGCCTGAACGTCCAGTCATCCTGACATGGGTATAGAATCACAGGCCAAATGGTGAAACAAGTTTTCATCTGCTCGCACCAGGAAACGACAGGGAGGAGGATGGAGCCTGACCCAAACTCAGGCAGAAAGAATGAGCAGTTAACCCATCACATTCAAAGGTTTCCACACATATTCATAAGGGAGTAGTTTCTTACCTGTAACTCCATTTCTCCAACGTTGGTATCTTTCATGGATTCACATGCTGTGAATATTTCCCGTCAGGCTGGGAAACCTCGGTAACTTTAATTTAGCATTTTCCTATGGAAAACATTGACACTTTAATGTCCTATCGATGTTCTTTTTGGGGGCTTTAAGCTACACCAATAGGACGTCTGGTATAAATAGCCCCGCCCCTAAAGCTTCAAGATTTTAAGCTCCAAAGTAGAGGGAACCTGCACATCTTCCACATGTTGCTGCCCCAGACAGTAGTGCCTGGTGAAGGTATGCAGCACCGCCCAGGAAGCCGCCTGGCAAATGTCCACAAGTGGTACACCAGACCATAGCGCCGCCGATGACTCAGAGGACCGTGTCGAATGAGCCTTCGGATTGCCCCTCAAAGGCTTGCCAGCTTTTGCATGACAAAATTAAATTGTAGACGAGACACAACAAGAAAGTTGTTGTTTGGAAATAGACTGCCCCATGTTGGAGGGACCAAATGCCACAGAGAGCTGCTTCGACTTCCAGAGGTCTTGGGTACGGTTTTGATAAAATTTCAGCGCCCTCTTAATGCCCAGAGAATGAATGGCCTTTTCAGCCGGTGTGGATGCATTAGCAAAGAATGAGGGTAAGGCAATGGAAGCAAGTTTGTGAAACGCCGACGGCACTTACGGAATAAAGTGCGTGTTAGTAGCCAGGAGAACCTGGTCCCTCAGAAATCTCAGATAACGCGGGTCAATGACCAGTGTTTGCAACTTCGACACCCATCTGGCCAAGGTAATTGCTACCAGAAATGCACCCTTCCACGAGAGGAACTTCAAAGAAGACATCGACATGGGTTCAAACTGAGGTTTCATCAGAGCAGAGAGAACCACATTGAGGCTCCACTCCGGTGCAAACCGCTTCTCTGGGGGAAATGTCCGAAACAGTCCTTTCAGAAAATGTTTAACCAAGCGATCACTAAACAGAGGACCAGCATGGCGCCTCCTCGTGAACCTAGAAATCGCTGCCAAATGCACCTTGATGGATGATAAAGCCTTCAGCATCTCCTTGCGGTGTCGACCTTCAGTCGTTTAGCTCCTGTGAAGAAGAAAGACAAAGACATTGTGAAAACGTACCTGTGCAACGTCTTATCCTGTGTGTCGCTCCCGGCCTGGACCACGCACCTTTAGTGAAGTAACTGGAAGCCGATACGTACCTGAGGACTGCGACCATAGTCGCAAACATTACGGTGAGCAGCGCTCATTTTGCGCCAGCCAGCCAACCCAGGCTCTGAAGGGGAGGGGCAGGAGGGAAGGCCCTGCGCTTATACTTACCCTGTACTTACCTTTAGGTCATCCTGACCCCCAGAACGATACATCCCAAAAGTCCCGAAACCACCCAGGTCCCTCCCAACCTCACGGTCCCCTGGGAGTCAGCCCCCAGTTGACCAGTGGGGGAAGGAGTGGCTGGGGCGAGCGTCAGGGTGAAAGCAGCCAGCGAGGGGGCTACACATCCGTACAGATCGGACCAGGCACTCCTGCAGGGCACCAGAGGTAAGCGTGACAAAACGCTAAACCCACGTCACAAGCCCTGCCCGAGTAGCATGGATCCAGGGGTAGACCAGTTGTCAACCCTTTTGGGGGAATTGCGGGCCGAGGTGCACGCGGCCCGCTCTGAGACAAATGCAATCAGGAGGGAAGTGGTAGTCAATAGAGAGAAAAAAACGACGATTTGGCCAAGCGGCCATTGGCCGCTCAGGCCGGGCAGGTTCCCCTACCAGGTCCTTCAGACCGAGTAGCAGAGGGGGTGCCCCAAATTCAGGTCACAACACCGCCCTCTGTTCCCTTAGCCCCTCTCGAACGCTTCCTAGGTGACCCCCCAGAGGTACGCCATATTTATGAATCAGTGTAGATTGCATTTCCTGTGCCGACCAGGGGCCTTTCCCTCGGACCAAGCCAAGGTGGCCTTTGTCTTGTCTTATGTGGGGGGGGGGGGGTCACACGGCTAATTGGTCTGTACCCCTAGTGAACCGAGGTGACCCCGTCTTACATAACTTCGGCACATTTCAGCAAGAGCTGGACAAACTTTGCCCGTCGAAATCAAGTGGCAGCCTTAGACGGAGAACTGCTGGCCCTACGGCAAGGGTCCCACGATCTATTGGTATATGTCACGACATTCAATCGGCACGTGGCTGAAACGAATTCGCCAGAGGAGCAAAGAACCACCCTCTTCTATCAAGGCCTCTGCGGTGAGCTGAAAGACGTTTTAGCGCAAGTAGTCAACCCACCTGAACGCTGTGTGGACTATATAGACTTAGTGATACAGTTGAATCATCGTTTGCAAGAGAGAAAGGCAGACCGAACAAGAGTGGAAGCCTGGCCCTTATATGTGCACTCGCGTAAAGTACAAGTGCGTCCCCAAGAAAAATACCCCGGAACCGATGCAGTTGAGCAGTGGGAGGGGACCACTCTCGAAGGAGGAAAGAGAGAGGCACAGGCAGCAACAATTGTGTCTATATTGTGGCAAGGCGGGCCACTTCCTGAAAGACTGCCCTAGTAAATTGAGTAAACTGGCCCTGGGTGCCATTGGGGAGGTAGTGACCAGTCCTGAGGATCCCGCACTGCTGTCGGAAAACACCTGGACTCAGCAAGAGTAGGGATCGGCTTGTTGAGGGGAACTCAAGTAACCACAGTCTCACACCTCACCTTACTTGTCATTCTGATCAGGCCGGGGCAACCTCACTGGATGTATGCCCTAGAGGCTTATATTGATTGCGGGGCCATCGGCAACTATATCAATATAGGAGTAGCCCGTAAATTGGGCATACCGGGGCGGAAGATAGACAACAGCGTTTCAGTCGACGGGTCTCCACTGTCATCCGGACCCGTAACGCAGTGCACAGAAGAAGTGAAACTACTGTGCAAAAACGGCAATCGAGAGCGCATGACTTTCGACTTGATCAGTGCCCCACCGTTTTAACTCATACTTGGCATGCCGTGGCTAGAACGGCATAATCCTGTTATTAATTGGAAAACCCACGCAGAGATCTTTCCGTCCGAATGCCTAAACACCTGTAACCCGTACCTACTCCCAGTCCATAGAGCGCTAAAGTTGGGAGCAGCGGCCTCACCCAGCACGGCAGGACAATTGCCCCCCAGGTACCAAGAATTCGAGGACGTGTTTCGGAAAGAATCAGCCAACACCCTTCCACCACATAGACAATATGATTGCCAAATTGATCTAATACCAGGATCCCAGCCACCGTGCAGTCGCATCTAAACGCTCACAGAAAAAGAGAACCAACATCTCCGGGAGTATCTAGACCAGTATTTAGCCAATAGGTTTATCCGGCCGTCCAAGTCCCCGGTGTCCTCAGCCCTGTTTTTCATACGGAAAAAAGAAGGGGACCTCAGGACGTGCATCGACTATCGAGGGCTCAATAAAATCACTGTGCAGAACCGGTACCCCTTACCGTTAATTCCCACACTACTGGACCAAGTTAAGGACGCAAAAATATACTCTAAATTGGATCTGCAAGGGGCATACAACTTAGTCCGCATTAAAGAGGGGGACGAATGGAAGACGGGCTTCCGCACGAAGTATGGACTGTTCGAATACACTAATGCCCTTCGGGCTGTGCAATGCCCCAGCAGCCTTCCAGTTCTTCATGACGGATGTGTTGCGGGAGTTATGGGACGTCTGCGCCATGGTCTATATAGACGATATATTAATCTACTCGGTGACCGAAGAGGAGCATGAACATCATGTTAGGGCCATCTTAGAAAAGCTCAGCCAGCATCACTTGTATGCAAAACTGGAGAAATGCTTTTTCCACGTAACCACGGTGGAGTCCCTCGGCTTTATACTAACCCCACATAGCATCCAAATGGATAATAAGAAAGTGGAGGCAATTTTTAACTGGCCTTCGCCTACATCACTCAAGACTGTGCAAAGCTTCCTGGGTTTCGCTAACTTCTATCGGCGGTTCATACCTGGGTTCTCGAATATTGCACACCCTATCACCTTGTTGCTTAGGAAGCACAAGGCCTTTAAAGGGTCCCCAGAAGCTGAGCGAGCCTTCAAACAACTCAAGACGCAATTAACGACTGCATCCATCTTGAAGCATCCGAACCCGAGATGCTATTCGTGGTCGAAACAGATGCCTCCAGTGTCGCGATGGGAGCCGTATTGTCTCAAAGGGACCCGACGACCACCCACCTACATCCCATGGCGTTTTGGTTGAAAAAGTTTTCACCAGCGGAACTGAATTACTCTATAACTGACAAAGAGTTATTGGCCATCAAGGCAGCGTTCAAGGAATGGCGCCACCATCTGTTAGGCACGCAATATACTATCATGGTGTACACTGACCATTGGAATCTGCAGTACCTGTGAACGGCGCAAGCCGAGTCCCCACGCCAACTCCGGTGGGCCCAATTTTTCTCAGAGTATGACTTTGTCATCACATTACGCCTGGGGGTCAAGAATGGGAGGCAGATGCCCTATCGCGCATCAGATGGAGCGTACAGGGAAGAGATGCCTAAGCAGGTCCAGAACCCGTGTCCATCATACCAGGGAGCAAGTTGCTGGGCTTGACCAGTTCTACGTTGCCACCCTTAGACCAGTTCCATCCCAGTATCCAGCAATCGTTGACCCCGGAACAATGGCAGAAATGGGTTACCCAAAATTCGCAATGAACCATCGAAGGCGGGCTCCCTTACTACCAGCGACGGTTATATGTCCCGGAACCCAGAATGCAAGACGAAATACTACATAACTACCATGACGCTCTGACAGCGGGTCATCCAGGAATCACCAAAACCCTAAGGAAGATTTGGCAACAATATTGGTGGCCTAAATGGCAAAAGGACGTGATTCGCTATATCAAGACTTGCGATGTATGTGCCGGCAGCAAAACGCCTAAAACCAAACCTTCAGAGTTGTTCTACCCCTTACCTATACTGCCAGCCCCATGGCACACCATTTCCCTGGACTTTATCACGGAATTCACCCCGTGTAATGGGTACAATACCATCATGGTGGTTGTGGACCTGCTGACCAAGATGGGGCACTTCATAGCCCTGAAAGGGCTACCAAACGCAGGAACCCTTGCGCATAGCTTCTTAAACAACATAGTGCGAATACATGGCTTCCCTTCAGCCATCATTTTGGATCGAGGAAGCCAAATCATATTGAAATTTTGGAAGCACTGCTGCACCAAGGCCCAAATTGATATCCGTTTGTCCACCAGTCACCACCCTCAAACAGATGGACAGACCGAGAGAACAAACCAAACCCTGGAACAGTATTTGCAGTGTATGTTTCCTCAAGCCGACGATGGGTGGGTAGATCTTCTCTGGGCAGCAGAATATGCTTACAACAACAGCATCCATAGTTCCACTGGGTTCTCACCTTTCGACTTCCTCTATGGACGAAACCCACGGACCACAGCCCTCGATCCACCCACTGCTCTGGAAATGCCTGCAGTCACATTGTTACACGCCAACATCCAAGAAACCTTACAAAAGGCCATCCAAACTCTACGTGAAACAAAGAACACACAAAAATGATTTGCCGACAAACGAAGAAAGGAAGCACCCGAGTACCAAGTGGGCGACAAGGTTTGGCTCACTACCAAATATATTCGATTGAAAGGCCCGAAAAGATTCCACCCCAAGTTTATCGGTCCCTACCCAGTGACAGCCGTCATTAATCCTGTTGCACTCAACCTTGAACTCCCACCGGCAATGAGCATTCACCCAGTCTTTCATGTATCGCTACCCAAGCCCGTTGTCAGGAAAAGAGGATGGGGCAGACGAGGAGTGTTACATTATGCACGATGAAGTGCATTGGAGAGCTGGGGAAGCAAAGACTACGTTTCCCAGCAGCATTAGCGGCCGCCTATAGTCCTGGGTTGCGCGCGCGTTGCCAGCTGTCTCCGATTACTCATAGATTAACCGGCAACGTCGCCAGACAGGTGCGACTTATTTTGGTTTGCTAGGCGTTATGCTGTCGGAGGAACAAGGAGTTCTGGGTGCGCCCATCGCACTGTTATGCTGACGGTTGGTGGGCTAGTGTTTCGGCAGGAGGACAGACACGCTGCCGGTTCGGCCATTTCTGCAGAATTTTCATCGTCCGGGTAGTCCCGTGGGGCTCCCGGACTAAAGATAAGTACGGGAGGGAACTGTGATGTACTACAGTCCTTGACAGACAGACCAATGCTTTTCCATGGCGGTCTAGGGAGAGAGGCTTATGTCTAGTTTTTGGGTTATAAGCACCCTTGTGGGAACGTGTGCAATTACTAACACTCGACTGCAAAGGGGCCAGTGCCACGAGTCATTGTTGATTAAGATACAACAGATCCTCGAATCAGGAATATATGTGTGTTAGCAAAACTAGTGCTGTTAACTAGAGTCTGCTACTACATGTGTTTTACGTTCTGTTACATGTCGCTTATGCTTGCCCAAGTGGCCATGTGTGTGTCTTATCATGCTGGGAAACTTCCTATTTGTTTGTTTCATCTCGCTTATGGAAAAGTGTTCTTGATGTGTTCATGTTGAATTTCCATATACATGTAAGAGTAAACATTAGGCAGAATTAGGAGTCAGGTTGATCAGGGAATATTTGCATTATGTGTGTATGTGTTACTTCTACAGTTATCACGTATCTGAATATGTATGACAGGGCTGTACAGGTTAGGTTTTACTCTGTGTTTCCTCAGTCCTATCCAAACTAGGTATTTCCTTACCCTCTTTCCGGTGTTCCTCATTCCCCCACCCTATCCACAACCTCTCCCTAATCCCTCTTCCCCCCATTGGCTGCCACGTGGTGTCCTGTGTATATCTATATCAGTTACCTGTGCCAACCACGGTGGGAGGGGTCAACTTATTCGGCTTCTGTGGTTCGGGAGAGAGTGTCGAACTCTCTTCCCTTACAAAGTGTGATTGTGACACCCGTGTACACAGGCACACAACATTTATTGACTAACCCCCCTCAAATAGAAGTCCTGGGGGGGGGGGGGGAGAAGGAGTATGAAGTAAAAGACATCCTAGATTCCAAAAGGAGCGACAGCGTTTATATTACCTAGTGGATTGGAAAGGATATAGCATAGGACATGGGAACCCGAAGAAAACATTAATGCCGCACGATTAGTAGCACGATTTCACCGCAACCATCCCAGCAAACCAGGACCCAGAGTGGCCCTGCTTGGGGGGTCTTTGGAGGGGAGTGCTGTAACAATCCCATTACGGACCCAGCGCGGACGGGCCCAGGGGAGAGGTGTTTTCAACCCAGAGTAGGGAGGTGGTGGACAGGTATGGTGGCTGGCTGGCGTAAGCGTGTAGGATGGAATAAGGCCGCAATCTGCACCAGTGCGCCTACCATGGGAGAGGGAACGCCCGGCACGTGCAAAGGAGTGCCAAGCACGTGCGAGGTGCCAACGCCCCAGGCAGTCTAACGCTGACAGGGCGTGGCCCAAGGCTATAAAATCACGCATGGACCACACCCTGTGCTTAGCATTTCTTCTGCTCTTTCGAGAGCAGTGCCTTGCTTACCGCTCCTGCTCTCAGTATATCTGCAAACTTACATGGATGGGAAACAGTGGAAACTCACCTGAGGAAACTCATCTCAATGAGGAACCAAGCCTCTGCGTAAAGACTTTGTCTCTGCATTTGCTTTTTTGTTTTTTTCTGAACGGCACCTGGAATCGATCCGGTGGGGCTGCTCATCTTGGACATTGGTTCTTCATCGCCTGCTCATCTTGGACATTGGTTCTTCATCGTCTGCTCATCTTGGACATTGGTTGTTCATCGTCTGCTGAACTTGGTTGTTCCTCGCTTCTCCGACTGTTGTCATTCTCTTAGTATCCGAGGACCTGAAAAGCAAAGCAACAGTGAGAGATCCCATTCTGTTCTTCGACCGCCACCCGCCTCAGTGACTAGTGTGCTCACCTGCGCATTGTGTCCAGCTCTGTTCCTTCAGCATCTCCTTGCGGTGTCAGCCTTCAGTCGTTCAGCTCCTGTGAAGAAGAAAGACAAAGACACTGTGAAAACGTACCTGTGAACCGCTGTATTCTGTGTGTCGCAGCCGGCCTGGACCACGCACCTTTAGTGAAGTAACTGGAGCACCATCCGTACCTAAGGACCGTGACCGTAGTCGCAAACATTACAGTGAGCAGCGCTTGATTCGTGCCAGCCGGCCAACACAGGCTCTGAAGGTGAGGGGCCGGATGGAAGGCCCTGCGCTTACTTATACTTACCCTGTACTTACTGTTACATCATCCTGACCCCCAGAACGATACATCCCAAATGTCCCGAAACCACCCAGATCCCTCCCAACCTCACGGTCCCCTGGGAGTTAACCCCCAGTCGACCAGTGAGGGCAGGAGTGGCTGGGGCGAGCATCCGGGTGAAGGCAGCCAGCGAGGGTCGACACATCTGTGCATACCGGACCAGGCACTCCTGCAGGGCACCAGAGGTAAGCATGCAACACTAATCTCATAAATAAAATGAAAGATTAAAATAATAGTTAAGACACTTGGAAATTGGCTTTTTGTTGTATCCAGTCAATACACCTCACTTTGTTTGAAATTCTTTGATGGTTTCCCCCTTTTTGTTTTTGGTCATTTTTCCAACACCAAAAATCATATTGATGCCGGGCTGTGGCTCAATTCAACCAAGTGGTTTGGTAAAGTTGCATCCAATTGTCTAATGCTTACATTATTTGTGTGTTCTGAAAATCGAATGTTCACAATTTGTGGCATCTCGCAATATGCGCACTATGGCAAGTAACTAAATTATTAAATGTAATCTTTTCTACTGGGGTTGGACGTTGAATCTCTGATCCTTTTATTACTGCACTGCGAACAGTGAAAAAAGGGGCAACGTGCCTTTTTTTCTGTTTCTGTAAACAAAATGTGCTTTTGTTCTTGATATAAAGTAATGTATCATAAGACATAGTGAAGAAGTAATTGAAGAATGCCAGAGTGCAATTGTACCTGTGAAATGAATACACTACAATGCATGTGTCCTCCTGGTTTCTTAAACCCTGCACTCCGAGACATTTTAATCATGGACAGAAACATACATATTTTCAAATTTACTAGGCTCCTTTTTCAAAGGTGTTTTTTTCACATGTGTGGAAGTGCTCAAAAGACTGGACTGCTTGAACTACACAAATGCAATTATCTTTTTAAGCAGTGCGATATTTCTAACTGCCCAATCTGCAAACTAATGTTTCTGTAGTGTAGATGTACAACTGTTAGATAAGACTATCACAGCACTGCATTCTTTTCCAGTAAAACCCTCAGAATAGTTTGTCTCCCCTCCATTTTGCTTTTTACAATGTGTTGAAGGTCTTTGTGACTTCGAAAGTTAATACCTTATTCCAATGTAGCATAATATTTTCAGTTAGTCCAATCACAGGTATCAAAACTCAAACCTGTATAATTAGGATAAATGCAAAAATAAATCGTTGTTAGATTAGTGCTTGGTGCAAATAAAAATGCAGCTGTTAACTTTGCAAAGTCCGTCTTTCAATCTTGATCTTTATACATTTCAGAAACTATAGCGATCATGTATTTCCAAACTATATTTCTTGTAGCATCAACTGTTGTAAAGAGCTTGACAGTTTTAGTTACCTTGCAAATGGATCAAATTAAGGCATCACCTATTCTAGTGATGCAAATAATTAGAAAGCAATGCAGGGTTCCAGCACCCATGCAGAATCATTCTGTTGCTAGACCTGTGAAGCCAAATATTTGACAAATCTGTTTGAAGCACACCTGCAAAATTCTAACACAATCTGTGAAAATCAATGGAGGAACAGTGGTGCTCATTCCTGCATTGGTGGGCACTGACACCAATAGCGGTCTCAAATGCTGATCTGCAGTGGAGGGCACACAGCCGATTCACTGCATGCATGAAGGGCCTGGAAAGAGTGGATTGTAGGTTTCAGAGCCCTTCCCTGCAAAACATGCAATTATTCATCTCTGCCTTTTGCAAAGACAGATCCAAATGCAAGGAAAGTGTGTGACCAACCATTCCCAATGCCAGTTGATCTCTGTCTCATAGATCCATTGCTAAAATATGCATAAGTCCTTCAAAGAATTGCTGTGGAGCAGGTATGATCCAAAAGACATGTGTTTCCACAGACTCCAAGCCTCTCCTAGGAGTTTGGCAACAAACTAGAAGCACATGTGACAGAATGTGCGTTTGCTCAGGAAAGGCTATGAAACAATTAAGGGAATTCCTAAAGAGGAGAACTAATATCAGCGACAAAATGCATTTCCAGGTTTGGCATGAGTTGAAGTTAACTCACCTTCCGGACTAATGATGGTTCCTCTCGTTTTGTTGTCAGGACAGTCTGTTTCCTCGTCTTCTTTTATGATGAATGAAAAATCCTCATGTTCAAAGTTAGTTATACCTAAAAAGCAAAAGTTGAAATATGTATAAATGTTCTTCACGCTAGTGAAACGATTGGCTAGCACAGGCCATTCACCAGGACCTTCCACCTAGATGGCAGGAATGGTTCCATTAGAGGTAAGCAGGGATCATAAAGTCCCAGGGAACCAGGGTAAAAACGGCATAAAGCAGATAAGGGAGAGAATTTAGTTCTCAATGTAGCAAATGGCAGGCGGCTTAAGTCGCCCCACATCTTGAGGTCTCTTAAACCTACCAGAGTTTGGGTTGGTGTTGTGCTCTGCCATTTCTGCTGTAGAATGAGCGTTCAAAAATGAGTGCAAATGTTTCTCATTTTTCCAAGGGATGTCACCATTAGGTAGCGAAAATCCTATTGGACAAAATCTAATTTTTTAACATTTTATCAAATAGCTAAGCATCATGTGCACAAGGTGATTGTAGATTCAACAATTCTTTCAGTTTAGTGTTTCAAATGATCACTTAGCCACATTGCTTTCTATTTAGACCCGAAAAGAAAAATGCGGCATGTATACACTTAGTTGTGCTATTCCTTACATTTAGTTTCTCCAATTGTAACAGTATTCCAATTCAGAATCCTTTATTAGTACCCGGAGAGGGCGCAATCAGAATGAAAGAGCATTTCTGATTGGCCCTCGCCGAGTCATTACCAGGCCGGGAATCCCTCTGTCGGGATTCCACGGCCTTTGTCCCTGGCGTGGGGCGTGGCAGCCCCTCAGCCAATGAGGATGCTCGAAGCAGGGCCATCCCCGCTCCGAGCCTCCCCAAGGCTGAAAGGCTACCTTCGCCCCCCGCCGGGGACAGAGGTAAGGCTTTTTTTCCCCTCCCCTTTCCTCCCTCCTCCCTGCCCTGCCCACCCCACTTACCTTCTATGCTTGGTCCCCGGCAGGGGACGATGGCAGCCTCCTGCCGTGTGGAGACTCGGAGCGGGGCCATCCCCACTCCGAGCCTCCACACAGCTGGAGGCTTCCCCTTTCTATTTATTTAATTTTTTTTGTAAACTTTTTTTCACCTTGCCACTCCCGCCCTCCCAACCCCACTTACCTTCGTTTTGATCCAATTTTGGGAGCGGACGCCCTGGGAACACTTGTGTTCCCAGCACGTCCGATCCAGATGGCCGCCATGGAAAGAGAAAACGGACTCAGTTTTCCCTTTCCCGGCGGCCATTTTCTTGGTCGTTTTTTTTTTCTTTCTGTCCTGAAACGCTGCAGCGTTTCGGGACAGAAAAAAATGCTTTTAGTGCCCCGGTCCCACAGATAATGAGGGCCGGGGTACTAATAGCAATATGACCCTCGCGACGGGGGCATTACCGACTCAGGTAATGCCCCGGCGCTTTTGTTAACTATGGGCCCCAGAGCATTACCTGAGTTGGTAATGCCCCCGCCACTCGGGTCATATTGCTTAAATAAAGACTGCAACGGCTCATTATGCTTTCTGCAGCACCCTCCTCACCCCCTCTCTTTTTCCAATGCAGCATCTACGCCTGAGTGGGCGCAACCCCTTTTTATGTCAAATAAATGGAACATTGAAGTAGGTTTTTGAACAAAACAAATGATGTCTGTTATTCTGTTAAGTGACAGCCAGGTTGGCCATAACTATGCGCCTGGGAATTCCCCTGATGGATCCAATTGTGCCCATGTAGACAGAACTATGGAAATATACATGTACGAGTGCACCGAATTCTCGAAACTTTAAGATGCAGATTGATGAGGCCAACTGTTTGTTCTGACTAACAATTAAGAGGTGTTAGGCAACATTGTATGCATTACCCTTTGGATGCACTACAACAACCCTGACCTCCTGGCAATAGGAACCCAACCTTTGGTATAAGTCTGTACTACACAGGTTGGTAGCGTGTTGAGCGGCCAGGGCTATCTCAAGAGGGGTCAATATGAGCTGTAGGGGAGTTACACAGAGGTTCACAGTGACAAGTATTCAAATAAACTCTTACACACAAGGTTTCTTGATTAAACAACTATTTATTTAACAGTCTGTTAGAATAAGCCTTCTACAGAAGGGGGCAATATAATAGTGACACACATATACACTGCAAAATACACCCTAAATCAGTAAGTACCCTTTTAGGATGGCCCACAGACGCTACCTACACCCTCAGGTGACCTCAATAGTTAGGGTGCTGGGGACATTATTATATATCTCTGTTGCATTTAGAAAACTCTATAGAGGAGTGTCAGAGAAAAGAAGTTTCAGAACAAGACAAGTATTCACACAATTATTCTTAAGCAGGTAAGTAATTTCAATATAAACCCCCCCAATGCAAAGTCAGTTAATCCCCTGGAAGGAAGACACAACACATAAGCAGAGGGGAGAAGAGTCATTCAGGGAGCCAGGATAGCCAATGTTAAGTTAGCAAAAGTCAAGGTGAACTGAAGCACTTCTTGCAGGTAAGTAAAAGTCTTGAACAAGGTTTTAGAAGTCTTTGTAGAAAAGAAGAAATCAAAGTAGGGCCACAAGCTCATTAGGCTGGTGAAGTAAAGAAGCTGACAGCACTCTACAGAGAAACCAAGAGAAGTCTCCAATGAGGACAAGTGAAGTTACACAACAAGAGGTAAGTTCTCTTAGACTGAACAGTACCTTTAGGTTGAAGAAAAGTGTAGTAGATGGCTTCTGTTCCTGGGCAGCTCTACAGATCCTGGTGTTCCTGGGCCTCAATCGTGGGGATAAGAGGGAGTACTTCTGGGGACTACTGCACTACAATGGGACGGTCACCGACCGCAACCTGAAATCTACAAACAAGTGGCACTTTAGTGTTTCAGCTCCTCGCGTCTACCGCAAATAGCAACACTGCGGTTCCTGGTTGTCGAGATGGGCTTTCCCTGCATCTGGGGTACAGCACTCTGTTGAGGTGGCTCAGGCTCGGTCAGTCCTGCTTCCTGGGAGTCCGGAGGATCTTCCAGGAGCTCTTGGCCAGCTTAAAAGCGACACACACAATCGGGTGTTCCTCTTCCTGGCTATTCGGTTCCAGCAGCAACTGCAGTGGAATTTCAACCAGTTCCGAGAGGAAATCCAGGTGGCTTACTTTGTAGTTGATTGGTCCCACCAACTCAAGGGAAGAAGTCGCCCTTGCAGGGCTTCCCTAGTCGAAACAAAATTGGAGTTTCAGCACAGCAGCAGGGCTTCACTGGGCAAACCAACGGTCCAGGAGTTGCAGCAGACATCCTCTTGAAGTTCTTCTTCGGATTCCTTCGTCCAGTAGTCGACTCTGCCTTCCAAGCCAAAAAGCCTCGCCTTTTATGCAGGTTTCTCTTATTCATTCCAGCCTAGCTAAGGGTCACCCAGCAGGGCGGCTGGCCTTGCCGGACAGCCAGCCGACCAATCACCTAAGAGTGCCTGCCTGTCTCTTAGGAGACGAAGCACAGGGAGTTTTGGGCACCTCCCTCGCTTCCTGCCCCTGCCAGACACCCTGGAGCCAGATGCAGGCTTCACTTGTGAATCCCGCCAAAGGCAAAGCGCACAAAGGGACTAAACCTGGTTTTGCGTGCAGAGTAAATCTCAAGAAGGAGCTTTCCAAGAAGAAATGGCGAAAAAAGACTGGGGCCATTTTGACAAGAATTGCACCCTTGGGTGCTTTACTGCAGCTGAAAACGCAGCCCGCGGTAAATGCACACCACGGTAGTTAAAATTAAACCACTGCCACCAGCCATTCATCGAGGAAACGGTAACATAAAAATGTTACATGAGAAGCTAGACAAAGGGATACTAAGTAACCCCTCCAGCACTCTATTGTAAGATAGTGTGTGCTGGGTCTAGAAAGTTACAAATGTAAGTAAAGTCAATGGCCCTCATTACGACCCTGGCGGAAATCGAAAAACGATGGCGGAAATGCAATACCGCCATCGAATAGCGCTCGGTGCGATTATGACCCGTCACCGTAAAGTACGATGCCATTAGCGACACCGTAGTGAACGCCAACGCTAACTGCACCAAGTACGCGCACGCGCGCCATGCCAAACCGTAATTACCACCATGGCGCAACGGTACGCGAATTCTGACCCTAGCGGACATATACCTAACGCCATCAAGCATGGCGGAAAGTACAATTCCACCATGGTGAGAAGTACGGCATCGCGAACCAACCGTAAAAGGCCCTACTGAGTGCCTGTACACCACTCCCTGGCCACATTGCACAACTCCTCGTAGGTGCAATGAAGTCACAATGCAACCAGTGAAATGTACAAGTCACCCATGCATGCCAACGAACAAATGAATCTAGGGGCTCCAAGTGCCTTGTGAGTGGCCATCCATATTTGCCATGGCACCATTGCCGTACTGATGCAGCACAGGCATGTGAAGGTTCAAGTCCAGCAACATGAACTGAAATAGGAGACAAACAAAAACAGGCCCCCCATCGCTTGACACCGGAGTAAGGCAACATTCAAAGCAGTATCCTGAGTGAGACTGCACCAGCCCTGTACTCCTGCCAGTAAACAAACCAACCATCAGCATAAGCATGTACCACACAAGTTGGCAGAGTGACTGAGCAGCCAGGCTCATCTCAAGAGGGGCCAATGGGAGCTGCAGGGCACAGATGGCACGAATACAGAAGCTATTCCAATGGACATGACCTCAGTCTCCCTCCAAGAAACGCACGCAAACACAGGCACCTGTGACCAGCCATATTCTGATAATCACATCATTCCATCAATCCACCTGGCTGACCGGCATCTGTTACACAAAAGCTAATCCCCCGCCCCTGAGCATGACATCATTAAAACAGTCATAATGGCAGCCCCTATCCCTGACCTCACTGGGCTTCGTAGGCAAACGCGGCCAGTACAGTACCACGCAACTATACTCAGAAGCCGGAACCCAATGCAGATCTTCTCACAATACATCGCTCCACAAATAGGAATATGCTACATTACTTGCAAAGAATAACGCTACACGGTCAATATCATAATCAAAATTTAATGCACATCAAAATCACCAAGCCCATACAGCTATTAGGTCATGAACTCCAAAATATATTTCATTATTGTGGGCTGCATCCGCAATAAATGACCAGCTTCTTGTGTGACGCCCTGTTCCTTCATGGTACACAGGGGCTACATTCACGTTCAAAAAGGCAACATGGAAGCGCCTAGAACCGCAGGGCCGTCCCATTAGGTAGGCACTAGTCCAGCTGAAAGGTCGATATGTTGCTCCTAGCCACTAGTACTGCGTAAGGGCATGTGGCCCATTGGCGATCGTCCCATAAGATCGTAATGGTGCTCCACTGATTAACACGAAGCAGCAGGTGTCGGGAGTAAAAGCCATCTGCAGGAGTGGCATACAGATGGCAGCGGCAAAAGGGGAGGAGATACCTGTCACCCAAATGAAATGAAAAAGAATAGTATGGGCATCAGAACTTCATTTGAATTACTCACTTCAATGATCACACTAAATCCACAGCCATATGCATGCTAGCCCACTCAAAAGGATTATTCCCACCCAAAATTCACTTGCGAATCATAACTATACAAATCGAGGTGAAAACACTATTACAAACGAGTGTTTGTGTGCATGCGACTGTTAAAACAGAATCCATTAGATGGGATTAGTAACGTGCATAGACACAAGTGTTGGAAGGCGCGTCGAGACAGGGAGGGTTCAACAAGGGCAGATAGACGATGGTCCCACTATGGCAGCCCTGCATCACATAGCGCAGGGGAAGTGGATAGATTTCAAAAAGCCCTGTACATGGCAAACTCTCCATTAAATCATCTGTCCATGCATCCATACATCATTCCCTCATCCCGGTATGAAAACGCCTGATTATTTACTCACATAACATGTGAAATTTCCATTGAGTCTGTGCGTAATGCAGTCTTCAAAATCCACTGTGCTCCAGCCCGGAATTCCAGTGTTGTGAAGTAACATGTATTTGGGAACGTCCTGCCTTATCGTCCACTACGCTATTGCGCATCCCATACTATTCATATCAATCATTGCATTCTCGCCATGGCCCCTGTCCGAAGGACATTAAACAATAGAACTTTATATCAGCAGTCAGACCTGTGGGCGTCTCCTCGCCGCTAGCTGAAAACCGAAAGCGCTGTCCTTCGAATTCCTCATTTGCAACATCACGTCGAAAAGGCATCTGTGACCGCTTGAAATCACAAATCCATCCATGTAGTGCGGCAGTGTGTGAAAATGGCAACTGGCTTCACTCACGAATGGGACGCCCCGCCCGTCGGTGAACCTCGGTACAGTGCTGCATGAGGGTCCAGCGTTAATCGAGTACTACATTCCACTGACCCTTCACAAGTTTGTTCGCGACTGCAAAGATAGTATGTGAAACAATGGGACCATAGCAGAATGAACATATGAACCAATATTTCACTGCCATCGGGATTAAATACATGATTGTAATAGCAAGATGCCATGCGTCGAATTGCAGCGTTGTGTGCGGGACGTGCTCGCACAAAGGGGATTGCAGCTTGCACAGGTGGAATGAATCACCACAGGTGGAGGCTATACAGCCTGAAAACATAAATTGCACACCCAACCCCCTCCCACAACCACACCCACTCCAAAATGCTACCGGCAGGACTAGCGATGTTGGCCCTGGGGGACCTGATAGCACTGCAAGTACTCCAACTTCAAGAAGAAGACGAACACCAACTACTACAACAACCGGCCGCACAGAGGAGACGCAGGAGGAGGAAGAGGAGGGCAAGGCAGGGCCAGCAAGGCCCACCAGCACAGCCACTACCACCACGCAGGCAGCCCGCAATCCCACGCCTCCGAGCACATCCGTTCAACCTCACTGATGAGCAGATCCACACCCTCTACCCTTTGGACCAGGACACCATAACCGCCATTGTGGACATGACACACGCTGACCTTGTCAGCATGATAGATAGCCCAACCGCCACCCCACCCCTACTGAAGGTGGTGTCTGTACTACACTTCCTGGCCACAGGCACCTACCAGCACACAGTCGGACAGTTGCATGGCATTTCACAGCCACTGTTCTCACGGACACTATTGCAAGTGCTCGATGCCCTCCTGAAGCACGCAGACGACTACATCTCTCTACCACGCTCGGTGCAGGAAATTACCAACACAAAAGTGGGATTCCATGCACTTGGCGGCATACCGGGTTGCATTGGTGCCATCGACTGCACCCATGTGGAATTGGTCGTCCCACATGCCATGGAGGCCCAGTACCGCAACCGAAAACAATTTCATTCTCTTAATGTACAAATGGTGTGTGACTCCAACAGGATCCTTACACATTGTTGTGCCCGATTTCCTGGATCAACCCATGATTCTATGGTCTTGAGGAACTCTACAATACCACGCTACATGGAGCGACACGCAGGGAACAGATCCTGGCTACTCGGTGAGTCTCATTTCATGCATGATGATGTGGGGTATGTGATGCGGCAATGACCTGGCAGGAAGGGGGGGGTGCGTACGTAGCAATGTCATTCCACAAACATCCTTTATTGTCCACATACAGGTGATGCCGGGTATCCACTGAAGAGATGGCTCCTTACACCACTCCGGAACCCACAGAACCAGCATGAGGACTACAACCATGCCCACTCACGTACCCGTGTAGTCATAGAACAGGCATTCGGCCTACTGAAGACTCGTTTCCGCTGCCTCAGCAGGTCTGGCGGGGCACTCCTGTACCGCCATGAGAAGGTTGCAAAGATGGTCATGGCATGTGTCATGCTACACAACATGTGCGTACGCAGAAATGTGCCCATGCCCCCTGACGCAGAACTGCAAGCACCTGAAGATGGCCATGATGAGGGTGGGGATGTGGCAGCACCACAAGGAGTCCACGAGGCACAGGAGGGCCGTGAAATTCGTCAGATTCTCATAGATTCATGCTTCTAGCACTCACGCCTGGTGGCTGATACATGGACACGGGACTTGTGGCACTGTGTGTGTCTGGAACATGCACAATATGGACTGTACGCCTATAAAGGCCTCGTACACAAAGATCAATGTCCACACATCTCATTGGATGATTGTGCAATGTTTATAGCATATGTGAAATTATGTTACACACCCCATCGACCCGCCACCCAAGTGAGCCCAACACACCCCCTCCACCCTCCTACCTCCCCCCCGAACACCAGTGTCCAAAGATGCTCATTGTCAGTGGGCAGATGCTATTGCAAGCCCCCTCTCCGGGTATCAGGGGCACCCCTGCCTGTGGAGCGCAGGTTCCTCCCAGATCTACGTTGGGGGCTGCCCTGGGCGGAACTTGCAACGGATGATGTCTCTGCCTGCTCACGTCCATGCATGTCCCTAAGGGTTTGTGAGAGCTCAGTGAGCACACGGCGCACAGCGGCAAGTTCAGCACATACGTCTTTGGACGTCGCATGCAGTTCCCCCCTCAGGCTCTCGGTGCTTCTCTCCATTTGTACTCTCAGGCTCTCGGTGCTTCTCTCCATTTGTGCCCTTAGTGTCTCTGTACTTCTCTCCATTTCTGCCCATAGTGTCTCAGTTGATGTTTCTATGGCTGCCTTAGTACCCCCACATTCATCAGCATGGTCCTTGAGGAGCGTGGCCAGTTGCTGCTGTTGCACGATCACCTGGTCGAGGGACTGTTGCCTCTGCTGTGCCATGGCCATTTGCGGTGGTGTCACAGAGGGGCTGATCACCTCATGTTGCCTTGCCACAGGGCTTGTGTGGGATGGCCAGTCGTCGTCTTGTGGGTGCCCCTGCGTGGTATCCTCATGGTGTACGGGATGAAACAAACAGGGGGATTGAGACAGGTCATGGATGGATCCTACATCGACATCCCCGTTTTCTGTGTCGGAGCATGCTGCCATTAATGCAGTGTCAGCTATGGTGCTGCTGCCACCAGAAGCAGTGCCTTCTGTGGCATCCATTGGGGGGACCTGTGATGGTGCTGTTGTGGGCATGCTGGCTGCTGGGGTGCCTGTTGGAGTCCCCTCCTGTGTGCTGCCACTTGATTTGTGCTGCTGCCGTGTCTTGATCCGTGCAGCTGAGGTGGAGGGTCTTTGGCCGTTGGTCTTGGCCCTCTTTGCAGGTGTGCTGGTAGGGGTGTCCTGGAGCTCGTCGTTTGAATCGGACCCTGTGGTGGAGTAAAGGAGGGCGAGCGTTATTAATGGGTCTGTGGAAATTGGAATGGCAATGTATCACATGCATTGGGGTGGTACCTGAGGGTGATTTGGGTCAGGGCCTTGGAGGTGGTTTCATTTTTGTGTGGAATGAGGATGCAGTTGTTTTGCAGCCTGCAGTTAGGGTGTGCCTGCTGCACGTGTAGAGGGTGTTTTTAGGATTTTTAATTATTTATGTATTTAATGTGACTTTTAAAGTGCGCTATCAGGCCAATGTATGTGGACGTTCTCCTGGACATGTGTTTCTGTTGCACTATGTGGACACATGGTACTTCACATGATTGGACATTGTGGATTTAGCATTGTTTTATTTGGGCCACCTACCTGATTCTTCGGATGTCTGCACTCCTTTCTCCATCCCTCCGACTCCCTCTATACTCTCCATTCCAATGGTGGAGGCACAGATTTCTTCCCAGGGGGTCAACTTGATGGGTGATTCCGATCCTCCCCCGGTAGCTGTGGCAATGTTACGGTTGGCGGATAGTATGCTCCGTACGCGTATCCGCAAGTCGTCCCATCGCTTTCTGCATTGCTGTGGGTTGCGGGGTGCGGTCCCCACCGCACTTACCCGCTGTGCCACCAGGGCCCATATGGCCTTCTTGTTCGCAAGTGCCGTCCTGGTCCTTTGCGTCGAGAAGACGACGGCAGCATTCTCCTGGAGGGTCTCTGTGAGCACGGTGAGTTCCTCACGGGAGAATTGGACCTGCCGCTTGCGGTCGCACGCTTTTTTCGCTACTTTTCCCATTTTTATTGTTTTCGCTAGGGTGGATGACGGGTTGGGATGTGTCTCAGGGTAGTATTTTTAATGGTTGTGTGGGAATTCTGATTTTATAGGTGTACGGCGTGCTGTTTCCCGTTCCGGGACCATGTTTTTACTTCCGTTTCCGTATATTTACAGTCACCGTATTTTCCGATTGCCGCTCATTACAGTGACCGCTATGATGGGTGGCGGAATTGCACCTAGGGCGCCGTACGACGGCGGTGAGGGGCGTTTTGGGGACATTTCCGCCATCGCGGACTTTGCACTTCGGCCATGGCGTAGTGCTCGTGCCCGATGGGTCGGAATTAGCCGCACTTCACTCCGTCGTGCAATGGCGGAAACGCTATTTACGCTATGGCGGTCAGGTCAGTTACTTTCCGCCAGGGTCGTAATGAGGGCCAATTTCCCTTAGCTGCTCTTGGAAAGAGAAGGTATTTAACACCTTTGGGAAATCTGAAGGATTTCCCAGTGTCACTGCACTGAAGGTGCTGTGTGACACAATGTAAAAGATGATGCCTATGTAGCTAGACAGACTCCACAACCAAAAAGCAACAGAGTTCAAATCACATTAAAAATACATGAGAGCGTGGGAAAAAAGGGTCTCACTCTCTCAAGGTAAAAAATGGAAGTCCTGAGTCGTGCAAAAGAGCTTGGGGTCTCTAACGTAGAGAGGATGTAGCACATTTGTGAGAATTCTCCCGAACAAAAAGTAAAACAAAGAGAAGCATATTTTAACACATGAATTTGCCTGTTGTGGATTTATGAACAATGATTTATCAATCTGATTCCTAGATGTCATAGATGAACATGCATGTGGTGGATTAATAAATGTTGATTCTTCTGCATGTTTGCTGAAGGTCACAACTGTATGCCTCTAAGTTAAATAACCATGGCTGCTGTGTCCTGATGGACAACTAGGTTTCCAGTTATCAGAAGATAAAGGTACACTAAATATATTACACATTAAAAATTAACAATAATAACCAAAAAGCTTTTTTTAATCACACCTTATTTAATATTTGAAAATCTTGCTAAAAATCTTGCTAAAATCCACATTGCCTCACCCACTTCCTGCATCCTCCCCCAACAGGGTTTGTTCAAAATCGTGGGGTTTCTCCACCGAACCTCCTCCATCAGCACCCCCACATGCCCCAAAAATAAACAAACACTCACACAAATATGCAATACACGCACAACACCCACACGTACCCGTTCTCTTTTGCAGCCGCTTCCGGGTCCTGGCTGCCTGTTAGCTCCGGCGCGCTATCTTGTGCGCCAGGAGCGTAACATTTTGCTTTAGAAAGACCGCCTGTGCAGTCACAGCGGTCTTTCTAAAGTGACCTTTTAGTCAAAAGATCTTTTGAAAAAGATCTGATCACTGGGTCCCGTTTTAGCTGCTATACTTAGGCAAACCTATTTAGGCTAACTTAACCATAAGAATTTGCAGCATAGTCAGAGTTTGCAAACACTCACTGCAAGGATCCGAGTGTACAGGTACAGAGCTGCCATCAACTCATAGCATTGCAGCACCTATCAAAATTGTATTTATTTAAGGGTATTGGAGGGATGAATGGATCCATTGTGGTTGCTTGGTATGTGACCGACTTACTTCAGGGTTACATGTTGACCATGAACTCACCATATTGAAATATTACACTCCTCTGTGACACTTGGTACTGATCTCTGAAGCATACACGGAGAGCTATGTATTACTGGTATGTGAGAGGCTCACAATTACCCACTTTTACTGTACTTATTTAGTTGACTTCAGAAGAATGAAAGCCTGTGCCATTCCTATCCAGATTGGAACCTGTAACATCAAGGTTAAACACAGAGATCCACAGTAGGTTAATTAAAGAACTCCAATATCTTAATCCGAAGTCTAAAGTGATATTTTATTAAAGTGTTTTTTGGAGCTTGTTTGGAGCTTGTTGGAACTGTGGATCTTGCGCTGGTGCGTGCGTTGTTTCCTCTTAGCGTTGTCGGCTGCATCTTGGTGGATCTCAGGGGGACAAAGCTCCTGATGCCCCAGTATTTGTAATTAGTGTAGCAAGGTTTTGGATCTCAGTCACCCGGAACACTAATTGCTATTTTATCTGGATAGTGTTTACAGATTCACAGTACTTGGCCCTCTTGCTAAATGCCATATCCAACCAAAACCCTGTTACAAAGCCCCCAGTCTGGCCTTTTTCATGGAGGGTGGGGTCGCCAAAGGGGATGGTTGCCACAAGCCAGATGATGCTAGATCTGGGGAGGATCCCCTGGCTAGACCCATCATGCTATGCGCCAGAAGCAGTTGCTTTTCCCATGGTCGCTTTAGAAGCTCCTGTCCCTTTTAGGCAAAGGATTATGCGGGTCAAGCTCACAGAGCTGGAAGCGCCTTAACGTCCAGGCCTCTTGACATAGGTATAGAATCACATGCCAAATGGTGAAACAAGTTTTCATCTGCTCGCACCAGGAAACAACAGGGAGGAGGATGGAGCCTGGCCCAAACTCAGACAGAAAGCTTGAGCAGTTAACCCATCACCTTCAAAGGTTTCCACACATACTCATAAGGGAGTAGTTTCTTACCTGTAACTCCATTTCTCCAGTGTTGGTATCTTTCATGGATTCACATGCTGTGAATATTTCCCGTCAGGCTGGGAAACCTCGGTAACTTTAACTTAGCGTTTTCCTATGGAAAAACTTTGACACTTTAGTGTCTTCTATCCACGTTCTTTTTGGGTGCTTTAGGCTACACCAACAGGACGTTTGGTATAAATAGCCCCGCCCCGCAGCTTCCCTTCAGATTTTAACCTCCAAAGTAGAGGGAACCCGAACCAAGGTTTGCCTGCAGGGGCGGCCGTCAGGCGCATGTGATTCCATGAAACATACCAACACTGGAGAAATGGAGTTACAGGTAAGAAACTACTCCCTTATCCAGCATTGGATCTTTCATGGATTCACATGCTGTGAATAGATTACATAGCAGTATGACCAATGTGTGGCGGTGTATCACAGGCAAACCAACCAACAACACCCTTTAACATGCATGAGAACAAAAAAACAGCAAGCGACAGAGGAAAATAGAAAACTCCCTGAAGCTGTGGGCCTACCTTACTGAAACAGGTGTTGGAGGACCGCACGTCCCACCTGCACATCTTCCACATGTTGCTGCCCCACACAGTAGTGCCTGGTGAAGGTATACGGCACCAGCCAGGAAGCCACCTGGCAAATGTCCACAAGCGATGACGCTGTGGACTGTGTAGAATGAGCCTTCAGATTGCCCCTCAAAGGCTTGACAGCTTTTGCATGACAAAATTAAATTGTAGACGAGACCCAACAGGAAAGTCCTTGTTTGAAAATAGACTGCCCCTTGTGGACCAAATGCCACAGAGAGCTGCTTCGACTTCCGGAGGTCTTGGGTAAGGTTCAGATAAAATTTTAGCGCCCTCTTAACGCCCAGAGAATGAAGGGCATTTTCAGCTGGCGTGGATACATTAGCAAAGAATGAGGGTAAGGCAATGGAAGCAAGTTTGTGAAATGCTGACAGCACTTTCGGGATAAAGTGCGGGTTAGTAGCAAGGAGAACCTTGTCCCTCAGAAATCTCAGATAAGGCCGGTTAATGACCAGTGCTTGCAAATCCGACACCCGTCTGGTCAAGGTAATTGCCACCAGAAATGCAACCTTCCACGAGAGGAACTTCAAAGAAGCCGTCGACATGGGTTCAAACTGAGGTTTCATCAGAGCAGAGAGAACCACATTAAGGCTCCACACCGGTGCAAACCGCTTCTCCGAGGGAAATGTCTGAAATAGTCCTTTCAGAAAATGTTTAACCAAACGATCACTAAAACAGAGGAGCAGCATGGCGCCTTCTCGTGAACCTAGAAATCGCTGCCAAATGCACCTTGATGGAAGATAACGCCAGGCCCCCTTGCGCAAGATGTAACAAGTACAGGAGAACCTGGGCTGGAGAGACGTCCAACGGCTGTACCCCTGGGTGACTCTCACACCAGGCACAGAATCTAGCCCATTTTCGACCATACAATACATTGGTAGAAGGGACCAAGATCCGGCAACACTCCTGGGAGATACCTAGATGACCGAATTTAGAGTGGTCAGGAGCCACGCCGCCAGGCTGAGAGATGCCGGATCATGCTTCCACACTCTGCCGTCGTCCTGAGACAGGACATCTTGGTCCGCACCTAGACGAAATGGCTCGTCCACCGCCAGGTGAAGGAGATCTGAAAACCATGTCTTGCTGGGCCAGAACAGGGCTACCAAGATCACCCTGCACCGGTACTTCCGTACCCACTTGATGATTCTCCGAATCAGTGGAAACGGGGGAAACGCATACGTGAAGAGGCCCGTCCACGCGAACGAGAACGCATCCCCTCTTGACTCCGGATGAGCTCCTCTGCTGGCAAACTCTGGGCACTTCTTTTTTTTTATCATAGCGAACAGTCTATTGGGGGAGACCCCCACCGTCAGAAGATTCTTGCCACTCGTGCAGCTGACTGGCATTTCTGCTGAGTGCGTCTGCCTGAACATTCAGCACACCTGCTAGATGAAAATCTACAATCTGAATCCCTTGAGCCAGAGACCAATGCGAGACCTCCTGAGCTTCCTTCGACAGGACCCAGGAATGCGTGCCGCCCTGCTTCCTCAAATAAAATATTGTGGTGGTATTGTCCGTTAACACCCGCACCACTGCTCCTCGAATGAGAGGGAGAAACGACCTCAGACCCCAGTGCACCGCTCTCAACTCGAGCACATTGGCATGCAACAATGTCTCCTCCTGAGACCATAGGCCCCATACCTGTGACTTGTCGAGGTGCGCCCCCACCCCATCTTGGAAGCATCTGCCACGATTGTGAACTGAAACTCCGGTTCCAGCAGGGGCAGGCCCCGTACGAGATTGTCTGTTCAAGTCCAACACCGAAGGGCTTCCACCAACCCCCCCGTCGACGACCAGTTTGTCGGACCACAATCCTTGACTCTGCGACCATCTGTCCGCGAGGAATTCCTGCACTGGTCTCATGAGCAGACGACAATTTGGAAGGAGCGGAATACACAACGCCATGGCCCCCAACAGTGACAAATTCAAACCGAGACCACCGTACCACGGCCCCACTCGCCACCTTTGGACCGCAACTTCACCACTCTTTCACTGGAAGGCTTTATCAGATTGTCCTGGGTAAGAAACTGCACCCCGAGAAACACCAATTCCCTGGACGGCGTCAAAAAGGATTTTTTGAAGTTGATTGCGAATCCCAGCTGTTTTAACATGCCCATGGTCGCCATGAGAGACTCCCTTGGTGACTCTGTGGTGACAGACCCCTTACCAACCAATCGTCCAGTTAGGGGTACACATGATGGCCTTCCCTGTGGAGGAAGGCAGCCACTGAAGCCAGACACTTCGTAAACGTCCTGGGAGATGACTTCAGGCCCAACGGGAGGACCCGGAACTGGTAATGATCCTCTCCGACCGCAAAACACAGGAACTTGCAGTGTTTTTGTCTCATCGGGGTGTGAAAGTAGGCATCTTGCAGATCTAACGACACCAGGAACTCGCCCGGTTGCACTGAGAGGATGACATCCTGAAGTGTGAGCATCTTGAACTTAAGGCATTGCAGAGTCTTGTTTAGTGCCCGAAGATCTAGAATAGGGATCCACTTGCCATTGGGCATTTTCACAACGAAATATCGGGAGTGCACCCACTGACCCCGCTCCGCGCCCGGAACTGGTTCAATCGCCCCTTTCGCTAGCATGAGTACCACCTCCTGCCGCAAGACTGGAAGATGCGGTTGCGCCACATACACCGGCGGAATAAGGACCGGAGGACGCCGAAACTCTAACAAGTGGGCGAGATGTACTGTATCCAGCACCCAGCGATCTGACGTTATAAGTTGCCACTGGTCGACAAGGTTCGCCACCCTGGCCCCCAGGAGATTGTCCATATGGCAGTCATTGTTGAGACTTTGACTGCCTCCCTTTAGCAGCCAACGCTTGAGAACCTTTCTTGCGCTGAGCTTGAAAGTCTCTGCTCTTCTGAACCGACTGGACCGAGTGCCCTTAGCCTTGCGGCGAGTAGCTGGAGCGCCGTAATTTCGATCTCTGGAGGAGGCAAACTGGGAATTACCATAGGCTCCACAAAAAGCCCAAAAGGAGCGAAAAGGGCGGCCACTTTGCAGGGAACCGAAAGACTTTGCCGTCTCATTATCCCTTTTCATCCCCTTCTGGGCCTTATCTATCTTCTCCTCGAACAAGTGTTCACCCTTACAAGGCATATTGATGACCTTATACTGGACTTCTGGGTGAAAATCCGTACACTTCAGCCAGGTCTGCTGTTGGAGCACCACACCATTATTGATTTGCTTAAAGCCCTACTCCGTCAGGTCCACTGCAATATTGATGCTGTGGTTGAAGGCCTCTTCCCCCTTTCGAACCAACAGCATTGCCTCCTTGAGGTGTTGCTCCCAGAGATGATCGAGAATCGGGGCCAGCCTGTGCCACATCTCCATTATACCTGGCCATAATGGCCAAGGAATTTGACACTTTTACTGTACTAGCCCCTACCGTCAGTACCTTCTTCCCAAAGGCGTCCTGTTTCCTGGCTTCACTGTCCAGGGGCGTGACACATTTGTGTTGGCTTCTGGCCTTACGGCTAGCCGCCACTGAAAACACTGACTTGGGCGCGGGCTGTGACACAAGACATCTGGGGGTGGACTCAGGAGCCTTGAATTTCTTTTCTAGATGGCCCTTCCCTGCAGGCTCAGAAAACGGATGGCGCATCGTGAGCAAGCCCTCCTGCCACACGTGGTCGAGAATCAAAACTGCAAAGACCGCTTTCCGTCGCTTTCCCATATGGTCAAAGAGAAAGCAGTCCTTACCTTCTTCCATAGGAGATAGACCAAACCCCTGACACGCCTTCACCATCATGGCGTGGAACGCCCCAATATCATCCGGCGGAGATGGTTGTGCTGGGCTACTGGGCTGTTCCACATCAGGATCCGTATCCCAGGCATTGTCCCTCGTTGGCGACAAAGACCCCGGCGCCAAGTTATCCCGCAGAGCACTCTCCGGATCCGAATCAGGTAATTCCCACTCTTCCGGATTACTTAGTGGACAGTCCAACCCCACCGGCAACGGCACCGGAGGCGACTTCCTAGGGGCCTCACCAGGCATACTCCCAACCACCGGAACCGACGGACTCGGAGGCGGTGGCAGCCTTGCATCCAGTTGCCCCAACAATGACTGGAGCGTGTTGAGCACCTGCAAGGATAGCAGAGATTAAGGATTTACCAACGGGTAAAGGGCCGACCCAGCCCCCACCGCACTCGACGGCCGTGCACTCAGCAGACCTAGAGCCGACGGATTGAAAAGCGGTTCATGTTCCTCCTCCAACCCTGAGGAAACAGAATACGCAGCCGGTTCTTGTTGCAGAATGTCCACAGGAAGCATGGGCTCAAAGCCGACAGACTGCCACGGTCCACCCATCGGCAACAAGCCTTCCGAATCCATCTGCATCGACAACACCAGCGGACTCCTGTCAGTCACAGTCGTGGACGGAGCAGACGACGCCACCGTCGATGACGGAAAAGCAGCATGTACCGCCACTGCCGTCGAAGGAACATCCGCCGACGCTCTCGTCGTCGGGACCGCGGCCTCCACGGGCTTAGCCTTCACCAGCAACCCAGACCTTCTTGAAGAAGAAACAGAATGGTGCTTCGAAGAATCTCAGCTGGAAGAGGACCTATGATGATCTTTAGACGACAAGTGCTTTGAGGAATTCTCCTTCGGCTTTGCCTGTACTTTGTCCGACAGCTTTGACTTCTCGGGCCTACGACCAGACCTCTTGGACTTCTCAGGCCGATCTGACTTGGACAGCGAGGAGCCATTCGCCCCTTTCGACTGATGCGACCTGGACATAGAAGACTTGCTACCTCTCCCCACCTCCCACATAGGCAACTCTGTCAGCTGCTTCTTAGCGGCGGGTTCTGCCGACACCGCTCGTCGATGCTCAGGGGCCTTCTCCGCCCTCACCGAAGACTGGCTCCCCCGGGCCGAACCCACTTCTGAAGCCGGGTAAGTGCCCTCGTTTAGCCAACAGATGAGCCAGCGGTTACGGTCTTTCAAGGTCTTCTGTGAAAACCCCTGGTATATCTCGCAGGTATCAGCCGGATGATGGGGGTACAGACAGTCCGTATGGCCATCCCCTTCGAAGACCTTCTTTAGGCCGCAGGTAGCAAAAGGCCTAAACAGAGATTTTTTTCTGGGCCACAGATGACATACTGGCCGGATACAGGATGTGTAAAGCAGAGCGAGGTCCACTCATATGGAGGCATTATTGAACCTTAAGCTCCACATCAAAACTGAAGTGGGTAAGGGGCGGGTCTCATCAGTCAATCTCCACACTAGGCAGAGACACCCTAGTCCCCTTAGGCCAGAGTGAGGATGGGAAGTAGAGTTAGGGCTCTATAAAAGGAAGGGGTTTGGATAAGGATATCACATGGTGCTCACTAGAGTGGAGAGCAGTAGGTGATGGAGTAGAACAGCAGAGGATAGATCGAAGAGGCTGGGAAGTGAAGGTCAGAGGAAGGTGTCATGAGAAAGAGATAGGAGGAGAGTCCCAGGGTGCTGGGGACAAAAAAGACCGAGGAGCTGGGGTGCAAAATTTTTTCCACCCCTCCAAAAGGATGGGAGTGATGGAGAGAGGGACTCAGTAGGATGGGGATAGAAATACCCAGGGGCTCGAGAGAGTTGCAGGGGGCTGGGAACAGACTTCAGGGGGATGGAGAGAAAAAGACACATGGGGCCAGGGTTCAAAAGGCTCAGGAGGATGGGGAGAAAAATACCCAAGGGTTTAGGAGCGCCCCAGAGGAATGAGGGGAGAAAGGCATAGGTGGCTGGGGATAGACTTCAGTGGGTTGGAGAGAGAAAGGCAGAGGGGCTAGGATGCAAAAGGCTCCGGGGGCGGCAGGGGGGGTAGACAAACAAGAACGAGGCAACAAATACCCAGGGACGCAGGAGAGGCCAAGAGGAATGGAGAGAGCCCAAGGCTGAGTGGACTGGAGAGAGAAAGGCCCACACAAGAGGATGGGGAGAAAGAGAGACAGGGGGATGGGGAGAGAGGTCGAGGAGGATGGTGCGAAAGACACCTAGGGGGCAAGGGTGAGAAACCTAGGGGGCTGTGGACAGGAAGCCCCAAGATGGTGGGGAGAAAGGACAATAGGCTTGAAGAGGGAGATGGTTACATTAATTCTGCAAAGAGAAGTGTTTATGGAGGAGGTGGCGAGAGAGATCACAGAGTAGTGGGTGAATGAGCCAACCCTTAATAGAAATGTGCCTAAGAATGACTTATCTAACGAGAAAGAGGTGAACAATGAGGAGACAATTTAAGAGAAGGAGATAGTGGATAGGTGAAGCGGATAATCACCAAAAGAAAGAGTGTGGTGGGGAACGAAGGATAGATCAGACGGAGTAGAAGAGCAGTACGAGGCGGGGGGAACTGTGAGATGAAACAAGGGTAAAATCTGAGAATTGTAGAGGAATGAGCCTGAGTCGAAGCATCGAGGAGGTGCAAGATAAGCATGAGGATAGCGAGAAAGAGAGAAGGAGTTAGATAAGGTCCCACTGGCACAATCTTGTGGTGGGATAACAGGGGGGATTGAGTTTGGGTTGATGCGCTGTAGAACCACGACCCAAAGTGAGAGAAGTTGTGAGAGGCCTAGAAAGCACATTATTAAGAGTTTAGGGTAAACTCCTGTCTTTCTAGCTTTGATTTAAGGCCTGCTCCAATGTAACACTACCTATAGAATGAACGATCAGGCTTCAATGCAGATTTTAAATGTGTGAGGAGGTGGCCTCTCCGCCTTACACTCATTACACAAGAATATCGCCGAGGAGGCTCCTGATAACAGCGACTTTGCTAGCAAAATGAAACTGCAAGATTGAGAGAGACTTTTTCCTATCTTATTTGAGACACTGAACACACAAGGATATATTTGATGTTTGTTATGTTGAGCTGCTAGAAAGGATCATAACCTTGTTTGAAGAGTACTGAAAATCCTTTACATGTACCTTTTAAACTTTTCCAGGAGACTCTGACATATACTTTAGTGCATGACCACTTTTGATTATTTTTATACATATTCTTGACCCTGAGAGAATAGCTTTAGTTTGTTCATGTAAAAACCTATAATAAAGAGGTATTGAGAAACATAAATCTCGTCTGGCCTAAGTAGGATCCTTCAACACACCCAGCATGCCTTCACCTCTGCTGTCCTGCAGCCAGTTCTGCCCTTTGAAGTTACCCTTCCAATGTTTTCAATATAAATATCTTGCCTATAACTCAAAGCTCTGTGAACCTCCGGAACAAACCCTGGAAATGTATGGGCTCTAGAAGAACAATTTGATTCCCATGGCAGAAAAGAGCATGGGCGTTTGCTCCCGCAGGGGTAGGGCCACCAGAGGAGTTTCCTGGTGGGTGCTAGCAACAAGCCCCGTCCACATTCTGCACTGCCTCCATAACTATCCCGGCATCCCCACAAGAGTGATGCCTGCAGAGGCCGGGGTGACTCCAGAGGAGTTTCTACACCGCCTCCATATCTCTCAGGGTGCACCCAGAAGGTGTCTCACACGCTAGTCCTCGGGGATCCCTCTCTGAGGTGCCCAGGGCACGGTCATTGCCTTTGGATCCACCCTCCCGGGGGTGGACCAGTGCAGGAGGATCACCTGGGTGAGAGGTCTTCGGGGAATGGGACACCGGATGGCGAGATGCGGTATCCCTCCCCCTGTAACACTGTTACCCCATCCTGCCAGGTACGATACGTGGGAACATTACACCCCCCCACTCCCTTTCCCTTCACTAACACTTACACATGGACAGCCCGTCCTCAGAGAAAACAGTCTCCCACCCAAGCAGTGTACCAGACATGTACTGCTACTATGGTCAGGCGAAGTAAGGCAATTACTGACAATCACTCACACCTAACTTCCATTAAATTTTCCCACAAGGATAAAAGGCGGAGCACAAGAGCACACTTGGAGCGAGGCAAAGCACACAAAGGAACAGCAGTTTCGATATGGCAGCTGAACGAAGGGAGAAAGACGGGAAACCAAGAAAGATTTGCAAGGAGGGAAATACCCTTGACGTTTTCGGAAAGAAACAGTTACTTTCCAGAAACCTTCAAAGCACAAAGCATAAGGCCAGGAAACTAGACCAAAGACTCCTGCATTGTGTTTCGGACATACCGAAGGCCCTCCGGCGTAAACAACCAAGGTGGGGAGGAGCGGCAGCCGCGGGGTATCGTCCATGGCTCCAAGAACGAAAGAAGCATTAGAGAGATCAACACAGCCGGTGAGTTGGGGAGATCGATGCAAGACCAGTCTGTGTTGAAGTCAAGGTTGCAAGTGGCAACACTGTATAATGAGCGCTGGATGCATGTGATGAAATCACGAGTAAGGCTAAACTGCTGATGAATGTTTGAAATTGAGAAGGAAAGATACGATACAGTTAACAGAGTGGTCCGGCGCCGTGAGTGTGCTCAATCGAAGGTCTCTGTAAGGTATACCACCAGCAGAAACTAAAGCCAAAAGATTGATGAGAATATTGTATGAAGTTAATCGAAGTACTCCTGCTACGGTTTAAGCAAAACCCATTGCACATTTGAAAGTCTTGGATTTTGATATCAAGAGCATCTGAGCCAGAACGAGGGAGATCCATGGTCCGAGCCCGAACGAGGCAGACCAAGAGTAAACATTGTGGTCCAAAGGGGTCAAGCCAGAAGGAGGGAGACCCATGATTAATACCAGAAGTGAGAACTTGTGCCTGTGAAGATCCTAATAGAAATTGAACTTTGATATTTGTTTGTTATGACAGACCCTCTGTAGTAAAAGATTGTTATTGGAAAAGAGACTTGGGCAGAAGGCCCTGATGTCTATGCTTTGAACTGTGTCCTCGTGGCAGAGAAGCCAGAGGGTGTGCAAAGTTCGAACATGCCGCCTTGCCCTGTGCTGAAAACTTGGGGAAAGGAAGATCAATAGTACTGACATATTATTTCTTGAACAGTTTCTTTGTTGCATAGAGCATTGTGCCACACCCTTTTGTATTTAGAAGCAAGGATTGGCAATAGGTTTATTAGTATAGGCCCTTTTATTTTGACAGAGACTCAAGCTCCCATCCTTAGATTTAGGTTAGATAGGCATTAAACCAACCAGTTAAAGTTCAATAAACACACTTGAACTGAGATCACTTGTGTCTGTGTTCACTGTTTGATACCATGCCTTCCCACTCTTAACCCTTCATTACCTGGTATGTGCAATACAATGTAGAAAGGCTGTTATGTAAAGGCCCCTTACCCTCTGCTCTTGGTCACTGCCTACCTTTTAACTCCTGGATGACACCATATTTTTCTTCAATAAATATAATAATTTAAAGAATATGCTTAAGAATGAGTCTGCATGCTGTAAAATGTACAAAGGCAAATTTTACATGATTTAAAAATCCAGAGTAAACTGAAAAGTGACATTTCACTTCTTGTTTAGGGACAGGTTGCCAAAGGCCATGCATTTCCAAGTATCTAAATGAGGGTACAATCTACTCTACACACTGACAAAACTATACAGGCATCCTTTCCAAGCAGCAAATCTAAAGGGGTTGACCAGTGGATGAAGGATGACAGGACTTACTAACTCAATATATATATATACAAACACATTTTATTCAATCAATACAAAAATATATGTTATATGCATTCTAGTAATAATACATATCAACAACCTAAAATCAATAGTTCAATCACAGTTATTCACAGTCAAGCTCACAATCAATTATTCTCCATCATTCATTCACACACTCTTATATCAAACAATGGCTTTCCATCTCTTCGTGTAAACAAAACTGCATAATACACGTTTTTGACAAGTGCTTTTACAACATTTGTTTGACCCTATACTTGATACAGTTGTCATTCAGAGTTTGTTACAATTCCAAACAGTTTGTATAGTCGACACGTGTTTCGGTTATGGGACTGACAGGAAGCAAAAGTTAAGAGTTACATTTCACTCAGCCGTATTTGCTCTAACGCTATTACAATCCCTTACTTTGCGTAAAGGGGTACTGCTTTGAATCATTTCATGTTTATTTTTTCAAATGTGTATTTTATTGAAGATTGAAATCACATACAACAGTTACATGTGGGCGGGGTGTCGCCCCCTGCGCCCACCAGGCACAATAAACATCTCCAAGTAATTTTTGCTCCACCCGCCCCCCCTTGGTACAACCTTTCCTCTTCACAAACCACAACTTAAAACTTGAAACCTTTTGACAATTTGACACATTAATAATTAAGCCCTATGGCCACTGGCCCCCTATATGGTGAGCCCACTTGCAAGCTTAGATGACATTACTTCCATGCTCCCTTGTCCGGCCAGGTCCATCCCTTCAGGATCCCCCCAGGCATGCCACCACCTTAAACCCTTGCAGAACAGGGTTTCGTATCCATATATTTTGTAATGAAATTACCCCACTCCAACTCTGGGAGGCCAGCCAGTCCATGGAGCCCAGCTGTGATTCTTTCCATAGTAAATACATTTCTAGCGACATTGGTCCACTCCCTTTTGCTAGGGGGTTGTGCACTTTTCCATTTAGTGGCTATGCATGCCCTTGCGGCCAACAGTAACGCTGCTCTCCATCATCCTCTTCCATCCACCCCAGGACCTCGTCCCAAAAGTTTTGTACCTTCGGGCTCCCCCACCACATGTGCCAGTAGTCAGCTCTCTCTTCACAACCCCTCCAACATGCTGGATTTGCGTTTTGAAAATGTTTTGAAAGTCTGACTGGGTTGTATAGCCACCCGTGGATTCGTTTAATGGAATGCAGTGTATATTGATAGGTGATTGATGTCCGAGATACTCCTCTACAGAGTCTATCCCAGAGGGCAGAGTCTATATTACCTCCGATATCTCGTTCCCATCTCAGAAGACCCACTGCTCCACCCAACCAGGGACCCATACATTGCTGAGATCTGCCCCTTCGTTTCAGTCCTCTTATCTAGGAGTGCTTTGAAGGAGGTAAGGTCCTTCTATATCTTTTCCTTGAAACCTGACCCCGTTAGGACCCCTTTTAGCTATAGATACAAGAATACAGAGAATTTGATTATATCCAGCACCTCCTCTAGTTCTGTTATGGTGATAAAATTACCCTCCCTCCAGAGCTGCCATATCCTTTCAGCTCTGCCTCGAACCATTTCTGGAATCTTTCGGGGTTTGGTCTTGCATCCATAACTCCCGGTACCCAGAGATGTCCCAGCGGTGAGGGCCATGTCGTCACACCCTTCATTTCCACCACTTGCCTCCATATACCCCATATGGTCCCCACGATAGGGTGCTCATTGATCTTTCGTGGGAGCTTACTTCTCGGCACCCATAACCATTCCCCTACTGTGGCGGGGTGCAACTGTAGGTTGTCCAGAGCAATCTACTATAAGGTGGGGTATTAGAATTCTGAGTTGGGCGGCTTTATAATAGAGCTTCACGTCTTGAAGGCGTAATCCCCCTTTCTCCTTGGGCAGTACAAGTACAGCACTAGCAATCCACGCCATTTCCCCCTGCAACAGGAACCTCAGGAGGGAGCCCTTTATCGCTCGAAAGAATAAGTCCGGGATCCGGATGGGGAGCATTTGAAAAACGTACATTTTCAGAGCGTTGAGGCGGCCCAACCAGGATATTGTTAGCTTGTGCCATTTTAACAAGTCCGCCTTTATTTTGGCCATCAAGAGGGAGTGGGGGAGGGGGGGGGCAAGTTCGCTTCAAATAAGTTTCCACTATCCCTTGCGACATTTATGCCCAGCTATTTTAATGTGTCCAGGCTTGACCTGCAGCCCCAGTGATGAGAACCTCGCTATTTCCCCATCCATTTTTCTGTCTAGGGGGACAGGAACTGATTTGGATGTATTGATTTTTAGTCCCACCATAGATCTGTACTACTCGATCAAATGGATCACTGCCGGTATGGAGTGCAGGGGACCCCGTATGTGTAGAAGCATCTCGTTCACATACAGTGTGACTTTATAGTCCGCCCCCCCTATTGAAAATCCCACCATGCCTGGGTCAGCTCTGATCTTCTGGGCGAGAGGTTCCACCGAGAGTGCGAATAGCGTCGGGGACAGGGGGCAAAACCCTACCTAATTCCCCTTCTCAGTTTGAACCAGCGCGAGTACCCGCCATTAACCATAACACCGGCTTTGGGGGAAGAGTAGACTGCCATTATCCCTCAGACAACCCTTTCTCCATTCCAAACTTCACAAGCACTGCCTTGAGAAATCCCCACCCTATCAAATGCCTTCTCTGAGTCCACGGACAGGAGGGATGGGTCCACAACCCATCCCTAGGGCTGCATGTATTAGGTGTAAGGTTTTCCTCATTGTATTTGCTCCCTATCGTCTCTTAATAAGGCCCACTTAGTCTGGGTGGATAAGCCCCGGCATGTACCCTTTTAGCCTGGACGCTAGCACCAGGTATATATTTTAGCATCTTTGTTAAGGAGGGAGACCGGGCGATAGGCTGCGTACGCTCGGGGATCCCTACCAAACCTTGGTCAGTTTCCTCTTGAGCGCCTTACTAACAAGAATACCCACCCCTGCTTTCATTAGAGGACCAGAACCCCAGTATTCCTGGCTGACCAACCCACTTTGGATCCTTCCTTCTTCCCCCTTAGTGAATCTGGTCTCCTGGAGGAACAGAATATCTAATTCCAACCTCTGGAATTCCCTTGTGGCCAGCGATCTTTTAGTAGGTGAGTTTAATCCTTTCACATTCAAAGTGGCCACCCTTAAGCGGTCGTCCCGTGGACTTCTCTCCACCGTAGCCATCATGTTATCCCGGTTCGGGAGCCCCAGTCTTGCCACCTAGGGGCCTACGTGTGCCAGTGCGCGTGCCTTTATATAAAAGCCAGACAGTAGGGAGAAAGCCCGTACCAAGGTCCCAGCCCCCCCCCCCCTTCCAAGGTCCCCAAGCGGATTCTACTTCCACCAAAGACATATGGTGTCCCATCTGGCTGTTCCTCCTCCGTTTGTTCTTGGGGTATATTCAAAGTCAGCTAATTTCAGTCTTGCGTCCATGTGCCCCCTCTCTTCAAATTGTGCATTTGAGTGTGTGCGGTGACCCTGCTTGAGTTAACTGGTACAGATACCCTGTTGTACTGAAGGGGCTGCCGGAGGGCAGGCGGTCTTTGGGTCTGCTTCGTAGACTCGTCTCATGTCTCCTGAGTAGTTTGTCGAACGGGGAAATCCAATCCCACAGGCACCACTTTACGGTGGGTGAGCCTCAATCTCACTTCATGTGCTGTGAAGGCCCCCGCACTCCGAGGCCTCTACTTTGCCATCCGAGGTGTGCCACCGGGGCCAGGCAGAACCAGGCCTGCACTACAGCATGTCCAGGTGGGGAGGTGAGCACACGCCCCTGGATATGGGGCCCACACCTCCCTGCTCCTTCTCCGGACTCTCAAGCCTTCTTGGATCCTGCAGGTTCCTAGGTGTCGCAAAAAATCCCCATGATCGCTGGGGCAGCATCCCTTCTTGCGGGTGCCCTCCGCCTGACCGAGGGGCCCGAACGTCACACAGCCTCCATCCTGCACCAGCTCAGTAAGACAGACGCGGCAGGCCGAAGGACACCGCTGCCACTGTTCTCCCTGTGTTTTACAGTCCAACACGCCTCCTGTGGGGGGCAGGCCCAGTAGAGCTACTTTCATTTTTCAGGTACGCTGCGGGAGGGATGCACACTCAGACAACTACCAACAGCGCGCCCCCTGGTGGCCTCCAAATATTTATATCTTAAAACATTAAAGTAATTACGAGGTGCGCCTTGGAGAACAAGAACACATTTGCAAAAAAAAAAAAAAAAAAAAAAAAAAAAGAAAAATGTAAAATGCCCACAAAAATAAGCTCTCTACTTGGCTCCTGGGGGCAGCCATCTTTTCCACTGCCTCGGATGGAGACATGGCTTCTGCTACAGAATACAAAATAAAAAGTTAGTTAGCGACTTAGTTAGCAACTTGCTGTGCCAGGGCCCCTGTTTCTCCACAGCACTCTTGAATAGATTACTAGCCTTGAGACAATACCTACTCGACTTTGTACTCTGTGTGCTTGACCTTAATTGTTTTTGGGTCTGCTGCAGAGTCTCAATAATAGACTGGACTGAGCCCAGCGGACATCTACTACAACAATGAGGGGTAATGGCTGCTGTGACAAAGTGTAATTAATGGACTTGACTGCAGGAAATATTTTTCAATTCTGGAAGTGCAATGGAAGAATTCTGAAATTGGAAAAATGAGGAAGAGTTGCGCCCATTTTGACTAATTCACAAATAGTAAATGCATAACTGCTATTTTGCCATCATAGTTTGACTCCCTATACTGTTTCTATGTTCTTCTCTTATTTCACTTTCCTTTCGTTTTAATTATTTTGTTCTCACTTTTATTTTATTTTCCACATTTCTTCTTTCCTTCTTGCCCTATATCTTTCTTTCCTTTCATTCTTTCTGTCCATCTTCCACTGTCCTTCTATTCTTTCTTTTGTTTCCTTCTTGCTATTTCTTTCTTCCTGTATTTTCTAGGTTCTTTCATTTAATCCTTTATTTCATTGGCTTGTTTCTTCATTTATTTTTCACTCATTCCATTTATCTCGATTTAATGCTTTTGTGATGCTACTGGTAATTACTTAAATATCTTAAAATAAAATTATTCCTGTATACTCGTCTCACAGTCCTGGTTGCACAAATATCAACTAAGTAAAACCGGCACAAAGCACATTTGTTGCTTTTGGCGCATGATGATGTGCAGTGCTATTTGGCACTCATTTCCATCGTACAGTTTGACCTGAATAATTCATTGAAATTCGTTTCGGATGTATAATTTATCAACTTTTTAATAGCAATAAAGGTCTTTGTCCATCAACGTTTCGGGACGATGTAATTTTTCAAGATGCACAGATTAGCAAATTGCAAAATTTTAATTCTTACAAAAATATTATCCGTTAATTCTCTTGAAGTGCTTTTCAAATCTTAAAACCACCAGGCTTTTCATAGTAAATACTAACATTGGCAGGGTTTACCCATACAAAATGCCACTCATGGATTATCTCACTCCAGGCCAAATACTATTTATAAAGAGTCACCATTGCTTGTTTGTGTGTGGCGTGTTAAGTTATTGCTGTACCATTAGCACTCCATTAAAGATTTGTTCTATAAAAAAGAAAAAACATTGTATTAACATTTTGCATATAAACCAAACAAATAACATTTGTCTCATCTGGTAATATCCCAGCCGGCTCCAGTCCATGAGCCCTAACTGCTGCTTACATTCCTCAAACGAGCGTATCGTCGTCCCTACCATCATGTCTCCCAGTTTCCGGCAGCCCATCGATCGCCACTGCTGAAATGATTCCTGCTCATGCCAGGTGTAAATTGCGGGGGTTCCCCAGTAGCGGGGTAAAAGGGGACGGTTTCGTTGACAATACCGCATTCTCCAACAACATGTCCCATTTGTGTTTGACCACAGCTACACCAACCTGGCTTGATCAGGTATTTTGGGGCCGGTCTTGCCTGTTCAGCCATAAAATCTCCTCCAAAGGCTTCCCTATCACTGCCCTACCCATTTGTAGCCACGGCTTACTGGTGTCGCCAGAGAACCACTCCAGTATCACTTTTAACTGCCACCTCATAGTATTTCACAAAATTCGGTAGGCCCAGGCCCCCTCGTTCCCTTGGCACCATCAAGGTGCACAAAGTGAGACGTGGATGCTTATTTTGACAAATAAATCTTGAGATTTCCTTATTTAACGTTGCAAAGAAAGCATGCAGAACTGACACAGGTAGCACCTGAAAATAGTATAGAAGTCTAGGTACCATGACCATTTTCACTTTGGCGATGCGACCGAGCCATGATATTCTCAACGGATTCCATTTTGCCAGGTCTAACCGGACTCGTCGTAACACTTCCGGATAGTTTCTATCACATATACACGGAATGGTATCTGCAAAATTCACTCCTAAATACTGTATACCTTTATCGGCACTTATAAAAGGGGAGTGCTGCACTAACTCCCTATGCCATTCTGGGGTGATCCCATGCCCAAAAGTTCTGAATTATGCATGCTAACCTTAAGACCCGAAATCTTTTCCACTATACCCAACTCTGCCACCAATGCCGATAATTACGTCTCTGGTTCAGTCATCGCTACCAACATATCATCTGCGAAATCGATAACCTTATGCTCCTCTCCTCCAAATGGTATATCCTTTGTTTCCTCATTACGCCTGAGCCTCTCGAGCAGGGGCTTCAGATATATTGCGTACAATAGTGGAGAGAGGGGACATCCCTGCCTTGTACCTCACGTAATGGCAATAGTTCGGGAGAGACCACCGTTAATCGCCAATTGCGACACTGGGTTCTTATAATTCACCTGAATCATTTGCACAAACCTGGGCCCTAGTCTGATGCACTCTAGGGCATCAAATAGAAATGGCAATTCAACGCGGCCTAATGCTTTTTCTGGGTCTAGCGAGATCAACACCAACGGAACTTGACGTTTGGTTTTCTCAACAAGATGTATAATCCTTCTTATATTATCACACGTCTGTCATCCTCTAATGAATCCCGACTGGTCCCGGTTGATAAGCGTGGGAAGCAAAGGGAATAGTCTGGCCGTTAGCACTCCCGTATAAATCGCTTATAAAAAGATGCTGGGTAGCCATCAGGCCCGAGGCCTTATTTATAGGCAGAGATGTAATTACAACCCTCACCTCCTCCTCACCAATAGCTCCCTCCAATACTTCCCTTTCTATTGGTGTGACCTTCGGCACTGATACTGATTCCATATACTCCTCCGCCGCTCCATGTGCAGGATTCCCTGAAGTATATAAAGATTAATAATATTTGGTGAACGCCTCTGCAATTTTTATTGACTCTGTTACCATCTCCCCCTGTCCCCCTGTTTCTATTATCTTTGTGATGGTCTGGGCCGCTGTAACCGCTCTTAACTGTCTCGCCAGTAGTCTATCCGCTTTATTGGTGCTCACATAAAACTTTTGTTTAGCCCTCAGCAATGCCCATTTAGCCCTGTGTGTATGTAGCAGCTCCAATTGGCCCGTACGTGTTTCAGCGGTTTTTGTAACACCCTGTTTTTCTGCAATAGCACCCATAACCTCCCTCACTTGGGATTCTAGTTCCTCCCCTAAGAGCCTCCATTGCTTTTCCCTTTGGCTTTTAAGAACTATCAGTTCCCCTCGCATTATAGCCTTGAATGCTTCCCAAAGCCCATACTGCGTGACGTCTGGGGTGTCATGGTTCCTGAGATCATCTCATCATTTAGGAGTTCCCCGGAAACATCCACCACAACCTACTCCGTTCCCTATACTCCTTGGCCATTATCATAAGAGGACCATGATCCGACAATGCAATCGCCCCCACCATCATTTCCCCCACCTCCCAATCATCCCAGTGGAAACCCATACATAATCTACCCAAGACAGGGATTGATGGACATACGAAAACATTCATACCCCTTCTCGCTCTCCCTCAGCGTCCTCCAGCAGTCCTGTAAAGACAAGCTATAAAAGGCGTCCCTGAGAAAGAGCGAGATGGGCCTGTAGCCCGCTGCCGCACCACTGTGCTCCTATCTGCAGTTGGATCCCACACTAAATTTAAGTCACCAGTCAAACCCACCTCCCCCACTGCAAAGCCTTCATGTTTACTAGGCACCTCCAGCAGGAACCCATCCTGACCATTATTGGGAGCATACACCATCGATATCGTAACCTTTGTATGTCCCCGTTGCCTTTGTACAAACAAATATCTCCCCTCTGGGTCAATCTGCACTTGAGCAATCTGTACACAGCTCGTACCTCCAAACCCTATCAACACTCCTGCCGTCTTCCCCTCGGCATTAGCCTGGAATGTCTGTGAGAATTGTCACAGCTTTAGTTTAGATTTGTCCACATTTCTTATACGAGTCTCTTGGAACATTATAACATCTGCCCCCTAACCTCTAATTTGCGCTTCCGTCTTCTTACGCTTACCTGGGGGATTCAATCCCCGAACATTATATGATAATATCTTAAATGTGACTTGTACTTCATGCCCTTTACCTACTCCATTCCGTTACCAGCTCTTCCCCATCCCTCTGCCTTTCATCGCCACTGCCCCACCCCCCACTGTAACATTAAAACATCCCCAACCGTGTGCCCCCCCTCCCTTCCCAGGTCCGGACCAGTGATCCTAAGATATCTTTGGGGACGATCCCTGAGGCCCTGACCCTAGTAATCACCTGGGGCACTCCCCTTGCAGAGGTTAACTATACCTCCCTTTGTATTCCAAAATCCTTGCCCCCTCGCACCTTCTGGATTGTCCGCACCACCCTTCCCCTCCTTTATCAACAACTCCCTCCCGTTACCTGAGGCCCCCCTTCCACATTAGTCTTTTGTCTATTTTTATTTGCATCTCATTTTCATGCTGGTATTCTACAATAACGCATTCACTATATTAGTACACTGATCTCATAAATAAAAGAAACATCAAAATAATAGTTAAGACCCTTGGAAATTGGCTTTTTGTCATATCCAGTCAATAGACTGCACTTTATTTGAGATTCTTTGATGGTCTCCCCGTTTTGTTTTTAGTAATTTTTCCAACACCAAAACTCATATTGATGCCGGGCTGTGGCCCAATTCAACCAAGTGGTTTGGCAAAGTTGCTTCAACTTGTGTAATGCTTACATTACTTGTGTGTTCTGAAAATCGAATGTTCACAATTTATGGTTTCTCGCACAAATGGGAGTCCACAAGGACACTGTATCAAGAAAACAATATGCTCACTATTGCAAGTAGCAAAATTAGTAAATGTAATCTTTTTTACTAGGGTTGGATGTTGAATCTCTGATCCTTTTAATACTGCACCGAGAACAGTGAAAAAAGGGGCTACATGCCTTTTTTCTGTTTCTGTAAACAAAATGTGCTTTTGTTCTTGATATAAAGTAATAAGACATAGTGACACAGTCAAGAAGTCATTGAAGAAGGCCAGAGTGCAATTGTACCTGTGAAATGAATACACTATAATGCATGCGTCGTCCTGCTTTTTTAAACCCTGTACTCGTCGACAGAAATATACATATTTTCAAATTCACTAGGCTCTTTTTCTAAAGCTTTTTTTCACATGTGTGGAAGTGCTCAAAAGACTGGACTGCTTGAACTACACAAATGCAATTATCTTTTTAAGCAGTGCGATAATTCTAACTGCTCCATCTGCAAACTATGATTCTGTAGTGTAGATGTACAACTGTTAGATAAGACTATCACAGCACTGCATTATTTTCCTGTAAAACCCTCAGAATAGTTTGTCTCCCCTCCATTTTGCTTTTTACAATGTGTTGAAGGTCTGTGTGACTTCGAAAGTTAATACCTTATTCCATTGTAGCATAATATTTTCAGTTAGTGCAATAACAGGTATCAAAACTCAGACCTGTATAATTAGGATACATGGAAAAATAAATCCTTGTTGGGTTAGTACTTAGTGAAATAAAAATGCAGCTGATGACTTTGCAAAGTCCGTCTTTCGATCTTGATACATTAATATATAGCGGTCATGTATTTCCAAACAAAATATTTTGTAGCATCAACTGTTCTAAAGAGCTTGACAGTTTTAGTTACCTTGCAAATGGATCAAATTAAGGCATCACCTATTCTAGTGATGCAAATAATTAGAAAGCAATGCAGGGTTCCAGCACCCATGCAGAATCATTCTGTTGCTAGACCTGTGAAGCCAAATATTTGACAAATCTGTTTGAAGCACACCTGCAAAATTCTAACACAATCTGTGAAAATCAATGGAGGAACAGTGGTGCTCATTCCTGCAGTGGTGGGCACTGACACCAATAGCGGTCTCAAATGCTGATCTGCAGTGGAGGGCACACAGCTGATTCACTGCACGCATGGAGTTAAGCGCCTGGAAAGAGTGGATTGTAGGTTTCAGAGCCCTTCCCTGCAAAACATGCAATTATTCATCTCTGCCTTTTGCAAAGACAGATCAAAATGCAAGGAAAGTGTGTGACAAACCATTCCCGATGTCAGTTGATCTCTGTCTCATTCATCCATTGCTACGATATGCATAAGTCCTTGAAAGAATGCTGTGGAGCAGGTATGATCCAAAAGACATGTGTTTCCACAGCCTCTGAGCCTCAATGTGTCCTAGGAATTTGGCAACAAACTAGAAGCAAATGTGACAGAATTTGCGTTTACTCACGAAAGCCTACAAACAATGAAGGGAATTCCTAAAGGGGAGAACTAATATCAGCGACAAAATGCATTTTCAGGTTTGGCATGAGTTAAAGTTAACTCACCTTTTGGACTAGTGGTGGTTCCTCTCTTTTTGTTGTCACAACAGTCTGTTTCTTCCTCTTCTTTTATGGTGAATGAAAATACATCATGTCCAAGGTTAGTTATACCTAAAATGCAAAAGTTGAAACATGCATAAAAGTCCTTCACGTTTGTGAAACGATTGGCTAGTACAGGCCATTCACCAGGACCTTCCACCTAGATGGCAGGAATGGTTCCATTAGTGGTAAGCAGGGATCATAAAGACCCAAGGAACCAGGGTAAAGACGGCATAAAGCAGATAAGGAAGAGAATTTAGTTCTCAATGTAGCAAATGGCAGGCAGCTTAAGTCGCCCCACATCTTGAGATCGCTTAAACCTACCAGAGTTGCGGTTGGTGCTGTGCTCTCCCATTTCTGCTGTACAATCAGTGTTAAAAAAAGAAGCGCAACTCTTAGGGATGTCAGCATTAGGTAGCGAAAAACCTATTGGGCAAAATTTTACTTTTGAACATTTTATAAAATAGCTAAGCATCATGTACACAAGGTGATTGTAGATTAAACAATTCTTTCAGTTTAGTGTTTCAAATTATTACTTGGCCACATTGCTTTCTATGTAGACCCGAAAAGAAAAATGCAGCATGTATACACTTAGTTGGGCTATTACTTACATTTAGTTTCTCCAATTGTAACAGTGTTGCAATTCAGAATCCTTTAATAAAGACTGCGATCGCTCATTGTGCTTTCTGGATCACCCTGCTCACCCTCTCTCTATTTCCAATGCAGCGTGTACGCCTCAGAGGGCGCACCACCTTTTTATGTAAAATAAATGGAAAATTGAAGTAGGTTTTTGAACAAAACAAATGATGTCTGTTATTCTGCTAAGTGACAGCCAAGATGGCCATGACTGAATGATGTAAACCCTAATTTGGATTTAACAACTATGCGCCTGGGAATTCAGGTCACCTGATGGATCCAATTGTGCCCATGTAGACAGAACTATGGAAATATACATGTAAGAGTGCACCGAATTCTGGAAACAGTAAGATGCAGGTTGATGAGACCAACTGTTCTGACTCGCAATTAAGTGGTAAAACAAAGAGAAGCATATTTTAAACACATATATTTGCCTATTGTGGACTTATGAACAATGATTTATCAGTCTGATTCCTAGATGTTACAGATGTACATACATGTGGTGTATTATTTAATGTTGATTCTTCTGCATGTTTGCTGAAGGTCACAGCTGTATGCCTCGAAGTTAATTAATTATGGGTGCTGTGTCTTGATGGACAACTAGGTCGGGATTTGTCCAAAATCAGGGGGTTTCGCCCCCGAGCACCCTCCCTCAGCACCCTCTACTCCCCCATACTCCCCAAAAATAAACAAACACTCACACAAACATGCAATACACACACAACGCCCACGTGATACACACACTTGCCTTATCTCAGTTGCAGGCGGTTCGGGTCCTGGCTGCCTATCAGCTCCTGCGCACTCGTGTGCAGCAGGAGCTTGACAGTTCACTTTAGAAAGACTGCCTGTGCAGTCACAGAGCGGTTTTTCTAAAGTGATCTTTTAGTGAAAAGATCTTTTGAAAAATATCTTAACACTGGGTACCGTTTTAGCTGCTATGCTTAAGCAAACCTATTTAGGTTAACTTACCCATAAGAATTTGCAGCATAGTCAGAGTTTACTGAACATTTAAGAATTTCATGACATTTGCTGCCCAATGAAAGTTACAATGTGTCACATGCAGTGCCCATTTCACGTAGCTGGTTTGTCAGTGTATGAGATAGAAAGCAAAACTCTGTTTTCTGCCGCAAAAACGAATACTGTTAACAGTACACTCAATGCAAGGATCCAAGTGTACAGGTACAGAGCTCATAAGATTGCAGCACCTATCTAAATCATATTTATTTAAGGGATTTTGAAGGGATGAATGGATCCATTGTGGTTGCTTGGTATGTGACCGACTTACTTCAGGGTTACACATTGACCATGCACTCTCCATATTGTAATATTACACTCCTCTGTGACACTTGGTACTGATCTCAGAAGTATGCATGGATAGCTATGTATTACTGGTATGTGAGAGGCTCACAATTACCCACTTTGACTGTACTTATTTAGTTGATTTTAGAAGAATGAAAGCCTGTGCCATTCCTATCCAGATTGGAACCTGTAACATCAAGGTTAAACACAGAGAAATACAGCAGGTTAATTAAAGAACTCCAATATCTTATTCCGAAGTTTGAAGTGCTATTTTATCTGGATAGTGTTTGCAGATTCACAGTACTTGGCCCTCTTGCTAAATGCCATATGCAGCCAAAACCCTGTTACAAAGTCCCCAGGCTGGACATTTTCATGGAAGGTGGGGTCACCAAATGGGATGGTTGCCACAAGCCAGATGATGCTAGATCTGGGGAGGATCCCCTGGCTAGTCCCACCATGCTATGCACCGGACGCAGTGGCTTTTCCCATGGTCACTTTAGAAGCTCCTGTCACTTTTAGGCAAAGGATGAGGATCAAGCTCACAGAGCTGGTAGCGCCTGAACGTCAAGCCCTCCACACGTGGGTATAGAATCACATGCCAAATGGTGGAACAAGTTTTCATCTGCTCGCACCAGGAAACGACAGGGAGGAGGATGGAGCCTGACCCAAATTCAGACAGAAAGCTTGAGCAGTTAACCCATCGCCTTAAAAGGTGTCCACACATACTCATAATGGCTGTTAGGCTAAGGTAGTGAACCCTGAGGGTGGGGTCAGGGTGTGGAAAGCAGAGCGAGGTCCACTCATGTGGAGGTATTATTGAACCCTAAGTCCCACCTCAAAGTTGTAAGCACGTAAGGGGCCGGTCTCATCAGTAGGGAGAGACAACCTAGTCGCCTTAGGCCAGAGTGAGGATGGGAAGTGGAGTTAGGGCTCTATAAAAAGAAGGAGTTTGGATAAGGATATCACATGGTGCTCACTGGGGTGGAGAGCAGAAGGTGATGGAGCAGGACGGCAGAGCAAAGACCCAAGAGGCTGGGAAGAGAAGGTCAGAGGAAGGTGTCATGAGAAAGAGATAGGAGGAAAGTCCCAGGGTGCTGCGGAGAAAAGAGACCCAGGAGCTGGGGTGCAAAATGTTTTCCACCCCTCCAAAAGAATGCGAGTGGTGGAGAGAGGGACTCAGTAGGATGGGGATAGAAATACCCAGGGGCTCGAAAGAGTTGCAGGGGACTGGGAATAGACTTTAGGGGAATGGAGAGAAAAAGACACATGGGGACGGGGTTCAAAAGGCTCAGGATGATGGGGGTGGATGGAGAAAGACACGCAGGAGGATGGGGAGAGAAATACCCAAGGGTTTGGGGGAGCCCCAGGGGAATGAGGAAAGAAAGGCCTAGGGGGCTGTGGATATACTTTAGTGGGTTGGAGAGAGAAAGGCACAGGGGGCTACGATGCATAAGGCTCTGGGGAGGTGGGAGAGACAAACGAGGACGCAGCAACAAATACCCAGGGAGAGGACAAGGGGGATGGAGGGAGCCCAAGGTTGAGTGGACTGGAGAGAGAAAGGCCCATACAGGAGGATGGGGAGAAAGAGGGACGGGGGAGAGGTCGAGGAGGATGGTGAGAAAGACACCCAGGGGGCTAGGGTGAGAAACCCAGGAGGAGAGAGAGAGGAGAGAGAGAGAGAGAGAGAGAGAGAGAGAGAGAGAGAGAGAGAGAGAGAGGAGAGAGAGAGACAGAGACAGGGACCCAGCAGGCCGGGCACAGGAAGACCCCAAGATGGTGGGGAGAAAGGACCATATGCTTGAAGAGAGAGATGGATACCTTAATTCTGCAAAGAGAAGTGTTTATGGAGGAGGTGGTTAGACAGATCACGGAGGAGTGGGTGAAGGAGCCAACCCTTAATAGAGATGTGCCAAAGGATGACTTATCTAAAGAGAAAGAGGCAAACAATGAGGAGACAATTCAAGCTAAGGAGATAGTTGATAGGTGACGAGTAAGAGAGAGGTGGGAAGGAAAGGTAGCATGGGGATAGAAATACCCATGGTCTCGAGAGAGTTGCAGGGGGCTGGGAATAGACTTCAGGGGGATGAAGAGAAAAAGACACATGGGGCCGGGGGTCAAAAGGCTCAGGAGGGTGGGGGTGGACATGAAAGACACTCAGGAGGATGGGGAGAGAAATACCTAAGGGCTTGGGAGAGCCCTAGGGGAATGAGGAGAGAAAGGCCTAGGGGGCTGAGGATAGACCTCAGTGGGTTGGAGAAAGGAACAGGAGGATAGGATGCAAAGGATCCAGAGATTGGGGGAGAGACAAACTAGTACAAGGCAACAAATACCCAGGGACGCGGGAGAGGCCAATGGGGATGGAGAGTGCCCAAGTTGGAGTGGACTGGAGAGAGAAAGACCCACACAGGAGGATGGGGAGAAAGGGGAACGGGAGAGAGGTTGATGAGAAGACTGGGGTGTGTCAGAGAGAGAGAGAGAGAGAGAGACAGGGACCCAGGAGGCTGGGGACAGGAAGACCCAAGATGGTGGGGAGAAAGGACCATAGGCTTGAAGAGAGAGACAGTTACGTTAATTCTTCAAAGAGAGGTGTTAATGGAGAAGGTGGTGAGAGAGATCACGGAGGAGTGAGTGAAGGAGCCAAACCTTAAAAGAGATGCGCTGAAGGATGACTTATCTAAAGAGAAAGAGGTGAACAATGAGGAGACAATTCAAGAGAAGGAGAAAGTGGATAGGTGATGCAGAAAATCACCAGAAGAGAGGTGGGGAAGGAAAGGTTGATCAGAGGGAGCAGTATGAGGAAGGGGGAACTGAGAGATGACAAAGGGTAAGTCTGAGACTTGTGGAGGAATGAGCCTGAGTCGAAGTATCATGGAGGTGCAAGATATGCATGAGGATAGCCAGAAAGAGAGGGAAGGAGTAAGATAAGGTCCCACTGGCACAAGCTTGTGGTGGGATAACAGGATGGGATTGGGTTTTGGTCGGTGGGCTGTAGAACCAGGACCCAAAGTGAGGGAAGTGGTGAGAGGCCTAGAGAGCGCATCAAAGAGTTTAGGGTAAACTCCTGTCTTTCTGTGGTTCTGGCTTTGATTTAAGTCCAACTCCAATGTAACACCACCTATAGAATGAGCGATCTGGCTTCAATGCAGATTTTAAATGTGGGAGGAGGCGGCCTCTCTGCCTTACTCATTACATAAGAATATCGCCAAGGAGGCTCCTGATACCAGCGACTTTGCTAGCAAAATGAAACTGCAAGATTGCGAGAGACTTTTTCTTATTTGAGAAACTGAACACATAACGACATATTCAATGTTTATGTTAAGCTGCTATAAAGGATCATAACTTGGTATGAAGAGTACTGAAAATCCTTTACTTTGGACCTTTTAAACTCTGACATATACTTTAGTGCATGACCACGTTTGATAATTTTTATACACATTCTTGACCGTGAGAGAATAGGTTAGTTTGTTCATGTAAAAACCACTAGTAAAGATGTGCACCAGGACCCCCAACCGGCCCATAGAGCTGGGGTTTGCCCAATAACACTTTAAGATGGAATAGCAGCACCCGTGAGATGGATGGGGATGCAGATTTATACTCAAGCATCAAATCAATACTGACAACTCAAAGGTTTGGCAAAGGGAGTCCGTTTAATGACAAGTACAAACAACGGGGAGTCATATGAATATCAGCGGATGCATTATCTTCTCTCTCGCTTCACAACTCCAACGAACTTCATAAAAAACATTTATACTGAAAACTCGTCATCAGTGACGTTTAATGCTTAAAAGTTGGCATGCAATTCTACTGGTTCTAGGAAAGTAACTTTAATATAGGTACTATATCTGTATATGGTAACGGAGTAAGGGGATTGGGTAAACACTGTCAGGTGGGGCAACTAGTCCCTTCCTTCAAAATGGCTACTGTAGACGTCACTAAAAGTACAACGTCCCATTGGTTCTACTAACTATAGGACCTTAGATTACTTGGTCCATTATGATTGGGTTGGCACCAACCCACTCATCCTTTTCCACTTTGCTTAGCAGCACGCAGAATGGTCGGCCAGGTGCAGGGCGCCCACCAGATCCCCGGCCTTCCTCCGAATATTGTTACAATCAATCATCACTTTAGTGGCCATGTGTCAATTATTTCACTGTGATTGGCCTCGAGACTGCATTTCCTGTCTGGAAAAGTTCTGCTATCTTCGCCTGGCCCACTGCCATGCATAGGTGTGAAAGTCTCACTCTTCTCGCTCGGCTGGTCACGTGATTCAGACACCGTGGATTTGCCTCTTCTTTATGTAATTTGTGTATTTGATTTTTGTTTTATCCACCACCTGCCTTCAGTTTCTTATCTTGACCTTTCTGAGCAGGATATTCTGTTCTTTGCTTCAATTAATTGTAGCTACTGTTCGTCTATTTTAACTGATACAACCTTGGCTTTTTTGGCAGGATTTGCCTCTGCTGAGTTTTTTTTCTGCCGCTTATTCTTGATTTGTTAAATATGAAGCTCTCCTTGTGTGGCCTTTAGTAACCTTTGGTTGATTCTGCTTCTTATGCATAGTGGAAGTATACTTATATAACGTGCTTCTTCTGAGGTAGATATGTATAGGTGGTGCTTGCCGCAATCTGTCTTCTACTAAGCATAGCAAGCCTGTTATGAAGGTTCAGTAATACGCTTCAGAGACTTCACATGAGTTGAGAGGTTTTATTCAGGAAGATACATCCAGGAGAACGGCCCCCAGCAGTGGACCACTTATCTCCTTCAGCTCTCAAGCTCCCTTGGAATCTGGAACCCTTCTGAATAAACACAGCCAGGATTCCCTTGTAACTAAGATACACAATGCCATGAGTGACAACAATATTGCACAGGGATGAGATCTCAAGTTGACACCAAGCACCTCCTAACACCTCCCTTCCTTTCACACCAAATAAATGAACAGAAAAATAACAAAGTGTAAAGAATATACAAGCAATGAAAGAAAAGCTGAAAGAAAAACAAAACATTGTTGAAATAACAGTTGTTAAAGTGGATAGGTTACTGGAACAATGATATTAAATGACATTGGTCCCATTAATCCTCTTGCAAAGAGCTATCCTCTCCTTGTTCCAAATGCCACCTCCTTTGACAAGGACAGAAGATCCTAAATCTTTCACAACCTGTTTTGGCTGGGAAAATAGAGATGCACTTTTGCGAACTTTAGTAGGCAGTTTACAAAGAGGTGTTTACTTGTTCTATGCCATGCTCAGAAACTCTCTAAACTCCCTGGACACCAATTGAGAACCATTATCTGACAGACATTTCCTTTATTATTCCACTACTGGAGATATCCTTCAGTATAAATACTTCAGGCCATTTAGACAATAAATCCATGACAACCAATACATAAGTATCTCTCCCACCTCTTATATTAAAAGGGCCTAACAAGTCCAAGGCAACTTCATCCCACGGAACTGTAGGTGATCTCCTCACGGTCATGGGAACTTTCTGTACTCTGAGTCCCTTATTCCCTTCAATACAATCCCTACAACCGTTGACTACTTCTTCTGTGTCTCTGTTCACACCAGGCCACCAGAACTCTGACCTAACCAAACCTTTGGTCCTGGCTAGTCCCAAGTGCCCAACATGAGCTTGATCAATTACCAATCTCCTCATCTTGAGGGGTACCACCATCTGATGACCCCTATGCAAATACCCTTTATCAATCCAGAGTTCTCCTCTAACCTTGGCAAAACCACCTAGGTCACCCTGGCAACTCTTGGTCTTGCCTTCAATCACCAAACCCAACACTCTCTGGTACAAATCATCCTCGGAACAAGCAATGTCCCAATTGTCCTTTATCGACTCGTGAACCTGAAATATTTCAACCTCGCTCCCATGACCTGAAAATTCCTCTTTAGTCTTAGTTTCTCTCAGCACTGGTCTCGACAAGGCATCAGCAATTACATTGGTTTCACCTTTGACATTTAGCATATTATATTGTAATCCTTGTAAAGAGGTCACCCACTTCATAATATGCCTGGAAACTCCCCCCCAGACTACCCTTGGTGAATATACCAATCAAAGGCTTATGGTCTGTGCACAAAGTGAATTCCCTGCCCCACAGGAACCTTTTGAATTTTTCCACTCTCCATACACAAGCTATTGCCTCCTTTTACTCTACAGAGTACCTATTCTCGGGTCCTTTGAGAGACCTAGATGCAAACACTATTGTGTGAAGACCTTCCTGATCCTCCTGCATTAAGACTGCTCCAACACCATACTCACTGGCATCTACAAACAGTAATGAGTGTCTACTTTCTTTAAACATACTCAAAATGGGAGCATTGGCAATGGCATCCTTAATCTTGTCAAACTCCTCCCTACATGAATCATTCCACTTAAAGGTAACACCTTGCCGAGTCAGCATTCTCAAATTTCTTGACATATCGGACAACCCTCTGACAAATTTGCCATAGAACTCAACCAGGCCAAGGAAAGACAATACATCTGCCTTTGACCTTGGCACTTCCATTTTACAAATGGCTTCTATGGCCTTCTCCTTGGGTTTGACTCCTTCCCCTGTGATTTCATTACCAAGATACTCTACCTTGTTAGCTTTAAATATAGATTTCTCTAGGGACACTGTAAGACCCGCTTCTCTCTAGTCTCTTATCATGTTCAATTTCATCCTTTCCACACACTAGCACATCATCCTGGTAGCACATGACACCTCTTTCACCTCCTAGTAACTTGTACAATATGCTCTGGAACACACTCGTCGCTGAAACCAATCCAAACGGCATACGCACGCATCTGAAAATACCAATTGGAGTAATGAAAGCTGTAAGGTCTCTGGAGTCAGTATGTAACTCCACCTGATGATAGGCCGATTTTAGGTCAATAATGGAAAATATTTTAGAACCAGATACACCTGCAATTAAATCATCTATCCTGGGTAGAGGAAATTTGTCAGCTACCACCATCTTATTAAGAGGTCTGAGATCTATGCATATTCGTAGAGATCCATTACCCTTTTTCACTATCACTATAGGCCTAACCCACTCTGAGGAATCAATTTTCTCTATTACTCCTTCACTCTCCATTCTTTTCAATTCCCTTTCTGCATCTTCTCTGAGGGCTAATGGGATGATACGTAATTTAGCAATTTGTGGAGTGGCATCTCTGTTCAATCGAATCTTATGCACAAACCCTTTCAAACATCCTAACTTATCAATTGTGGTATTGGTTTGTACTCTCCCATCATTCACCACGGTACTGGCGGTGGTGACTTCACTCCCTACAACCAATACTTGATCTGGGTGACTTGCTTCAAGCCGTATTTTCAGTTCTGCTTGATCACTCCAGGACAGGAGTTCCCCACCTCTAGTGGCCACATGGACTGTTCCTATTGACTTCCTATCCTTGAATTGCAACTCCGCTTCAAAACATCCTATTATTTCTATCGGTACATCTCCATAGGCATTTGCTCTCACTATATTCTCCCATAAGGTACAGCATCCAAACTTATCTCTCCACACATGCACACTTATCAAGGTATAATCCGCTCCACTATCCGTGAGCATCGACACAGGTATACCTCCAACCATCACTGTGGCGTATGGTTTCTTTTTCTTCACTTTCCCATCAATGGCATTGACTGAAAACACCACCTCCCTACTATCATCATCATTTGGGTCATACTCATGCTCTACGTTAACCTCATGTACCTGACCTGAGCTCGCATTGAAATTCCTACAACACCTGGCCATGTGTCCTCTCACTCCACAGTCATTACATATTATGTGGATCGCATAACACTCTTTGTCAGATGCTAAATATGACAGACTTCCACACCTAAGCACCTCCTTATTGGAGCACCTCTCGAGTAACCAGAATCTCTACCACCCTTAGATGCATTAGTCTCACTGGGTGATCCTTTGGCTGCCCTCATAGACGACCACTGTTGGCCCGGTGCCCTGATGGCAGGACTTGGACGATTCTCTGTCCTCCTGCCCATTTGCAAAGGACGGCGTGGAGGCCCTGCAACACTTCTCTGTACCACTTTTGAAACCTTTTGTATCGCAGCCTCATTGTCATCTCGCTTGGGCCTATCAGGCGATGGATTGTCTTGTTGAAGAACTTTTATACATTTATCTGTAAGTTCTACCATTTTCGATATCTCAATCGCCCTGTCAAGAGAGGGATTCTTTTCCTTCCATAATTCCCTTCTGATATTGTAATTTGAACATTTGATCATCAATTGATCCCTTATGTGTTTGTCGTGATAATGACAAATCTACACTTAATAGCCAAACCTCTAAGAACGGTTATAAATTCTTCAATATTCTCCCCACTCTTCTGGTCTCTTGTGGCAAACTTGTACCTTTCTAGTATTATATTCTCCTCAACACAATAATGTTTATCCAACTTTGCTAAAGTTTTTTCAAATGGCCCCCCTTCAGGAATATCTGGAGATTCCGGAAGCGTTTTTAACACTTTTTGCCCAACAGCACCTAAGCAATGAAAGAGGAGCGCCTCTTTGCGCTCATTGGAAAGTTGGGGCCAAATGCAGCCAGCACATATTTGTAAAAGCCCTCCTTCCAGTCTAACCAACGCACTCTAGGTTCACCTGGCGTTGGAAGGAAGAAAACTGGGGCCGGTATGTTTGCCACGTCTCAACCTGGACACTGCCATCCCCAGTACAAGCAATCCCCTTCCTCTGAAGCACTGTTCCCAAAAGTAGCAAGTAATCCAACCTCTCTAAATCTGCAAAGTTTCTTTAATGTTCTGCACATGCACTCACCAGTACTGCAGTGTCCACAAATTTGCTGTGAAGCCATCACCACTCCATGTCAATATCACGTATTCCGACTCACACAAAACTCCCGTATGGTTGCGAAATATGGCAGCCGACACGGGCCAAAGATGGCCACCACGCCTTGAGGTCCTTTTCTCTAACAGCGTGCTGATGTGCGGCTGCAGGAAGAAGAGCAACCTGGAAGACAGTCACGTTCTGAGAGCCGAGGACTGCAGTGACGTGCAGTTGAATCAGCAGGTAATCGCACTGCAACGTTCCATCAGTGCTCTTAAATGTAAATAGTGGTGGCGGGTGCGTCCAACGGTGGGATCGTTCAATGACAATATTCCGGCACCTTGCGCTCACTGAAGCATTTGAATGATGCAAGTCCGTGTGAAGCTAACGCTAGGCCTCCCTTCCTCAGCGTTGCTTTAGTGATCCACCGTACTCCCCGATTCCAATAAATAAATGATGCTCCTCTCACCTTCCAATTCAAAAAATAAACAATGCTTTCGAGACCCGCACTCCGCATCAGGCAGCACTATGTGCGCTCCGGGACACAGACCGGGTCCAGGGGGTCAAACCGACCACGATACCCTTCCTGTGCTTCCTTGCACCCGGTAAAATCCAAAACTGGTGAGGGATTCCTGCTGTTGCCGGGGGCTGTGTCTCACTGGGCCCAAACCTCGTCGCCAATTGTTTTGAAGGTTCAGTAATACGCTTCAGAGACTTCACATGAGTTGAGAGGTTTTATTCAGGAAGATGCATCCAGGAGAACGGCCCCCAGCAGTGGACCACTTCTCTCCTTCAGCTCTCAACCTCCCCTGGAATCTGGAACCCTTCTGCATAAACACAGCCAGGATTCCCTTGTAACTAAGATACACAATGCCATGAGTGACAACAATATTGCACAGGGATGAGATCTCAAGTTGACACTAAGCACCTCCTAACAAAGCCGCACAATGTTCTTAGCTTTCTTGCGGTTCTAAGCACATGTACATGCGTAAACTGGTTGAACATCTTCATCATGCTCACAGCATAAGCTTCTTGCATTTGACATTGTTCTTTCACTTTAGGTTCACGATGTACCTTGTCCATGGTGTTTCGTCTCATTACGTCATTCTCTGGTCATCATACCTTCTATATGTGAGTCAGTCTGGGTTCTTGTGATGTCACCATTCGTCTTCCATTAAGACCTTTTTGGCTTCTTCAGGGACTGTACTTAGACGATCTTCATCTCGTTTCATTTGTTGATATGGTTTTCTCTATGGGAACCTTACTGTCCATGTTTTCCTTGGTATCGGTACTTCAATAGGCGTTTTTCTTCTGATGGGTACTGGACAGAGCCCCACTGCGGCTCTTTGCTGGTTTATTTGCTCGTCATACGTCACATACTTTGGCGTGAACGTTCCTGGTACTTCAAAATGGACGGTTGGAGTGCGGGCTGTACTTGGGACCTCCTCTACGCTCCCCCCTCTGGGTGATTCATCAACCACTTTCATCTCTTCCTTTGGATCCATCTTCTTTGGTTCCTCTGTACTCCCCTTCACTTCATCGCCTGGGTCCATTCTTTCTTCATCTTCTGGGTCTATACATAATGGTCTGAAGAAATGTCTCTTTGGGGTCCATATCTTTATGACTCCTTTTAAACTTCCTGCTGTTCTCACGTGTTCGTCCTTGTTCCATGTCATTAGTTGACACTGTCCATTTGGGCTGCAGTAAACCCATCTTCCCACATAATTTCTATGCTTCCTGGGATATAGAAACTTTGTTCCTTCTGGTGCATGAATGCTGGCCTTCACAAAGTCTCTTATTTCTACGTCAGTCAGGTCTTTGGGCTTCCATCCTGGCTCGACATCAATCATGATTTTCATCCCTATAGCTTTTTTCACAGTTTTCTGACACTGAGAGATTATTATCTTGATAGCACAAAATCCAAGCAATATCATAACTAGCAGGGCTCCTAGGAACTTGAATGCACCTGCCATCCATTGTGGAACCCATGAAAATAGTGATCCAAACCAGCTGTCATCGTCAACTTCGTCAGTTTCATCAATCATCTGATTCTGTAGTTTTGTCAGCATACCTATGGCCTCTGTTAGAGTTCCATTTTCTTCATCGTGAGATGGTCTAAATGTACAACATGATTCTCCAATTATTGCACAAACACCTCCATCCATTGCTGTGATCATGTCAAGTACATATCTGTTCTGGAGAGTCATCAGTCGGATTTCCCTTAACTCTTCTTTAATTGCGTTGAATCCTTTTATGATCGTGTTGATGGTTTGCAGTAACTCCCCTCTGGTTATCTGCAACCATTTAGTATTAGCTCCAACCTGAATTCTTGGCATGAAGATTGTTGTGATCACTGATGAGGTGAGGCTGAACACCCTGTGTTCATACGGGCTCGCATGAAAAGCTTCTTCTGATTTGGCAGAAAAGTAATTCTCTCTCTTTATTCGGTTCATCAGTTCCACAGATCTCTTCTTTCTCAGGTGAGCAACTGCTTTCGGGAAACTGTCAATGTTCAGATCACTTTTTGGAATCACCAACGCTGGAAGATGGACATTCACTAATGTGTATGTACCTCCCCAATTTCTCGGCAGTCTGATATATGCTTTGGATCCACATGCCCAGTAATGGTCCATAATTTGTGCAGTTCCATGCACCATTCCTGGAGCATCAAAGATTTGTCCACAGTTCTGATTCTCTCCCATCTTCCTTGTGCCATTATTCCTGAAGCACAGTTTTCAGCTTTCCATTGGTACTATCTGCAGGGGTCCTCCTCTATCTTCGACCCATGTCAGCAGCTTTGCAAGCCTTGGCCACAATGGCTTGCATATCCTTTGTGCGTTTTCAAATTCTTCTTTGCAGGCTCCAACAACCATGCATGCTCTGCAAATCACTACTCCTTTCTCCCATTTGTTTGGTGAAAGCACTGTTCCCCAAATCTGCATTTGGCCTCTGTTCTCCCAACTTCGAGCCTCTTCTGGAGTTTTTCCTTGGACATTTAGCTTCTGGTTCGCCTCTCTTTTGATGTCTGCTCCTTTAACTCCAGGCTTCGCATATCTGATCATAATGTGTTTTGTCTTTCCATTGTTTCTTGTTTTTATGTCCTGGACATAGTCGTCTTCATTTGGATCGGTTGCTTCAGTTGCCCATTTCAGTGAGGCATGACTACCCATGAACTGGCCTCTGGTCTTGCACATTGCCACGTGCGACAGACAGTGTGCTGTCTGGGCATCAATTTCTACAGCTACGAATATATTTGACTTCCCCGTGCTGTAAGGTAGGAGTGCACAAATGAAGCATTCCCCCTCTGAACTTCGTCTTCCAACTTCTTTCAAGTGTTGGTATCAGATGTTGTTTCCCAAATGTGCTGTGCTGTCCAAGTAATAATTTAGTTCACTGTCACCTTGTTGTATGCTTCTCTTGATTCTTACGGTTTTCATGTAGTTTGCTACAACTACATCCTTGAATGCATCCGTATGGCTTCTTCTTGCTGGAGGATTCTCAGGTATCCTGATCCATGGTGCAGGTACCTTCATCTGTGCCAGTCACGTGGAGGAAAGTCTGGCAATTTTTTCTTTGTCCTCTTGTATTTTCTTGGCTCTGCTTATGAACGACAATATTGAAACTGCTATCATCTGTGCCTGTGAAATTTCCTCTGGGTTTGCTTTGTCTCTATCAGTGTTGTTGTATCAAGGGTCTTCATTAAAGGATAGTTCCGGGACTTTTTTTTTATTGTCCCTACGGGTCGGCCATGTGTTTGTAAGCATAAATCGGTAGATCGTAGGAAACTTTCCTATGGACCTTACCCGACTTTTCGCCCATTATCGCACTCGAAATCAGCCTCCATTTTGTGATAATCCTATCATTCCGCCGCATCGACCTGGCTCACCTGCCTTTGCGGCACTAAATCAAATCCCCCGCCCCTGAAACAGACTTTATCAAAACATTCATATTCCCCGCCTCTATCCGTGACGTGACTGAGCTGCGTAGGCAAACGCGCCCAGGCGTCTTCTACGCGACTCCACACAGACCCCGGAAATCAACACAGATCAGCTCACAATACAGCGCACCACAATTCGGAATATGAAACTGTACTTTGAAATCAAACCGCAAGATTGTAAATGTGGTAAAGTACATTTATTTGACATCAAATGTTTAGAGAATATTCAGCGATTTGCATTTTTATTTGCTCATGTTCCAAAAAGTTCGTATTGAGGAACGCGATGGTCCTTTGCTGTACACAGGGTCTTAGAGCATCTCACAATACAGCACCACAATTCGGAATGTGAAACCGTGGTTTAAAAGCAAACGGCAAGATTGTACATTTGGCAAAGTACGTTTATTGGACATCAAATGTTTAGAGAATATTCAGCGATTTGCATTTTTATTTGCTCATGTTCCAAAAAGTTCGTATTGAGGAACGCGATGGTCCTTTGCTGTACACAGGGTCTTAGAGCATCTCACAATACAGCACCACAATTCGGAATGTGAAACCGTGGTTTAAAAGCAAACGGCAAGATTGTACATTTGGCAAAGTACGTTTATTGGACATCAAATGTTTAGAGAATATTCAGCGATTTGCATTTTTCTTTGCTCTCGATCCAAATTAGTTCGTCTTGAGGGAAGCGATGTTCGTGTGCAGTACACAGGGTGTTGGTTTACGATAAAAATAAGCTCTTCTGTCGCACTGATAATCGCATGGCTGTTCCAACAACGAGGCACTAGGCCACCACAACGGTAGGTATGTTGCATCTAACCGTTAGTACCGCGTAAGGGCATACTTGTACTTGGCGATCGTCCCATAAAATGGTCAGGGTGGTAACGTTGTTCACGCGGAGAAGCAACTGGCGGCTGTAGAAGCCGTCCGCCGGTGTCTGGTCCTCGTGACACAGACAGTAGTGAATGATGTACCTAAAAACAAAAAATGAAATTAGTCTCACCATCAGATCCTTATTAAAATTATTCATTTCATAGCGAGGACAGCGCTACTGGGTGTACACAAGTGTTTAAAGGCGTGGCGAGGCATGGAGGGGGGGGGGAGTGGAGTACAAGGTAAGTAGCATAAAATAATAAATAAATAGGGCCAGCTGGTGGCAAGTGCAAGGTAAGTGCAGAACAAGTGCTGGGAAGGGGGGGCTGTAGGATACTGAGACAGTCCCCCAGTGCAGGGGTTGACAGGGAGGCAGTGCAGGTGGAGAGTGGAAGGGCCCAGGACCGAGGTCGCAGACAGTGGACCAGTTGTAGCAGGGGAGAGGGAGAGAGAAAGCAGAAGCAAAGAGGAAGGTTTTGAGGTGCTTCAGTAAAAGCAGATGTTTCTCCTCAAGATAGTGCGCGGTAGAAAACACTATGCCACATAGAACGAACAAGTACAACTGAACCCGTCTTTAAAGCCACTGTATAGTAATGAAATTGCGGTATAAACTCATCAAAAGTTACTTACATTATATTTGCATTTTCCATTGTGTCTCTGTGTAGGGCAGACCCGAAACACCACTCCTTCTTTGCCGACGTTACTTCTTCTAATGAACGTGGCTCATCGTTTCGTTTCTGAAATTTTATTCATTATCTTTTCTAAGTCTTTCAGGATGGTCCCGGCCTGTCAAGGTCAAATCACAATAGAACCTTATATTGGGTCGTGGGCCGTTCCGCCACCCGAGCAAAACATCAAAGCAGCTGACCTTCACTTTGAGCGAGCACACATTTCTAGTTAGCTGCAGTTAGTGTAAGGGCATCTTGTCTGCGTGCCTTTTTTTTTATTGTCCCTATGGGTCGGCCATGTGTTTGTAATACGGAAACATTCTATAATTTTTGTAAAAATGATTTATATTACTGTTTGGTTTAATTGCAATGGGCCTGCAACATGAGGAGACTCGAGAGAACAGACAATCAAATTACAATCATTTAAACCGTGATGTGTATTTCTCAATGAGCTCTGCTTTAGGTGGACATGGAACAGAGGCAATGTTGGGTGGCAATGCAGTTGTCCCCTGCATAGGTTCGTTCACCAATCCATGTATGTGCCTATCGAGGACATCTACGATAAGTCTCTCAATAAACTCATATTGCATATCCTCAAACACTGGTTTGATCACCCATTGTTTACTTCTTTTAGTGAAGGCCTTATTGTAGCGAAGCGTCCCTAAAGTTCCGGTCGTCCTACTTTGTTGACGGCCAACATTATGGTTATGTGCCAAGACCGCTAGAAGAGTCCGATTTATCATGCCTTCCATGCCAAAATGCAATCTTTTGGGCCTGTACTTTAGGCACATATTGTGGAACACCTCCAAATCTCCTGTGTGGCAGAATTCCGTGAGTCCCCTCAAATCTCTTGTTATAGTTTTATCAAATACAATCTTTTCAATGGCCTTGTGAGTGGGTGATGAAGGAATCAACCACTTCTTCTTCCGTGCCTCCTCTGTGGACAAATGGCCATGTTCACATTTGTGGAAATGCTCATTTGTCGACCATCGATGTACGTTGCTACAGTGCAACATTACTGACCGCCATTTTTCCAGTAGAATTTCCAACGACCCTTCACATGTTTTTGAGCTCCACCAAAGATGGTTGCTGATTGACTTGGACCACTGTGAAATACCTTGCATATCTTTTTTTTTTCCTGCAGCCGACAATTTTTTATTGATTGTTTTTGCAAGATGCCATACGTCAAATTGGTGATTTATATTTTTGTACTCTTCTCTCATTGTCTTGGCAATTGAAACGTGTCTGTCCGTGGCTATCAGGTCGATCACCATTCCCCGCGATTGTAGTTCTTGCAATGATGCTACAAAGCCAACTTTCTCCATGGCCACTGAGGATGTACTTTGTGACACCTGCACGACCACCGAACTCACAATTTTCTTACTTTCCATGTCCTGAAAGTGGTAGGTGCAGTACTTGGCTGAAAATCCTGGGCTGTCGCACTGTCCATCACCGGCTAGCCTGAAGCGTTTGCCCGCGAATGTACTTTCCATTGACATTTTTTCCATTCTCCAAGCTTCGCTGATGGCTGGAAATAGATAATCGGTTTGGTATTTGTAGAACTGACTTTTCGCAATGAAATGGATTCCCACAAACTGAAAGAAATACTGTAACTTTTTAAAACTTGAACCACTAAAAAGTGCGGCCGCTGCACAAAGTAGATTGCCTGCTGGCAGTTGCCCCAGCATGGGTTGTGCAGACCATGCGAACAGATGATATTGTGTACAGGTGGCATGTATTTTAAGGTTAGTGCCTCGAATTGCACGAGTCACATTAATCAATGGCTCCCCACATACTTCCCCACCAACCCAATGCCCACATTTCATCATCATAATAATATCCATCAAACAGCTATCGAATACAATGAATTTGGCCTCTTTCCTTATACTGTCACTCTGCATCCCAGCTGGTTCGGCCTGTAACGTTGAGGACATGTCACTCGCATGAAAGGTACAATCTCTGATATCGTCTTCCGCTATGCTGAGTGATATTGATGGTGTTTCATTGTCGTCCACTTCATTCTCTTCCATTGCAACATCTGTTCCTTGTCCGGAGATGGGAGAAAAAAACAATGTCTTCAACTTTCGCGCGCTCTTATTTTTTGCGGGTGTGGATTCTGTGAATTGATCTACGACTGCATCCAAACTACCAGGAGGACATTCACTATCAATGGCTGGTGGTGGTATAGCTCCGTTGTCAATCACTTCATATTCTTCCCATTGGCACGATGCATCTCCAGTCTCAAGTCCCTGCCAAAAGGTTTGACAAGCAACATCTCTCGTTCGCTTCACTGTCTGTGTAGATCTAGTTCTTACACCCACTCGCAACTAGAGGACAGATTAGAAAAGGGATGTTCAGTTTAAACACAACTTACAGTATTGAACTATTGACAGTGAAAGACAACATAATATAGTGAACAGGACACTAACCTTCTTTTGCTTTCTTTTCTTTGAAACTTTCTTTCCTCGAACTTCAACATCTGGACGCTGTTGCTCCGACTCGTGTGTGCATGTCTCCACTTCCTCTCGCGCTGCAACGACTATACTTTCATGATAAGCACATCCATCACTCACTGAGGCTCCATCGACTCCCTGAAACATAGAACTTTCATTAGTATGTATAATAATATTGAAAACACAAAATGTACTTGGGGACCAATACCCATACGTACATCTCAATAGCAAAACACGAATGAACGCATTGTGTAGAACATTCAAACGACAATAGTTCACGCATTGTTGATCTAGTTAGATTGAACTGTCAAGATCCATACCTCGGGCTCCGCATAGACTTCCATTGATGATATTATTGAAGATGACGCTTCAGCAACTCCCTGAAACACAGTAATTGCATTAGTATGGTTTTCTATTTTGTTTAAAAGAACATAAACTTTCTGCAGGCGTCAACGGCTCATCTAAATAGACCTGCACAAATGATCAGTTGTCTAAAATAAATAATGGATATCTAAATATGATTCGATTTGCTCCATCGTTGGAAGTGTCACCACCCAGAGATCTGCATCAACTACTAGGGGTGATGTTCTTGTTGAAGAAGCTCCGTCAGCTCCCTGAAACATAGTACTTGCGTTAATAAAGAAGGAAGTATAGCGGATGTAATCACGTCATTTGATCTCGCATGATTGATCTGTCAGTATCCATACCTCGAAATGCATAAGAACATCAAGGGACGCTGTAACTGCGGTGCACACTTCTGCAAGCTGTTGCGCCGACCCGTAACTGCATGCTCCCCCTTCTTCTTGGACTAATGCTCCATCGACTCCCTGAAACATAGGACTTTCATTAGTAATGAACACAATATTGAAAAAAGAAGACACATAGGAGGGCGACGACAGAAGGACATACCAATGGCTAAAAACGAAAGAAACATTGTGTGTAACAATCACGCTACAAGAATGCAAGATCTGATGATCTCCATCGATGGAACTGTCCGGAAACGTACCTCGAGCATCTGAGTGACATCTACGGTTGTCGTCAATGCGTTGGACTCCTCAGCATCTCCCTGAAAGACAGTACTTGCATTATTTTGGATAACAATAATTATAACTGAAAACAAAGACTAGAGGACGAGTACTGTGGTGTACCATTAGGTAAAATAATTACACGATCAATTAAAACTATTGATTTACATGCCTAAAACAAGTCAGTGTCAGAATAGCTAAGTAAGATTACCCGATAGGCGCTTGAAGTGGCTGATGACTGCAATAACGACACGGATGGAGAATCTTCAGCCTTCATATTGAGTGGATACATAAATGGGGAAATTATTGTTAGCTTATGCTACACACTACCGCAATGCCGAGAGATAAATACGTAAACTTGACTCACCAGTGGAGGGATGTGGACGAATAGAGTGGGAATAGCGGTTGAGAGCAATTTTCGCCTCGCTCGCGGTGTTTTCGTCCTTATTAGCAATGATGTGGAGTACATGTCTGGGCTAAAGTGCCTGCTGCAGATGCGGTATCGATCACCCCTCTTGTCCGCAAAGACTTCTAGGACTCTACTTTCTATCTCAGAGGCTGGATATCCGCAATATCGGACCCATTCTCTTATCTGATCTATTGTCTTAGGGAAAACATGCATTATAGTACCTTCAGATTTGTTATGGGTCTTCGAAGGGCAACCGCCAATGGAACAGGCAGGCATTATGGAAAGTTCTGAAAAGTAAAGATCAACAATTCTCTATGAATACCAATGTGTTAAAACATTAAATGACACATAAAAGGTTCAATGCAAGGTCCGTTTTGGTTCTTGGAACTATACACGTTATTCACATGCGGATAAGTATTTCAATAACTTTCAAAAAATAGAAAAAGTAATTTGACTAAACTCAGAACATGTGACTAGTTCCTTGCATGTACTGTCGTGAACGAAAAGAAAACATGGATGCAATTTGATGACTACTAGCAAATAGATATAAATTAAAAAATTGGACGCAAAATGATTATGGTACATGGACTTACCTTGACGAACAAACAGTTAGATGCAGGGATCAGAGTAGTTTCTTGTCGTAGAACAGGGAGCAGTTCACAGGTTGCAAACTGACGAGTTTGCTCAAAGTGGTCACGGAAGTTCACAGAGACGAAGAGCAGATAACCAGCACCTTCACGGGTTGACTAGCAAAGCGCAAAGAAGTTCTCATTAGAAATATGAAGTGGGTTATAAAGAATTCGAAACAGGGGTGTGTTTGTGAATGAATGACGTGTATATGTCGTGGCATTATGCGGTCTGCAGGGGGCCGTCCAGCGTGAGGGGGGATGCTTGGCAGGAGACACGGGGTCTGGAGGTAGACATGGGAACAACAACCCATGCTCTATAGACCACTTTGAAGTGTACATGGTCTTTGGCACCTCTTGGCCTTTATCGCTCCCTGACAGCTCCACTTGCCAGCACAAGTACCCCGGTGCGAACTGCCTTTGATAGGGCGGGGGGTGGATCGGGGCGGTGGTCGTGCAGACAAGACACAGGAAGACTCGTGAATGGAGACACACTTATGTGGATTGCAGGGGGCCGTCCAGCGTGAGGGGGGATGCTTGGCAGGAGACACGGGGTCTGGAGGTAGACATGGGAACAACAACCCATGCTCTATAGACCACTTTGAAGTGTACATGGTCTTTGGCACCTCTTGGCCTTTATCGCTCCCTGACAGCTCCACTTGCCAGCACAAGTACCCCGGTGCGAACTGCCTTTGATAGGGCGGGGGGGTGGATCGGGGCGGTGGTCGTGCAGACAAGACACAGGAAGACTCGTGAATGGAGACACACTTATGTGGATTGCAGGGGGCCGTCCAGCGTGAGGGGGGATGCTTGGCAGGAGACACGGGGTCTGGAGGTAGACATGGGAACAACAACCCATGCTCTATAGACCACTTTGAAGTGTACATGGTCTTTGGCACCTCTTGGCCTTTATCGCTCCCTGACAGCTCCACTTGCCAGCACAAGTACCCCGGTGCGAACTGCCTTTGATAGGGCGGGGGGGTGGATCGGGGCGGTGGTCGTGCAGACAAGACCCGTTTGCCGCAGGGCCTCACCAAGGAGAGGCCATCTAACTGAATGCAAGAGGATGGCTGCAGGATCTACTACATGGAAGGCAGGGGGGTGAGTTTATAAATACCTCACCCTCCCAGGAGAATATACACTAGATTCATTTAAAAAATCAAAACAACCATTGTTAAAATATATGTTGGGCTTTATTTTAGATTTTAATTAAACATAAATAATAAACATTACACATTGTAAAGTTGAGGTTGCAGCACATCGAGGGAAAATCCGCGGTATTGTCCACTGTCACTGGGGAAATGTTGTCTAATGGCAAGTACCGCACAGGCAGGTATTACTCTCCGAACGCGGTGTCCGAGCCTCCCGTGAAGCCACCAAGTGAAGCAACGATAGGCCACCAGCCTGTACCACCTGTGAAAAAAAAAGATGCAAACTGTATTAAACTGACCAAACTTTCTTATCAATGTCGATTCAGGTAACACATGTCATTTTTCTTAGAAAAAAATTATATCTAGAAAATGCACTATATGGAACAAATTTACATGCGTTCGAATGATATGTAAATGTAATTTTATATGTGGGAGACGACCATGAAATAGTGGTGGCATCACTGACATCACAAACAGAGTATACTTACTCGTTACTCGGATTACGCGGACGAACAGTGCCACGAAGTTCGTGCATAAGCACCATCATCATCCTCAACACTGTCCGTGAGAGGCAGGCTTCCCTGAACTCTGGCAGCTCGGTGATGCATTGCGGACTTTGCTCGCCTTCCTGCAGACTTTGCTCGCTTTCCGAAATGTAGGCCAAGCACCCGGAATTTTCACGGCAGCAGCAGTTCTCCTCCTCAGTTGGCATTAGCTCGCACCGATTGCACGTGCACCAGGTGGAGACGCCGTCCATGCGACATGGTCCAGGCTCTTCATCCGTTGACTGGTCCTCCCAACTGCCGTCCGAATCCCCATCGTTTTCGCGTGCTTGCCTTTCCAGTAGTTCCTCCTCGGTGTACTCGGGCTCGTACATATACGGCATTATTGTGGCCATTGTGCGGTAAAGATAGTAAAATAATTTACAGAGATGGTACAGGTGTTCACACGGGCTACAAGCGGCGAAGGTAGCTGACCAGAGCACTGAAACGAGTCACAGAATACTCAAAGTAACACAGAGAGAGGAATGGAATCGAAAATCTGCTGCTGTATGTTGTGAAACGGTCTGTTTATACTTATTGGGGAAAGAGGCGTCCTGCCATTTCCATGGCAACACGTCAATAGCTGAGGCGCAGCGATTGTTGACACGAGACGTGCTTGAAATGGGCAGTACGCGTCTGCTGATGTCAGGCTCAGGGGCGGGGGATTTGATTTAGTGCCGCAAAGGCAGGTGAGCCAGGTCGATGCGGCGGAATGATAGGATTATCACAAAATGGAGGCTGATTTCGAGTGCGATAATGGGCGAAAAGTCGGGTAAGGTCCATAGGAAAGTTTCCTACGATCTACCGATTTATGCTTACAAACACATGGCCGACCCGTAGGGACAATAAAAAAAAAGTCCCGGAACTATCCTTTAATGTTATTTCTGTTGATTTCCTCTCCAACTCTTTTTGTCTCTTCTGAGATCCGCTTCCTTCCTTTGGCTCTTAACTTTGCCAATCGTAGAGCTTGTCATTGTTAGTTGTCCAACCTTCCTTTCTTCTTTGGCCTGTGGTTCTGCAGTTATTGACGCTAGGCCTGGTGTGTGTGCATTCAATGTTAGCATGCGTGTGGTTGTCGGTAACCTTTTTCCATTCATACTTTGCCGACCCTGTCTCTGGCTTTTCAATTGGTTTGTTGCCATAAATGTGTATGTCATTGCTAATCACATCCATCTCAAGTTCATTAATTCCACCATCAGACCTCCTAGGGACTGGAATGACTATGTAAGGTCTGGGTGCCTTCGTAGGCTTCATGCGTGCTTCATTAGGTGGGTGCACTGGAATTTGAATGCTTTGTGCACCAATAAAAAATGCAGTTCTAATCGTTAGTGACAATAAAACAATGATGAATATAATACATAAATACATAATACTCCTATAGGTAAATCTACAGCATTTACTTCCAGAAAAATACGAGCGTCTCTCCTCCTAAGGGAGGACGAGGTTGCTGCTTTGAATCCCCAACTCGATCATCCGTTGAAAGATGCTATCTTTTAATACACTCTTAAACAATATTATTTCTGGATTCTGCCGGTTCTGTTTGTGTGTTGCAGGTACTAAAACAATTGTCCCTCTTTGTCTGAACAATGGATTGTCTATTATCTCTGAATGCAGTTCTCTTGCTAGGCTATGGGAAATGTCAAAATCAGATAACGATTCAGCAGGTCTCTTTACTGTACATTTTCAAAATATATGAGTTCCCAATCGGTGCCTCTTATTTTCTTCATTCCCGAAGGCATCTCGTTTTCTCAGTATACTCAAGTGAAGTCTCTGGTGATACCCTTTTCGATCTGTCCCTCGGCGGAAAGTTTAAAATCTTCTCAGATAGTTCTGCTGATGGTTAGAAAGTTCCACTTGCATCACGATACCATGCAAGAGCATGCCCATCTCCGCAGAAGTAGCTGGGTCTCTGATGAACTTGAGGACGTCAACACCGACAGGTCTCCCCACAAGTTCTGGAAAATCCTCAATTAGGCGTAAAAGGACGTTACTTGCCAATCTGCTATCATCTGTCGACAGGGACATTTGTCCTGCCTTTACTGATGTTTGGGACTGTTTGGCCCTCACTCACTGTGAACAGTTTCTGCAATTTCGGTGTGCGTGAAGAGCAACTTGAATAACTATTCCATTCAGGATTATGCTTAAACGTTCTGTATTTGCTGGGTCTCGAAGAAATGTCAAAACGTCTGTAGTTCTTCTGACAAGATCTGGACAGTCTTCAATGAAACGAAAGAACAGTACGTTGATAAGATTATTCGCTTCTTCCTCTGCTTGGGACATTTGTTTTTTCTCTGTTGTATTCCGGAAGCAGGAGGAACTGCTCGGCAATTACAGTAAGCAGCTTCCTTATAGTCTTTGTTTTCAGGATCTTGAAGAAAGTCAGTGATACTGGTGAGCCTCCCACCAGTGACGGGTACCATCTCAGCACTAGATCGAAGTATTTTAACATGTCCTTCGTGATGTTGCTACTGTGGGACACCATAAGTCATTCTGAACAAAGTCTCTGTGTTTAAAGAATCAGGATGCTGTATTTTCTTCCAATTTGTGTGTCCTCGATCAAAATTTGGCATATTCTTTTCTTGTCAAGGCTTCAGTGTGCCTTAATCCAAAGTTCAAAGTCAACAGACTGTGTGCACTTTTCTTCTTCACCCTGCAACTAGGATGTACGAGTGTCCGTTTATATGTCCTTAACCTCTTTTGTTCAGGAGAATGTCTCAAAGGAAGCCACAACTTTGCACAAAAAGTTATTTGTCTTTGCTTTGCTGCCAGTCATGTGTCCTTCTTCCTCGTCATGGATCTCGTCTGCACATGCTGTGGTTCTTCCCCGTTGTCCGTAGTCTCTTCGCGGTGGGGTGCAGGCAGGGGGCCTTCTCCGATGTATGGCTTGATGTCACCCAAAAAGATCCAGGCTCTTCTTCCTTGTAGCTTCTCTGCAGAGGGAGTGCAGTCTTCCACTGTAAAGGGACCATTAAACCTTGGCTTGTCCCACTTTTTTCTCGTGTGGTTCTTCACCAGGAAGATGTCTCCAGGGAAGATTGATGGAATAGGTAATCCTTGAACTTGGTCACTTGTTGTATCTCGTTCTGTGCTGCCCTGCACCCTTTCTGTTGTCGCTGCAGCTGGCTTGAAATTATAGTAAAACAAGATGTCATGCAATTCAAGTAATTTTGCAGTTCAGACCTTAAGATTTGTCTTGTCGGCTGGCCATCACACCTAGCTCTGTCTCAGGGTGTCAGGGGAGTGCGCATCCTTCTACGTGTTGCTATTTCGTGCAGCGTAAGATGATGATCAGAACCAGGCTGGTTTCTGAGTGCATACAGTGCCAAAGGAAGGCAGTGTAACCATCCCTTTCTTAGAGTGAGCTACAACTTGGCTATCCTTTCCTTTAACAAGCTGTTGAGCTTCTCACATATCCCGTTACCTTGTGGGTGATACGCCAACGAGAACTTGTGCTTTATACCAAGCAACATGCTAATCTGTTCAAAAACTTAGTTGACAAAGTGAGCTCCATTATCTGATCTAATGATTTCACATACCCCCCCCCCCCACCTGGGAAATACCTCTCTCACTAGAAATTTGGCCGCACAGGTAGAGTCTAGGTGTGTACATGGACCTGCTTCTATCCATCTAGAGAATGGACACACCACAACAATTAGATACCTGTACCCGTTACATACTTGAATCATATCGATGTAATCGACATGCATGTGCTGAAAAGGTCCATTGGGCCTTGGGATGACTCCTCTAATTACTTTTAGTGGGTGCCCAGCCGTGAACTGTTGGCAAATTATACAGTTCATCATAAAAAATGCACATGCTCTACTAAGTTCGGTATGAACCAGTCTTCAGCGAGCGTTGCTGTGAGATTCTCTTTTGTCATGTGCGCTGGATAGTGTAACTGTTCCAATGCTAACTTTAACAGGGCTATAGGCATCACTGGTTTACCAGTGCTGTCCGGTCGCCACATGCTTTCGGAGGGGTTTAAAGAACACCCTCATCGCTTCCAGTGATTTTTCTCCTCCTGTGATGCCTCCCCTTGGAGTTCCATTAACTGGGCTTGTCCCATGTTATTGTAGCTGTCAGGTTTACTTCGTGCAACACTCATTTTTTCGTTCACATCAGTGTTCTCCACATCCGTGATCGTCTCGCCCTTGGATGCCTTACGCTTGGCTTCCGTGTCTGCTGCTTGATTTCCTCGTGAGAACGTGTCCCTTTCGTGTGCGCGGCGCATTTCATGACTGCTATGCCCACTGGGAGCCGTTGTACCTTGATGAGCCTGTCCAATAGGGCTGCGTGCTGCACTGGCGTGCCGTCCACTCGGAGGTAGCCCCTCCTTTTCCAGCATGATAAGCCTGCGTGCACTGTTGATGTCACATAGGCAGAGTTACTGTACATTTACTTCCTGGTCTGCATGGTTTTCGATGGCAAGTATTAATGCCAATAATTCTGCAGCCTGTGCTGAATAATGTGATGGTAATCGTGCACTAATGAGTACTCGAAATTCTCCATTTGCTGTGTGCTTTATTACAGCAGCGCCTGTATATCTCATCGTTTTGATCGATTCTCGAGGAACCGTCAACTAAGACAATTTCTCCTTCTGCCAATGCATTTTCTTTCTCTCTGGGAATTTTGTCATAGAATTCCCCATAATTGGCGCAGTCATGGATCGGCTCTCCTTCACTGACTGGCTCTGCTACGAACATGGCTGGGTTCACTATTTTGCATCAGACTATTTTAATCGATGGATTCAATATGATCAATCCATAGGCAGAAGCTCTCTGAGATGTCAATGTGCCCTTTGGTTTCTCAAGAATAGCAAATAGTGCATGCTCGATGTACAACATCATGGAGCATCCCATCACAATGGTTGTAGCCTTTTCTATGGCGAACGCTGCAGCAGCTAAACTTTGCTCTCAAGGAAAATGACCTCTAATCACTGGGTCCAATATTCCATTGTAATATGCCTGGGGTTTGTACCCCAATGTGGTTCTCTCTGTGAGCACTGCCGTCATAACGCTGTCATTCGTGTGTGAAAACAAGTAGAATTCCTCTGCATAATTGGGAATCCCTAAAACTGGTGCCGTGCAAATGGCTCTCTTGAGTTCGGCAAACCTTTCTTCCATGGTCTCAGACCATTCAATGTTCCCTTTTGTCACATGTGCCTTCTTTAGGGCCTGTAACAAGGGCTTGGTATATGAGCTGTAATTGCAAAGACCTAAAAAGCTCCATCTGCTTTATCATGTGTGGGTTGGCTGTGTTCAGTATGGCTTCAGCCCTTTCTGGGGTAACCCTTTTCCCCTCATGTGAGATTAGCTGGCCTATGTACAGCACTTCTTGCTGACAATATTGTAATTTCTCTTTGTCAACTTTATATCCTTTCTCAGCCAATATGGTCAATAGCTGAATAGAATCGTGTCTGCATCTTTCCTCTGTAGTGCTGCAAATCAAGATGTCATCCACATATTGCAAGACAACACTTTCTAATGCAATATTGCTTAGGTCCATCTGCATGACTCTGTTGAAAATAGAAGGAGACTCACAGTACCCCTGGGGTAGCCTTATGCTTTTCAGAGGCATTTGTCTGAACATAAATGACGTCAGATCTTGAGTCTCGGTGCAATGGGAGTCAATCACAGTGAAAAGTTTTGCCTCAACAGGTATATTACATAGAATTGTAGCCGGGTTAGGGACTAAAGGGAACTCGGCATCTACAATATCATTTATCGGGGGTAAATTCTGGATTAAACGCCAAGACCCTCCCTTTGATTTTTTAATCGGGTAAACTGCAGTGTTGCATGGCGACTCTGACGTCACTAAGATGCCCTGCTCCATCATAGCGGAAATTGTCTTAAAAATCCCTTCATCTGCTTCCCTGAACATGGGATATTGTCGTGCTTTTGGTAGAATTGCTCCTGGCTTCAGTTTAATTTTTACTTCTCCGACTCCTTTCAATAAGCCTTCGTCATAGGGGCCTGTGGTCCATACTGAGACAGGCACCTGGGCCATATCGTCGTCAAAATATTCAGGACGGTTCTGTGCCAACATCATTCTTTGAGGCACTTCTCTTTTGATCATTTTCACCATGAAGGTGAGATTTACCGCAACTGTTGTTTCTCCCCCATCTGTTTGCTCGTCAAACAGATCATCATCTGTGACGTCAGTCAATCTGTACCCTTCTTCAATGGTGATTACTGTGCACCATTGTCGGCCTTCATCATCACAACCATCGATCAAAGCCATTTTCCCTTGTATCGTGGCTGTGTGTATCACCAAGGGAAATACTTGTCCCTTTTCTTCGTGCATAGGTATTCTTGGCCTAAAAAGAAATTCACCTGGGATCCTCATGGTTTTGTCTGTAAGGCCTGGCAGCCCTGCCATTAGCACACGTATTCCATACGCAAATATTTCTGGCTCTAATGGCGTAGCTCTCTTAGCTGTGTGTCCTGCGTATGCTCTAATCATCTCGCATACGTTCAAATAATGCATTCTTTGAGTTGAACATGTTATGCCCTTCTCTGTGAACGAGATTGTCATGTTTAACTTTGTCATTAGATCTCGACCCAAGATATTTACAGGGTTTGTCGTGAATATAATAATGGTACATTCATATCACATTCTCCTATGGAGACTGGAAGTGTGTCTGTAAAAGGAACACGAATTGTAGCTCCTGTGAAGCCCTGAGTATTCAAAGCATCGCCAGATAGAGAAAACTTGCCTTCACGTATACATGAGCGTGTTCCACCCGTGTCAACTAAGAAGGACTATTCCTTATCCCCTATAACAACATTTACCCTTGGTTCCTGGTGAGGGTCTGGTGTCACTGATAGGATAGAACACATCAGGGTTCCCAGTGAGCTGTCCCATCTTGCGTGAATGGACTTCCGCCATCACCAGTGTTACTTCTTATTCCAGGGTTCACAGCCTGTCCTGCACTTACTGTCTGACAGTTGCATCGGCGACTGTTGCGACTGACCTTGTGGAAAGCTTCTGAGGTTGCAAGCTTTGTTGTTCTCCTGGCGTTTGTTGTTGTACCGTGTGATTCTTTGCAATTCCATTCCCTCCCTGTTGTAAAAACACAGGTGGATTCACCATACTTTCTCTTGTTCCTTGGTCGTTTTGCACCATGCCTTGACTTCTGCATGTGTGTGCTAGATGCCCTGTCATCCCACACAACCAACATATTGGTGGTGGTCTGATTATTTGCCCATTTGACATATCTTTTGCCATTTTGCATGTTTTGAAAGCCTCCTTGATTATTCTGAAAGCCTCCCCGATTACTCTGCCATCCTCTTCCCCTAACTCCTCTTCCCCTTGGGTAAAACCCAGAATTGCCATTATTATTCTGCTGTGGACTATTGACCGGGTGCATGCTCGACCCGTCTGTGCTAGTTATCATTGCCCCTTCAATGGCATACTTTGACAATTTCTTCTGCACTAATTTTGCCTCTTCACCCTTTCATGCAGCCTCTTTTTTGCAATTCTTTTCTTGCAGCAGCCTGCAATAGTGTGCTATGGTCAGCTGTATTTCAGACCACGGTTTGGCCTTGATTCCTACCAATTTCTTGAGCTCTTTCTGTACCGGATCTGGCAGCCCTTGGCATAATATGTGGTAAAACACGGGTATAAATTTCCCCCAAGATTCACGAGTCTCGAGAAACCACACGTCTTGGAAATTCTGGATGTAAAGCAAAGGGTCTTCCGACTCCTTCATTTTCCAAGTCATGATGGCTCCCATGTCGGAAGTATCTGGATATAGCAATCGTAATGCTTTCTGTACCGCAGCTCTGCAATTGTTGAACGGTGCTCCATCATGCGCAGTATTAACTGTGGTCACACCAGGGTAATCTGCCCGTGTCCACACATCGTCTGCTCTATCACCAAGTATGGCGATTAAAAGACCTTTGATATCCCCTATAGCTAACGTGTTCCCTCCCGTCATTTTTCTAGCTCGTTTATCCATTTTCCAGCTCCCGATGTCAACATTGGAAGCTTATTTTTCAGGTTTTCCCGATCCATGTGTGGCCATGGGATATACTGTGGTCTTGTTCCACCTTTCTCAAGCAACGGAAATTGGGACGCATAGCCCTCTCTCTCTTCTCTCATTGTTCTTCTGTCTATTGCAGGAGTAATGTTCCTGCATCGTCGCCTACCTGGCAATGTCCTTAGCTGGCTCACATAGGGTGGTGGAGACACCCCCCTCTGACCATGAGATACTTCTTTGTGTCGGTCTGACTGTGTGGCTGATTCTGATGCCCTTGTGCTGACCCACTAGAATCTGACCATCTTATCCCTTTCCCTCCTGAGAATCGTTTTTCGCGTCTCCTCTCTTCCTTCTTTTCCTCATGCTCCTCTATTTCGGTGTCTTTGTCTGTGCCCAACTCGTGCAACTTTTCGCATCCTCCTTATTCTTGCTGATTTCCAACCTATCAAGGGACAACTCTCTATTCCTACTACTTCGGGAAGCGTTCTCCGCGTCGTAAAGCTGTGTGCTCTCCAGGCATTCATCTTATCCCTCCCCTTGAGCTACTTGTTCCAGCCCCATTTCATCATATATTCTGTCGATCGTCTCTCCGATGCTTCTGGTGTCGAAGTCATCCTCATTATTTGCTCAAGACGTGCCTGGTACTGAATCGTACTCAGGAAAGAATTCTTCTATATCTTCCCAATCTACTACTGGATCGGGTTTTCTAACCTCCCTTTCCAGATATTCAATATCGCGTGCTCTTTTGTCTTCGCTTACGTTCCACGTCGTCATCGAATTCTCTGCGCTTCCTCGCTTCTTCTCTGATCCTATCTTCTTCCTCTTTCTTTGCGTTTCTACATTCATTTGCCCTTTGGATTTCTTCATCCCTTCGTCTCTTTATTCTTTTCTCCCGTATCCTTTGCTCTTCTCCTATTCTTCGCTGCTCCCGTCTGTCCTGATCATTAGCTGCTCTCTGTTTATGATTGTTTAACCTTTCTTGCTCTTCGCGATATAACTGTTCTTGTCTCTGCCCGTCTTTTTTCCTTATTCTTTCGTCTCTCAATCCTTTTTCTTTTTCCTTCTCCTTTCTCTGTACTCATCTAGCTTACCTTTTTGTTTTGCATCGTCAATGCCTTTACCATCAAGTTTCAATCAAATCTGACCTCCTATCCATTCGTTCTGTGTGAATGCTATCTCATCAGTTCTATCCTCGTTTCCTTTCCATCTTTTGCCCTCTCTCTCTCTGTGTCGAGAGATTTACTTGCTTGTGTTTGGTCTTTTTTCTCGTTCTCCCGTCTTTCCCTGTCCCTCTGGACTTCAGAGGTGATATATCTATCTCTGACTTTGTCAGGGTTTTCGTCACTACTTTGCGTAGGTGACCAATATGCCGGGTTGCTATACCCTGTAACTGCTTTAAGTTCTCTTAGCGGGTATAACCCTTCATCCTGTCTTCAGTTTTAGTTTCAGATGGGGCGGGTGGCGCAGAAGGCGTCTCACCCCCCCTCTGTGCATATGTTAAGTATCCAGTCTAACGGCGGCTCCTCCTCCTTATCATGTTGATGAATCTTCCAAAGCTCTAAACTAGCTAGGCATTTGTCTAATTATGTCATGTGCTGTAGGACCGTCTTAGATAATGTTGCACCCTGGGGCCATGGCATAAACATTTTGTTTGCGGTTCCTTTAACCCATTCTGCACTGTACTTTTTCAGCTTAGGTGCATGTTTTGGCAACGGTTTGCACAAGTGTACTAATGGAGTCATGTCTTCCATGTTTAAATCTGTTCACTTTCTCTTTATATAACGCTTGTTATGTCTTTCGCTACTTAAACAATTTCAACAGTATGAGCGAGCACCAATCGTTGCAAGCTCCAATCCCGTTTTTTCCACAAAATGTTATATCTTGTATTTTAATCAACAAACATCAGGTTGTATTCTACAATATTTCAATTATCCAATTGCGTAATTTTAATGCTAGTTCCTTGAAGGAAAAATTTCGTCCTATGACGTCACAACAAATAACACATAAGACAGACGTTAACAGACTAGACGAACTCCAGCTGGCTACACAGACCTCTGCCCCTAATGTTACCCCGACATGGAGTCTAAACTCATCCCTTTCACAAGTGTCTTTAACCGCTGTGGTTACCTATTTGTTCCTATTTTATTCAGGACTATGGATGCAAGTTTCTTCTAGCTGCTATATTAAAGCGTAGGAATTTAGGCGTATCCTCTCCCTTCTCGGGTGTGTCCCCCAGTATCCTTTCTCTTCTCAGGTGTCCTCCCCAGTATCCTTTCTCTTCTAAGGTGTCCTCCCCGGTATCCCGTCTCTTCTTAGTCACTCTTTGAATCCCTATTTCCTTCCCCTTATTATATATACATATACATACACATTCTACTCTACTCCTAATTATATTTTTGTTCTCCCTCCTCCCTCCGTTACCTTTCCCTTACTTGTTCTAAGGCATGCACTTTTTTGCCAAAGCATTTAGTCTTTTTCACTCACCGTTCGCATGTTTCCTCTGTGGATGCTCGGGATTACCGCCTTCGTCACTGCCTCTCCTGCCGTTCGCCCGCTCAGCTGCTCGTAGGAGTGGGAAGGGGTTACGTGGCAAAACACAGGTCCCTTCAGTCCTCTGCCTGCAGGTTCTGCTTTTTACTCTAACCACTATCCACGGGGAGCTTCATGGTCTACTTAGCAGGATGGCAAAGGACTTGTGATATTGCCGAGGACCTAGAGTTACTTTATGTCGACGATCAATAGGTGTCTTATCTAATCGATAAACCATCCGATCTCTGCTACCAAGTGTGCACCAGCACTCCCAACCGACCCATATAGCTGGGGTTTGCCCAATAGCACTTTAATATGGAATAGCAGCACCCGTGAGATGGATGGGGATGCAGATTTATACTCAAGCATCAAATCAATACTGACAACTCAACGGTTTGGCAAAGGGAGTCTGTTTAATGACAAGTACAAAAAACGGGGAGTCATGAATATCAGCGGATGCGTGATCTTCTCTCTCACTTCACAACTCCAACGAACATCATAAAAAACAACATTTATACTGAAAATTCGTCATCAGTGATGTTTAACGCTTAAAAGTTGGCATGCAATTCGATTGGTTCTAGGAAAGTAACTTTAATATAGGTACTATATCTGTATATGGTAACTGAGTAAGGGGATTGGGTAAACACCGTCAGGTGGGGCAACTAGTCCCTTCCTTCAAAATGGCTACTGTAGACGTCACTAAAAGTATGACGTCCCATTGGTTCTACTAACTAAAGGACCCTAGATTACTTGGTCCATTATGATTGGGTTGGCACCAACCCCACTCATACTTTTCCACTTTGCTTAGCAGCACGCAGAATGGTCGGCCAGGTGCAGGGCGCCCACCAGCTCCCCGGCCTTCCTCCGATTATTGTTACAATCAATCATCACTTTAGTGGCCATGTGTCAATTTCACTGTGGTTGGCCGCAACACTGCATCTCCTGTCTGGAAAAGTTCTGCTATCTTCGCCTGGCCCACTGCCATGCGTAGGTGTGAAAGTGTCACTTCTTTTCGCTCGGCTGGTCACATGATATAGACACCGTGAATTTGCTTCTTCTACATGTAATTTGTGTATTTAATTTTCGTTTTATCCACCACCTGCCTTCAGTTTCTTATCTTAACCTTTCTGAGCAGGATATTCTGTTCTTTGCTTCAATTAATTGTAGCTACTGTTCGTCTATTTTAACTGATACGACCTTTGCTGTTTCGGCACGATTTGCCTCTGCTGATTTTCATTTCTGTTGCTTATTCTTGATTTGTTAAATATGAAGTGCTCCTTATGTGGCCTTTAGTAACCTTTGGTTGATTCTGCTTCTTATGCATAGTGGAAGTATACTTATATAACATGCTTCTTTTGAGGTAGATATGTATAGGTGGCGCTTGCCGCAATCTGTTTTCTACTAAGCATAGCAAGCCGCACAATTTTCTTAGCTTTCTTGCGGTTCCAAGCATATGTACATGCGTAAACTGGTTGAACATCTTCCTCATGCTCACAGCATAAGCTTCTTGCATTTGACAACGTTCTTTCACTTTAGGTTCACAATGTCCCTTATCCATGGCGTTTCGTCTGTTTACGTCATTCTCTGGTCGTCATACCTTCTATATGTGAGTCAGTCCGGGTTCTTGTGATGTCACCATTTGTCTCCCATTAAGACCTTTTTGGCTTCTTCAGGGACTGTACTTAGACGATGTTCATTTCGTTTCATTTGTTGATATGGTCTTCTCAATGGGTACCTTACTGTCCATGTTTTCCTTGGTATCGGTACTTCAACAGGCGTTGTTCTTCTGATGGGTACTCGACAGAGCCCCACTGCGGCTCTTTGCTGGTTTATTTGCTCATCATACGTCACATACTTTGGTGTGAACGTTCCTGGTACTTCAAAATGGACGGTTGGAGTGCGGGCTGTACTTGTGACCTCCTCTACAAAGAGGTATTGAGAAACATAAATCTTGTCTGTTCTACGTGCGATCCTTGAACACACCTAGCATGCCTTCCCCTCGGCTGTCCTGTTCTCCCACCAGTTCTGGCCTTTGAAGATACCCTTCCAATGTTTTTTACTGTAAATATTTTGCCTGTAACTCAAAGCCCTGTGAACCTCCGGAACGGGTTAGGATGAAATTACCCAAGTACCCAAGTAGACAAGTCCTACAGCCAAAAGTCTGACCCCCATTTATTTACATATGTATATGTGGTGAGGAGGGAGTTAATAAAAATGTATAGGTGTAAGGTGGGGGGTCTCCCGCCACATATATATATATGCAAAAAATGGGGGCGGGGGAAAACCAGACTTTTGGTGGTCGGACTTTTCAACTCAAATCCCTCCGGAACATACCCTGGAAATCTATGGGCTCTAGAAGAAGTTGAACATATTCTGGCTTTCCCTTTCACCCCACACCTTTTCCCATGGGGGAAAAGGGTGCAGGTGTTTGCTCCCGCAGGAGCACTGACATTAGAGGAGTTTCCTTACGGCCGCTGCTGCTAACAAGCCCTGCCCAAGCTCTACACCGCCTCATAATTATCCCGCCACGCCAGCGAGGTTGAAACCCATGGCGGGAAAGGGCACCCAAGGAGTTTCCTTGTGGCTGCCAGCAACAAGGACCGTCCACCTTCTACACTGCCTCTGTAACTATCCTGGCGTCCCCACAAGAGTGATGCCTGCGGGGGGAAAGGACGTGGGTGTTTGCTCCTGCAGGAGCAGGGACACCAGAGGAGTTTCTACACCGCCTCCATAGCTATCTGGGTGCAGCCAGGAGGCATCTCACCCGCTAGTCCCCGGGGATCTCGCTCTCAGGTGGTCAGGGCAAGCCATCACCTTTGGATCCAGACCCTGGGGGTGAACAAGTGCGGGAGGATCATCTGGGTGAGAGGTCTTCGGGAGTGGTACACCGGATAGCAAGACACGGTATCCCTCCCCCTGTAACACATTACCCCACCCTACCAGGTACGATACGTGGGAACATTACCCCCCCCCGACTCCCCTTTCTCTTCACTAACACTTCCACACGGACAGCCCGCTCTGGGAGAAAACAGACTCACCCGAGAATTGTACTCGACATGTCCTGCTATTATGGTCAGGCGAAGTAAGGCAATTACTGACAATCACTCACACCTAACTTCCATTAAACTTCCCCCCATGGATAAAAGGAGGAGCAGCAGAGCACACTTGGAGTGAGGCAAAGCACACAAAGGAACAGCAGTTTCGAGGCGGCAGCTGAACGAGGGGAGAGACTGGAAACCAAGAAAGATTTGCAAGGAGGGAAATACCCTTGACCTTTTCGGCAAGGAACTGTTATTTTCCACAAACCTTCGAAGTAGAAAGCATAAGGCCAGGAAACCAGACGGAACACTTCTGCATTGTGTGTCGGACATACCGAAGGCCCTCCCATGTAACCAACCAAGGTGGGGAGGAGCGGCAACCGCCGGGGTAAAGTCTTTTGCTCCAAGAACAAAAGAAGCATTAGAGAGATCAACACAGCTGGTGAGTTGGGGAGACTGATGCAAGACCGGTCTGTGTTGAAGTCAAGGTTGCAAGTGGCAACATTGTATAACGATTGCTGGAACCAACATTGTTAAACGCGTGTGATGAAAGACGCGAGTAAGGCTAAACTGCTGATGAATGTTTGAACTTGAGAAGGAAAGATACAATACCGTTAACAGAGTGCTCCGGCACTGTGAGTGTGCTCAATCGGAGGTCTCTGTAAGGTATCCCACCAAGAGAAACGAAAGCCAAAAGATTGATGAGAATATTGTATGAAGTTAATCAAAGTGGTCCTGCAATGGTTTAAGCAAAACCCATTGCACATTCGAAAGTCTTCGATTTTGATATCAAGAGGATCCGAGCCAGAATGGCAGACCAAGGGCCTCATTACGAGAAGCGTGGTAAAAACAGGGTCATTACCGGCATGGAGGAACTAGCGGGTCTGTGCTCGTATGATGCCGCTAATAGCGGGAGATTACGAGTGCGCGAGCATGCGCGAACCCCATGCCAGTAATGGCCATGGCGCTAAAGGCCCTCCAACCCCCCCCGATAGCGCCATCACAGGACCCGCCAATACCGCCTCCTCCTAGGAGGCACCCCTTAATACCGACCCGGTAATAACATCATGCTAATACCGGGCTCGTAATACCGGACCTGGAAGTAACGTCATTGCGTCGGAACGGGAAATGCGCCGGCTGCCATCATTAAAAACACAATCCATTGCAATCCTCCCAAACCACCACTGCTACAGAGGAGAGACCAGGGCCTATCTATTGAAAATGTCGAAGGCTACCAGAAAATCAACCCCCCACCTGCGCAAAAAGCATTTTTCGGATGACGAACTGAACATGCTGGCGGACACCCTTGCCTTCCATGCAGAGGAGATCAACCAGCAGAACCTGAAAAGGGAGGTGCAGCAGCGAAAAAAGGAGATCTGGGAGGAGGTAGCCCGCAAGGTCTCGGCAGTCGGCACCACCGCACAAACAGTCAAACACTGTAAAAAGGTGGGATGACCTCCGCCTCAGGGTACGGAACATCCTGACCAGCAATAGGAGGGAGGCCATGGCCACAGGCGGGGGTCCCCACTCACCCGCAAAACTTTCACGCTGGGAGGAGACGTGCAGTACCTTCCTACAGATGGAGTCCATCGAGGGCTTCGGGGAGATTGAGACGGGTGCCGCAACATCTGGAGATGGAGGTGAGTGACACTGCAGATCCCAGTAGGGGAATCCATGATGTAGCACAAGTGATGTGGAAGAGAGTCTAGGCAAGGCAATGCATGTCCCAACACACACATAAACATATCCTTGTCCAGATGGAGGCCCAAACCCTGCCACACTGAAATGCATGCTGAGTGTCAATCCCATTACCAACACACACGGACGGTGCCCATGTAATACATCACACAAACCCCAATACAACAGCATGCCACCTGCCATGCAGCATCCCTGCATTGAGACGTCACTGTAAATGCCAAAATGCCCCCTTCATACTAACCTGTGTGACACACCTGTAAGATATGAATGCAATTTAAATTAAATTCTCCACAGCACCATATAATGCATCTTGCATGTTACACCATCACTGATGCCCTGCATCTCTTCTACCCCCGCAGGCACCAATGGAGAGGATGGCAGTGAGGAAACCGACACAAGGGCGTTGACGTCCCGGCACAAGACTACTCCCACAGGCAAGACCACCTCCGGGGCAGCCTCGCAGGCCACACAGAAACCCAGGGCAAGTGCCCAGGCCATGGCCGCACATGAGGGCTCCACATCAAAGACTGACACCGGGAACACAGAGTTGGCAACACCAGTGGAAGGCGAGGCCAGTGGCACACTTTCAGCAGCAACAAGTTTGGTGGGCGAGGCAGGAGCCACTGTCCCACTGAGCGACATAGAAACTGCAGTGGAGGAGTATGTGGACGTGGATGGACTAATCTATGTGGCATGTCCACACTCCCCAAGCCCCGTGTCCACCCCACAACCCCACACTCAGCCCTCACCCACCAGCAGCAGTGCAGATCCTTTACTACACGATTCAGACCTCGGCACCCTCCCCGAGGACAGCACTGCCAATGCAGGCCCGGTCGCAGCACCCTCAACCACTGCTGCTCCCACCACCAACCTTGAAGCACGGCTAGCAAGGGTGGAGGCTAGACAGGACTCAATGTTGGACCTTCTCCGACAATATGTTGCAGATGGGGAGGACACGAGGCGTGAGATTGCGCAGGCCATAGCGGCGAACACAGCCGCTGTCAATGTCTCTGCGTTGATGATGCGAGACAGTCTGGGGGCCGTCATGCAGGTCCTCACCTCTATCCTGCTGCACATGCAGCAGCCACAACCCACACCAGCCGTGCAAATCACCACGGCTTCCACCCCATCCACCACACCCCCCATCCTCCATACCCGCTTCCTTTGCACCCGCTTCCTCTGCACCCTCCAGCCCTGTGCATCCAACAAGACGGAGTGCGAGGCACTCAGAAATGCTGCCCCCGGACAACAAGAAATCAAGGAAATAGTGTGGAACAACCATGGGAGCTGGGTCAGATGGTGTCGGTGGTGTATGGGTGTATTAGGGGGATTTCATTGGGGGTTTTGGGAGTTCATTGGGGGGTTTTGGGAGTTCATTGGGGCTATGGGGAGTTCATTGGGGGTATGGGGATTTCATTGGGGGGCATGGGGAGTTTTGGTGGTGTGGGGGGTAGCACATTTCTGTAGTTGATATTAATACACCCATTGTGTGAAAAATCAAGTGCCTGGACATTGTTCATTTCGTGTGTATCCATTTAATTCATGACAGTGCACAGTGCCCAACTCCCCACATTCCCGGTGTGCATGTCCACATGGACCCAGTGTACAATGTGTCACTGACACATATCTATCGACGTCCCTGTGGGTCAGAAGTATTCGTCAATCAGTGATTGGCGTACTGCACGGCCATCTTGTGCATAACGTACTGGCAGGGGTGCGGCTTCTCCTCCGTCTTCATCCTCATTATCATCACCCGGTGCATGCATGTCAATGTCAGGTGGCAGTGGTACATTTCTCCGGACGCACATGTTGTGCAGCATGACACAGGCCATGGTGATCTTTGCCACCTTCTCAGGCCTGTAAAGGAGTGCTCCACCAGACCTGCTTAGGCAGCGGAACTGCGCCTTCAACCGGCCAAAGGTCTGCTCAATCACAACACGGGAACGGGTATGAACCCGATTGTACTCCTCTTCATGGCTGTTCCGTGGGTTCCGCACAGGGGTAAGTAGCCACGGTTTCAAGGGTTATCCTCCATCACCTGCAAGCAAATACAAATAGGTCTATGTGAGTCACTGAGATGCCACCTTCAGAGATTCACAGCCATGGCCGCAGCTATTTGCTCTTGACATGCACATGTCCCTGTACGTATGCACAAATATTATTTAGATGCATTCTATACTGCAATATGGTGTGGTAGTCTGGCTGGCGTTGTACAGATGATGCAGGGTGAATTCTTGCATGCTGATGCGGATGTACTGTGGTTGCAGGACGATGTTTTGCCTCACATTTTTGCTGTGTATACTACACTGTGCATGGTCACACTAGCCACATTGGCACAGTTGCAATCATGTTTAGTCATGCATTGCTTGACATACCCATGGTGGCCAGGTTGTGCGTCTTACATGTTGTCATTGATATACGGCATTGGTCCAATGTGTGCCAGTGATGTGTCATGTTCGGGTTGGGAGGTTCAGGTTAGGAGTGTTTAGCTCTGCGTGCATTCTCCACTCACTGCCCATTTCCACCCAGGTGGTGTATGCACCCCCCCCATTCCTACCCAGGTGGAGTATGCATCCCCCCCCATCCCCACCCAGGTGGACTATGCATCCCAACACATCACAACCCCGATGCACTGCCATGGGCCAGTCAGGCAACTCACCAAGCAGCCAGGCACGTCGTCCAGCATGTTGCTCCATGTGACGGGATAGCGTGGAGTTACGCAGCACCATGGCATCATGTGTCAATCCGGGATATCGGGCGCAGCAATGTGTGATGATCTTGCTGGAATGACATACCATCTGCACATTGATGGAGTGGTATTGCTTGCGATTGCGGTACACCGCCTCTACGGCATGGGGGACTACCAATTCTACATGGGTGAAGTCGAGGGCCCCAACACAATTGTGCATGCCTGCCAGTGCATGGAAGCCTACTTTGGTGTCAGCTATCTCCTGGGCAGTCCGTGGTAGAGATATGTGGGTGCTAGCGGGCTTCAGGAGGGCATCCAACACTTGGGTCAGCATGCGTGAAAATAGCAGTTGTGAAATGCCATGCAGCTGGCCCACTGTGTGCTGGTAGGTGCCTGTGGCCAGGAAGTGGAGCACAGACACCACGTTTAGTAGCGGGGGAATGGCAGTGCATATTTCTATGAGGCTCACAATGTTGTGTATCATGTTCACTATGGTGGCGATGGTGTCCCGGTCCAACCAGTACAGGGTGTGGATCTGCTCAGGGGTTAGATTGAATGGACTAGGTCTGATGCGAGGGATTGGTGGCTGCCTACGAGGTACTACTGGCTGCACTGGTGTTAATTGCTGGCCCTGTCAAAACCTCCTTCTCCTCCTGCGTCTCCTCTGTGCTGCCTGTTGCTGTAGTTGTTGTTGTAGTTGCTGTAGTTGTAGCAATAGAGGCATGTCCTCCAGCCCCATGATTGCAACAGCTAGTGATATCATTTTGGTGTAGGAAGGGGTGTGGTGTGTGAGTGTACTCCTTTTATACTGGGACAGGCTCCATTGACTCCACCTGTGGTGATTGTGTGCACCTGTGGCAGTTGCCTTGATTGCAGATTGCTCTTTACGGGTGGTCCGCAATGCCTGTATGGCCACCATCGTGCAGGCCCTAATTACCACCTGAGTTGTGATGTCCTCCTATTACCGGCATCCCGGTATTTACTCCGCGAAGGGGCGCTTGTACGTGCGCGTGCCGGCATGAAGGGGCACGGTAACGGCGGTGGCGGTATTGGCGGGTCGTAATGCCCCGGACCAGTTAACGATGCCGGTATTACCATTCCGCCTTCCTTTTTTCCTTACCTCCATTCTCGTAATGAGGCCCCAAGAGTAAACATTGTGGTACAAAGGGGTTCAAGCATGAAGGAGGAAGACCCATGATAAATACTGGAAGTGCGAACTTGTGTGAAAATCCCAACAGGAAATGGAACTTTGATATTTGTTTGTTATGACAGACCCTCTGCAGTAAGAGACTGTTATTGGAAAAGAAGCTCAAATGTGCCGCCTTGCCCTGTGCTGAAAACGTGGGGAAGGGAAGCCAACTGCTCAACCATTCTGACATTATTTCTTGAACACTTTGCGTTGTTGCATACATTATTGTCCTACACCCTTTTGTATTTAGAAGTAAGGATTGGCAATAGGTTTATTAGTATAGGCCCTTTTATTTTGACAGAGACTCGACTAGGTCTGTGTTATTTCTTTTTTAATGGTCGTAGCTTGCTCACATCCTTAGATTTAGGTTAGATAGGCATTCAACCAACCCATTGAAGTAAAATAAACACCCTTGAACTGAGATCACTTGTGTCTGTCGTCACTGTTTGATAACATGCCTTCCTTGCAGTTCCCACTCTTAACCCTTCATCACCTGCTATGTGCAATGCAATGTAGAAATGCTCTTATGTAAAGGTACCTTACCCTCCGCTCTTGGTCATTGCCTACCTTTTAACTCATGTATGTTTGAAATGACACCATATTCTTCTTCAATACATATAATAAATGAAAGAATATGCTTACGAATGAGGCTGCAACTCGTACAGAGCCAAGTTTTACATAATTTGAAAATCCAGAGTAAACTGAAAAGCGCCATTGCACTTCTTGTTTAGGGACAGGTTCCCAAAGGCCATGCATTTCCAAGTATCTAAATGAGGGTACAATCTGCTCTACACACTGACAAAACTATACAGGCATCCTTTCCAAGCAGCAAAACACTGGAAGCTGTAATTTCCTTATAAAAAAGGCAACTGAATTGAGGAGTAAGAGAATTATGAACTAGTGATGGAGAACAAACTAACTGTTTGCTTTCTTGATCCTATCCCGTAGGCTCCAGAATGAACTATCTGGCATAAAACTCACCCTTCATGCCTCTCCCTTTACCCCAATGCCTCAGTACTTGCGTCAGTGTAAATATTTTGGAAGAATAAGGCAAAGTGCATTTGAGTTTGGGGGATCTATGCTGTTTTCATGGTGCAGATCTTAAAAGTCCAACCTTGGGTAAGCTTAATGTCATCACGAATATCACAAGTGCCTTGTCCCCTTCAATATGAGAATACTTCTACCAAAGGGAGAATTCCAACTGGAAAGTCATTTTTTTCAAGCGAATCACGAAGGTCAAATGGGGAGACTTCGTATAGGACGTTTGAAAACAGGTTTAAACAGAAGTGTGGCCAATCACAAACTGACTGATCCAAGTCACACGCTGCTCCGACATTAGCAAAGGAAAAGCAGTGCCCTGCTAACTATTGCCTGTACAATTTCAGTGACAGCATCAGGACAGCAAATGCAAAACACTTGATACTGAAAAAGAATTTAACAATTTTGTTTTGTATAATTTTCATTGGGCATGGCACCTAATGATTCAATGTAGGAGTTGTCAAACTTTATTATTCTGGCAAACAGAGGAAGTACACCTTTGTGAATCAAAACCGCAAGAGCTGAAGTAGGTATTTTGAGCACTACACGCTTGGTAAGTGGGCAGTTATCTTTCTGCAATAACTGTGGATTCCCTCACTACCCAAGATTTACCTCCTTCCTGACGGAACCCATGAAATTAGGTGCCCTTTTTGCCTTTAACATGAGTGTTTCATTTGTTAATACATTATTTATATATTAAAGTCTCTGTCTAAGCTATCAATTAGGTGTAGCATTTTTGAGTTTGGGATAGTTCTAGGGCCTGTCAAATCTATGTGGCCATGGGGAGACCCAGCTTCAGCAACAGCCTACAGGAAGCAAATGTTAGAGTTACATTTCACTCAGCCGTACCATCCCTAACGCTTTTACTATCCCTTACTCTGCGTAAAAGGGTATTGCTTTGAATAATTTTATTTTTATTTTTTCAAATGTAAATTTTATTGAAGATTTAAATCACATAAAACAGTTACATGTGGGCAGGGATCGGCCTCTGTGCCCACCAGGCACAATAAACATCTTCAAGTTGTCCCCCCCCCCCCCAAGTTTTCACCACCTCTCCCCCTTGGTACAACCTTTCCTCTTCACAAACCACAACTTAAAACTTGAAACCTTTTGACAATTTGACACATTCATAATTAAGCCTTATGGCCACTGGCCCCCTATATGGTGAGCCCACTATCAAGCTCAGTTAACATGCCTTCCCTGTTCCCTTATTCGGCCAGGTCTATCCCTTCAGGATCCCCACCAGGCTTGCCACCATTAGACCCTTGCAGAATGGGGTTCCGTATCCATATATTTTGCAATGAAATCACCCCACTAACTCCAGGGGGCCAGCCAGTCCATGGAGCCCGGTGTGACTCTTTCCATAGTAAATACATTTTTAGTGACGTTGGTCCACTGCTTTTTGCTAGGGGGTCGTGCACTTTTCCATTTAGTGGCTATGCGTGCCCTTGCGGCTGTCAGATACGCCCTTCTATAAGTATGGCAAGGTGTACCCAGACCGGCAGTTGAACTAGTCGTGTAGATGACAAATTCTTCCTGCCAATGTACCCCTCAGGTGTTCCAAATAAAACAACTTGAAGGATCTATTGACCGAAAGATGTGTTTGACCTATCGGAACACCACTTGCTGAAAAGGAAAAACACAATATCAAAACCAAGTCACTAATACCAAACTTCTGTTGTCAGGGAGTACATCTGGGGACTAACTTGTTCAGGGTTGTGTAAAACAGATGATTCTTTGACACGTAACACAGATCTGGATCCCCTTAAAGGAACAGTATGGTAATGACCCTGCAATCAGATAAGTGACTTTAGAAATTTAGACTTGGAATTACTTGCAAAAGTTATAAACCAGAGAACGATGACATTTCTTACCAAAGCAGATGATGCAACTGTCCAGAAGAGAGGTCCGTAGATACGGTGAGAAATGTGTAGATGATGATTGAAGAGACTGGTCCAGGCCGTATAATAATCCCCTAACCCGCCGGCACGAGGACGCCTATTTCTGGCAAGAGACATGCTATATGGAAGTCTCTAGTCCTAGCACTGAATCCCTTGCACCGACAAAAGGCGGACGCTATGAGGGCAGTATGCTTGAACAACGATAACCAAAATCCAAACGAGAGCACACAACGAATCCAAGGAGAGGAATATGGGTCGGCAACTTGCTTTGTTTGTTTGTTTTATTTATTTCTATAGCACACCTGACCATGTGGTATCTGGGCGCATTAGATCACAAGTAAGATTGTTACAGAATGGTCAAAATTACAGTTGAAATTGTAGAAAAAGAAATAGAGCCCTTTGGGCAATAATGCAGTTGTTACAGACATAGGCAGACATTATGGAAGAAATACAGTTATACTTTTTGATTAGTTTTTACTGTCTAGCCAAGAAATGGTGTTTCTCCTGAAATTAGTAAAAAGCTGCGTCGCCTTGATGGCAGGTGGGAGAGTATTCCATAATTGGGCCACCATGACAGGGAAGCTGCTCCCTCCTGATTTATTTAGCTTATATCTCGGGACCACTAAGCAAGACGTGTTAGCTGATCTAATGACCTGTGTGGAAGATCTGATAGTGAATTTTTCAGTTAGGTAGGGTGGGGCTGTGTAGTTCAAGGATTTGAAGGTAAGGCTCAAGGTTTTCACCTCAATCTTCTCCTTAATAGAGAGCTTATTATCATCCGAAGGAGAGATATGCTCTCTCCTTGGGATGTTTAACGCAACTCTGAGTGCATTATTCTGCATTATTTGCAGTTTGTTCAGCACAAACTTACTAGCACCCAAATAGAGTATGTTACAATAGTCCAATTTGGACATTATAAGTGCTCTGGCAATAGTGAGACAAGTTTCTGTTGAGAGCAGTGGTCTGCAGGCCCTTATTAGTTTGCCCGTATAGGCGGTGGCTGAGGCAGACTTGTTAACTTGTTTGTGTAAATTGGATGTGGTGTCCAGGTAGAAACCCAGTGTTTTTACTTGTTTGGCTACTGGGATGTTATTCCCATCTATGTTGAAAGAGGCATAGTTTGGGCTGATCTTATTGAGGTTAGCTGATGAACCGATCAGCAAGAGTTCAGTTTTATCCTCATTCAGGCAGAGGCCATGGGTGGCCATCCATGCCTGAATGATACATTTCGTTCACAAGCTGTACATCAGAATCATAGATACCTGTTAAAGGGAGGAGGATCTGGGTCTCATCTGCGTAGTTTGTGTAGGTGACACCCAGATGGTCCAGTTCATCAAATAGCGGCTTTGGGAAGATGTTATACAGGGCGGGTGACACACACGACCCCTGAGGCATTCTACACGTGATAGGTATGGGGTCCGCTGCTGCAGACGGTGAGAAGACTTGCATGGGCCTATTGTTTAGGAATGATTAGATCCATGTGATAGCCGTCTGGGAGAAGTGGGCTGCTGTGGCAAGGTGTTTGCAGAGAGGTCTGTGGTCAACCAAGTCGAAAGCGGACGATAGTTCTAGGAGCAGGATTTCTAGTTTACCTTTGTCTTTAAGTTCGTCAATCTGGCTTTTTAAATCAATCAGGGCCGTTTCAGTCCTGTGTTGTGGTCTAAAGCCAGATAGTCGAATCCCCAACAGCTGATTAGCCTCTAAGTATTCTTGGATTTGCAGGTATGCAACCCTATCCAGGATCTTCAGCAGGAATGGGACCGTAGTGATTGGCCTATAGTTTGTGGGAATGGGTGTACTGCTCTTTCCTTTCCCTGTCGTTGTCAACATCTTTTTTGTTTTGGGATTGTACGACACTGCTTTCCAGTACCGCTCAGTTCCCACATATCGAGCTGAACCATCCGTGAACCAAGCATGCTCTGTTTGTTCCACGGTCAAATCACTGTAAGGGACTCCCCATTTCACGGGAGACTCACGTTTTTCAGGCACCGCCGGTGGTATGTAATCTGAGGGCGGTATGTTCGCTACTTGCTCATGTAATTTAGCCACTCCACCCTTTCCCGATTTGGCTCTGTCTTGAATATACCATTTCTACTTAATAATGCTGGCTTCTTGAGCATGTCCTATACGATGCGTTTTAGGAGAGCTCAGTACCCACTGCATGATTGGTATTTCAGGTCTCATGAGTACATCATAACCTAAGGTCATCTGTTCGGTATCAACAAGAGCCCAATAACATGCCAGCAATTACTTTTCAAACGGAGTATATGAGTTACCAGCATCGGGCAACTTACGACTCCAAAATCCTAATGGCACACGTTTCCTGTCTTGTTTCTGCCACACACTCCAGTTAGCATAATTGTCTTGCACAGACACATTTAATTCCACTTCGCCTTCCTTCAAGGTCCATAAATCAAGCACCTGCTGCACCGTGTCTTTCGCCATCTCAAAGGATCTCTGCTGCTCTTCCCCCCACTGAAACTCATATTTCTTATGTGTCACTTACACAACAACCAAATCCTATCTACATTTCAACAGATTCTTGGATGCACGGAACAACTCATCACATACATCCTGTTCGTGATGCCAAAAATGTACTGCTCTCCCCCGAAAAGTGCACGAAACAACCATAAATCATTAATGCAATAATGGAGCATGTACTTTGAACCACGAAAAAACAGACAGACACAATAACTCACAACCACGCACTCTTAGAAGATAAATTAGCTCTTTACGGCTATTTATTCAAAGCTTACAAATACATAGAAATTACTCATAAAAATAACATGGACCTAGTTCACAGAAGAAATAAAGAAATCAAAAGGAAATACATCACCGTGAGCGTAACTGAAGACCTCATTTCGTCTAGAAGCGGCTGGAAGACTCCGTGGACAGCCAGGCCGAGAGTACCACAGCTCACAGGAAGGCCAGACGGAGCGTCCTTCTCTGGCTGAAGTCTCACCTGACCCCCTCCGAGTTTCCGCATATATAGGAACTCCACAAAAGGGGAGTTAATTCTCGCACCTTCTGGAATTGCACCTGCGCAGTTGAGGAACAGCCGTCGGTTGCCAGCTGGGTCAATCGAGAGCTCCCCCCAAGGAACGCAGGGCCTCCCTGCTCTAAAAACACGCTCCACAGAGAACAGTAGCAAGCCATAACAACGTTAGCTTTCCCAGCAGAAATGACCTTGACTGCATACCAAGTTTGAAAAAGCATGTTTGTCTCAGCACTGTGAATCTAACACTTCAGCAAAATGTGTGCAGCCTTTCACTGCGAATGTTACGCTCACCTGGACCCCACAGGGGTGTCGATTGGACCCGGACAGCTGCGGTCTCCTTCAACGTGATGCATAGTGCAGAGATGACTGTCTGGACTGGCCCGTCTAGTCTTGTCTGCTGGACCCGAAGAAGTATTTTCCTGCAAGTGGAGACAGGGATTAACCACCTGTGGGTTTTAGTGATGGCCTCCCAACTGTTCTCGCTCTCCCCCTCTAATCACCTCCGATATCCCCTTAGTAACCTCACCTTATGTTCGTAAAAGATGAGCTCTCCATCCTGCGTGTCTTTCAGGGGCGCGTAGATACCAGTTACTTCACTGGTTTGAAGGCGTTGAGAGAGTTCCGGTAAGTATTGACTCTGAAGTCCCTGGCGGGATTGGTAAGTATCAAGTTCAAAGAGTTCAATGTGCCCGATGTTCACTCTTGTCCCCTTCCTTCCTTAAGTTGCAAATGAGTTCGTGAGAAGAAGGTCTCATAGCTGCTGCTAGCGTTCAGGTAAGATTCTGTGTTACCCAACGCTGTCCGGTAACTATTGCATGCGTTAACGTGTTGTTTTTGTCCCTCTTTACAGATGTGGCATATGAAAATGTGGAGAGTTATGGAATAATACCGCCGGTGGTAAGTCTATGGTGGTAAGAGGTTGTATTTGTTGATTCCCTTGGCTCACCTTGTTTTTTTTTGTGTCCCTTAGGTGCCGGATTACGGCGAAGAAATGATGGAGACAGTGCCAGATCGAAAGATGCTGTGAGAACTGGTGAGTATGGCGCCGTGCTGGAGCTGGCGAAGCGTGCAGGACTGATGTACTTTCCAGGTCCGGAGATGAAATCGTTCCGGTATTAGGTGAGGAATTTGAAATAAGTTTGTTTTCTAACCTTGTCCTTTTCTTCTTTATTCTAGGAGCTCCGGATTTGAGGCGGGTGTGGCAGAAGACTGGATGCTGGCTGCAGGCACGCGGGCGTGGCAGAAGACTGGATGCTGGCTGCAGGCACGGTGAGCGTCACGCTGCTGGATGCAGAATAACGCAAAGCATGTGCTGCTTTTTGGGTGTGGTTTAAATCGCCTCCAAAGTAGTTCCAGGTAAGAAGTTCCCTAGAGCCACGCCCGAGTAAAAAATAATCCCTGTAACAAAATAGTCCCATCCAGGCCTCATGTAGGCTTGGACTCTTTTGCAACATGGTCTGCATTAGATAAGTAAAGTCTATGAGCCTGGCGCCTATGGCGCCAGGACTGATTTCTATAATGATCCTGGCGCCTAAGGCGCCAGGACTGAACCCAGACAGCCACAAGCCGGGGCTGCTGAGGTTTAAACAAATGTCTGGATGCCTGCTCCCGGAGCTGAGGGCCTTGGTCCTGATGCCCGGGGGTAGGCATCATGACAGCGAAGTGAAGTAAATATCCAACATGGCTCTGAGCGCTCCCAAAATGCATTGCGCGCCCGCACCATTTTGAACCAAGCATAAATCCAGCACAACAATGGGAGGGTCGGAAGATTGTTTTTTAAGTAGTGGGAGTACCTACGATTCCTTCAAATTATTGGGTACAATACCTGTGGCGAAGGAGACATTGATTAACTTGGTTATGAAAGGGGCCAGATCTCTAGCGGCGCCTTTGATAATCTGTGCCAGACCGCTATCTCCTTGGCACCTAGACGGTTTCATGGAGGCAATGATTTTTTGAACCTCTGGTACTGACACTTTTGAGAAATTGAAACCTTGGGAAGGTTGAATAAGGGGTTGTTGGGGCCGGTGAGTCGAGGCTAGGTTAGTTAGGTTACCTCGTTGGTCTGCTATTTTAATTTTAAGGGTGGCAATTTTGTTGTTGAGCACATTCTGAATGTTCGTGCACCAGAGTTTGTCTTAAGTGCATGAATCGGTAGGCGTGTTAGGCGTCTTAATTTCTTTCAAAATGATGAAGAGCTCTTTAATACTAGAGCTGGCTTGATTAATTCTGTTATTATAAGTGTCACGTTTGGTGCAGATAATCTCTTTTTTGTATTTGGCAGAGAAGTTGGTCAAGTTAGTTTTATTCTCTAATGAGGGGGTATGTTTCCAGATTGTTCCAAGTTTTACTTTTTCAGTTCGTAAAGTTTTAACTCAGGAGTGAACCAAGTGTTCAGGTGTCCTCTTTGCGCATTTTGAAGAAGGCGACCGTGTCTAAGGCAATGGTCATTATTGAGTTGTAGACATCCAAAAGTAAGTTCGGGTCAGTAGTATTCTGAAAAGAGTTTAAGGTAGGGATCACCAGAGGCCTAATCGCCTCTACAGTAATGTGTTGCGAGCAGCAGAATACAAAACTAGAAGTCGAAGGAGTCCGTTGAACGTTCTAAATAGGCGTTGAGCTTGCAGTGACTAAACAATCCGTGAGGCAAAAGCAATCGAAGTAAAATGTTACATGTCAAAAACCAGAGAGTTCAACTTCTGTACCAAGGGATAGGCGAGGCAATTCCAGATAACAAGCAGAAGGTCAAAACAAGATTCCGTTAGCACAAGACAAAATACGTAACTACTGAATAAAGTAATTCAGAAGCACTGAACCAGATAGAGGCGGTATTTACATGTGATCACTTGATCCCCTGAACGTGAAACGGCCGTGACGACGTACCACGTCTCACATGCGCTGTATACCAACGTCGCCATGGCAACCGCCAGGGTGCTCGACACGACGAACTGCGCAGGGAGACTGCTTTGGCTTGAACGTGAATGCGTAATGGCCTTTGCAAACAGGAAGCAATGTTTCTCTGGACGACACAAACATTGGCTTATATGATGGTAAACAAGGAGCATTACGTAATGAGTGCTTGTTATGCATTAGCTTCTTGGTAGCATGAATACTGGTCTGCATAAGATTGCACTTATTTGCTGATGGGTTCCTGACAGCGGCCAACAGTAACGCTGCTGCCATTTTTGGGAGTCTGTCATAGTATCCATCATCCTCTTCCATAACAAACAAAACCAACATGGGGGATTTGATTCGAGCCGTGCCGTCTAGATCTTTAATCCACCACAGGACCTCGTCCCAAAAGATTTGTACCTTCGGGCACCCCCACCACATGTGCCAGCAGTCAGCTCTCTCTTCACAACCCCTCCAACATGCTGGATTTGCGTTTTGGAACATTTTCGAAAGTCTGACTGGGTCGTATTGCCACCTGTAAAATAGCTTAATGGAATGCAATCTATATTGATAGGTGATTGATCTCTGATATACTCCTCTACAGAGTCTAACCCAGAGGGCTGAGTCTATATTACCTCCGATATCTCGTTCGTCAATTTCTCAGTAGAGCCACTACCCGACCCAACCAGGGCCCAATACATTTCTGAGATCAGCCCCTTCGTTTCAGTCCTCCTGTCTCTTTTCCTTGAAACCTGACCCAGTTAGGACCTCTTTTAGCTGTAGATACGAGAATACCGAGAGTTTGCCTATGTCCAGTGCCTCCTCTAGTTGAGACATGGTGATAAAATGACCTTCTATCCAGAGCTGCCCTTTCCTTTCAAACCCTGCCTCGAACCATTTCTTGGAATCCTTTGGGGTTCGGTATTGCATCCCTAACTACCGGTCCCAGAGATGTCCCAGCGTTGAGGGCCATGTCGTCACACCCTTAATTTCCACCACTTGTCTCCAGATATCCCATATAGTCCCCAGTATAGGGTGCTCACAGATTTTTCATGGGAGCTTACTTCTCGGCACCCATAACCATTCCCCTACTGTGGCAGGGTGCAACTGTAGGTTGTCCAGAGCAATCTACTGTAGGTCCCTATGGGACCAAAGGTGGGGTATTAGAATTCTGAGTTTGGCGGCTTTATAATAGAGCTTCACTTGTTGAAGGCACACTCCCCCTTTCTCCTTGGGCAATACTAGTATGGCACTAGGAATCCTCACCTTTTTCCCCTGAGACTGGAACCTCAGGAGGGAGCCCTTTATCTCTCAAAAGAATGAGTCTGGGATCTGGATGGGGAGCATTTGAAACACATACATTTTCAGTCCGCCTTTATTTTGGCCATCGGGCGGAGTGCGGGGGAAAGTTTGCCTCAAATAAGTTTCCAATATCCCTTGTGACATTTATGCCCAGGTATTTGAATGTGACCAGGCTGACCTGCACCCCCAGTGATGAGAACCTCCATATTTCTTCATCCCTTTTTCTGTCAAGGGGGAAAATAACTGATTTGGATCTATTGATTTTTAGTCCCGCCATAGATCTGTGCTGCACTGCCGGTATGGAGTGCAGAGGATCCCGTATGTGTAGAAGCATGTTGTCCGCATACAGTGCAACTTTGTAGTGCGCCCACCCCTACTGAGAATCCCACCATGCCTGGGTCGCCTCTGATCTTCTGGCCGAGAGGTTCCATCGAGAGTGCGAATAGCACCGCGACAGGGTGCAACCCTGCCTAGTTCCCCTTCTCAGTTTGAACCAGTGCGAGTACCCGCCATTAAACATAGCACCCACTTTTGGGGGAATAGTAGACTGCCATTATCCCTCGGAGAAGCCTTTCGCCCATGCCAAACTTCACAAGCACTGCCTTGAGAAATCCCCACCCTATCGAATGCCTTCTCGGCGTCCACTGACAGGAGGGATGGGTACTTACCCACCCCTTGGGCTGCATGTATTAGGCGTAAGGTTTTCCTCATATCTGCTCACTGTCGACCCTTAATGAAGCCCACTTGGTCTGGGTGAATCAGCCCTGGCATGTACCCTTTTGGTCTGGACGCTAGCATCCGGGGATATATTTTAGCATCTATGTTAAGGAGGGAGATTGAGTGATAGATTGCACACGTTTGGGGATTCCTACCCTCCTTATGTATCACAGTAATAATGTTATCTTTGAACAGTTCCTTCATGAATGGGAGTAAGGCGAGGAGAAATGACAACTGAGAACCCATCCTCCCCCGGAGCCTTTCCGAGTGGTAATCTAGCTACTATGTTCTTAATTTCTTCCTCTGTTATGGGTGCCTCCAATACACTAGTCTCTTCGACTGAGAGTTTGGGCAGTTGGATACCAGCTAGGTACATATCTATATCACCCGCCTTGGGTTCCACCCCTGACTCATACAATTTCTCGTAGAAGGCTGCAAAGGCCTCTGAAACCACTTCCACCGAAGGTACCTTTCTCCCCTCCACTCCTTCGATTTCTGCGACCCATCTTTCTGTGCACTGCCCTCTTAGTTTAGCCGCCAAGAGAAGGTCCACTTTATCCCCTTTCGCATAAGATTTCTGTTTCAGAATTTGCAGGTTGCAGATTATTTTACCCTCTTTCAGTACACGCAGCTCCTCCCTGTTCCTCCATGCCTCCAGTATGCATTCCCCTCGCCTCCCTGACGTCTCATGCGCCCTTTTGTCCAATTGTTTGAGCTCTTCCCTCAGTCTACTTACAACTAGTGACCGCTCCCTTTTCTTCCTGGCCCCTTCCCTGATCAAGATCGCTCTCCAGGTAGCTTTCCCTGCATCGCATACTATTCTTTACTCTACTTCACCAGTGTGATTTGTTTTAAGGTATTCCACAATTTCCTTGCTCATCTCAGAGTGGAATACAGGGTCCCTCCATAGGGATCCGTTACACCTCCATTTCGCACCTCTAGTGGTCAGCTCCGACCAGTGTAAATCAACCGTCACCATAACATGGTCGGACCAGAAATCAGAATGATCGCAGAGCCCTGTGCTTCTTCCTATAGGTATCTAGAAATGTAGATCTAATCGATGCTTGTGTAGGTGCCATGTGGGGACAAATAGAAGGTGCAACAAATCCCTGTGGGTGGAAGTGGCACCATGTGTCTCTCAACCCATACCCCTCCAGAGATTCCTGGAACTCCCGATAGCCTAGTCTTGGCAGGCCATGTTCCCTGTCCTGCAGCCCTTGTCTGTCTAACTCTATATCTGCCGATATATTAAAGTCACCTCCTGTGATAAGATGCCCTTAGCTTTCTACCAAAATGTTCACAAGTGTATCTTTCAGACATCTTAACTGTCCCTGGTTTGGGGCGTAGATCGTGGCAAACGTGAAGCGTACCTTTCTGATGGTGCCCGTGACCAACAGTGCCCTGCCCTCCACATCACAACAAACCCTGTTCAGTTCCACCTTGAGCACCTTACTAACAAGAAAACCCACCCCTGCTTTCCTTTGAGGACCAGAACCCCAGTATTCCCGGCCGACCAACCCACTTTGGATCCTTCTTTCTTATTCCTTCGTGAATCTGGTCTCCTGGAGGAACAGAATGTCTAATTCCGACCTACAGAATTCCCTTGTGACCAGCGATCTTTTAGTAGGTGAGTTCAATGCTTTCACATTCAAAGTGGCACCCTTAAGCGGTCATCCTGTGGACTTCTCTTTTCAGTAGCCATCATGTTATCCCGGTTCGGGAGCCCCAGTTTTGCCACCTAGGGGGCCTACGTGTGCCAGTGTGTGCCTTGACATAAAAGCCCGACAGTAGGGAGAAAGCCTGTACCAAGGTCCCAGTCCCCCCTCTTCCAAGGTCCCTCCCTTCTCCCCCCAGGGCATCCGGTTCTCCCCAAGTAACATCACCAGGTCGAGACGGAACCACCTACTGCAAATGTACAGTCAGATCCCTTTCTGATCAATCCTCTTGCTCTAGAGCCCTCCTTCCCCAAGCCCCGCAGCAGCCTCTCAAGAAACACCAACTACAACTCCCTGAGTTTCTCATCCTCCTCACGACTACATTTGCAACATTACAACATTAGTGGGTTTCAAATGAACCATAACTGAGACCCCCCAACATGGGCGTCTATGAATTTTTGGTCCCCTTACCTCAGATGTAAACCATAGAGATGTGACCCAGTGTTAGGTCCTGTGGGGGGTTAGGGGTGTTCAGCTTCCTGAACTACCGGGAGCCTGGAATATGTCTCCTTCTCGAGCTCTTAGTCTGCCATTGTCCCTCGGCCGCTGCCTTTTCTTTTGAGGTGCTTGGGGGTCTCCTGTGAGTTCCCTGGTGACCCTTTAAGGTCCTCCTCAGTAATAAACCTGTATTTGTACCCATCCAATTCAAAAGCAATGGAGAACGGAAACCCCAACCTGTATCTGACCCCTTTCTCACTTTAACCATTTGGTGAGGGGTGAGAACAGCCTTCTTTTGCAGAGGGTCGGAGAGGACAAGTCCAGAAAAACTGAAACCCTTACCGTCCCGTACGAAACGGGGCCCTTTTTCCTCGCTCTTTCAGGATCTTGTTTGTCACCACAGTTATGGAAGCGGGCGAGGACTGACCTGGTGCCTCCGGCTGCACTCTGTGGATTCTCTCAATCTTTGCTTCATCAATTGTGTCGTTGTTAAAGATTAGTTTCGTTATTTCGTACAGGTTTCTTCATAAGGAACAAGTTACTTACCTGTAACTGTTGTTCTCCAGCATGGGTCTGGCATGGATTCACATGCTCATGAATATTCCCCGTCGTCAGGCTGGGAATCCTCGGTAAAGAAAAAATCAGTATCAGTTTTGTTTCTGATCTGTCTTTCTTAGTAGTAACCAATTACTGGTCTCTGGGTCATGCTGCCCCCAGCCAATGACTGCCCTCACCCTAAGCCCCGCCTCTGGCAGCCATCCTCAGATTTGGTAGCACGTAAAGTGGCAGTATCACCAATTGAAGAGCCGCAGAGGGGTAGGCGGGAGGGTTCGCATGTGAATCCATGCCAGACCCATGCTGGAGAACAACAGTTACAGGTAAGTAACTTGTTCCTTCTCCAGCATGGGGTCTGGCATGGATTCACATGCTCATGAATATAAGAATACATAGTAGTAAACACATGCACAACCACAGGAGGTGGCAAAGGCTCAACATTAAGCATTACATCAAAACTCAACATTAAGCATTTCTTACCTCCTCACCAGGCTCACCTTAAGCGAACAGGTTGCGCAGCACTGCTTGGCCGACTCTGGACTCCTCCCTGGAATCCCGGTCGACGCAGTAGAATCTCGTGAAGGTGTGCATCAACCTCCACGTAGCAGCCCTGCAGATGTCCAGCAGGGGCACACCAGACAAGAACGCCGTGGTAGCAGTGATCGCTCTGGTTGAATGGGCTCTCGGACCGCCGGGCAACGGTTGGTTTGCCAACCGATGACAGTGCATGATGCAGCCGTAGAGCCATCTGGAAATGGAAGCCTTTGAGAGAGCCTTCCCTTGGTTCACAGATCCAAAGTTCACAAACAGCTGTGATGTCTTCCGAATACTCTTTGTTCGGTCCACGTAGAACTTCAGCGCTCTAGCTACAACCAGCGAGTGCAAAGTCCTCTCGGCCGGCGAAAAAGGCGATGGGAAGAAAACAGGTAACACCAAGGGCTCGTTGAGATGGAAGTCCGACGGCACCTTGGGCATGAAGGAGGGGTGCGTCCTCAGCACTACCCTCGTATCGTGAAAGGTCAGGTATGGAGGCCTGCAGGATAGGGCCTAAATCTCTCCCACACGTCGTGCGGAGGTGATGGCCACAAGGAACGCTGTCTTCCACGACAGAAACTTCAACGGGGCCGAATGCAACGGCTCGAATGGCGGAACCATGAGCCTGGTCAGCACCACGTTGAGCTCCCACGCCGGGGCTGGCGCCTTCACCGGCGGGAATGATCGAAACAGTCCTTTCATAAATTCCTTCACCAGGCGATGAGACCACAGGGATGACCGCCCTGTAGTTCTGGTGTATCGGGAAATCGCTGCCAGATGCATCTTGGTTGAAGCATGAGATAGTCCAGCTTTGGCTAGCGACAGTAGGTATGGTAGCACTTGAGGGGCTGTAATTCTGAGAGGGTTAATATTCTGTGCACGGCACCTGACAGAGAACCTCTTCCACTTGTGTCCATAGCACTTGAGAGTTGAGGACGCCCTGGCCTTTGTTAGGACCTCTCTGCAGTCAGCCGGGATATCGTATCCTCCAAACTCTAGTGCTGCAGGAGCCATGCCTGCAAGTTCAGCAACTCCGGGTCGTAATGAAGAATGGCGCCTCCTTCACTGGAGAGAAGATCCGCATCCGTCCGCAGTTTGACTGGTGGGGACGCTGACAAGTCCAGAAGGTCCGGGAACCATATCTGTCTCGGCCACTTCAGTGCGACGAGGATCATCCTGCACCGGGACCTCTTGAGTTGATGAGCCTGAGCAGCAACGGCAACTCATAAAGGAACAGGCCGTCCCAAGGGAACGAGAAAGCATTGCCCATGCTCCTCGGCTGGGGGAACCTGCTGGCGAACCTCTGGCACTTGGAGTTCGTCGCTGTCGCAAACAGGTCTATTTGGGGTTTGCCCCATCGCCGGAAGAGTTGATCCACTTGATCCTGGCGTAGTTCCCACTCGTGGCACGAGCGCAGCTCCCTGCTGAGTGAGTTGGCGATGGTGTTTTTTATCCCTGGGGGGTTGAAAGGGTACCAGGAACATCCCCTGGGCAACAGCCCAGTGCCACAGGTCCTGTGCTTCTTTGGACAGGGCTGGGGTTCTGGTTCCTCCCTGCTTACTGATGTAGAACATCGTGGTGGTGTTGTCGGTGAAGTTCCTCACCACTTTGCCCTTGAGGGACAGGAGGAAAGACTTGAGAGCCCAGAACACTGCCCGGAGCTCCAGTATGTTGATGTGGAGCGGCCTCTCCTCTGGGAGCCATAGGCCTCTTGCGTGAAGATCCCCGGAGTGCGCTCCCCATCCTTCCAGGGAGGCATCCGTCGTCACCGTCACCTGATATGCTGGGGTCTGAAAGTCTGTGCCCGCCACAAGATGCGCGTGGGTGCCCCACCATCGAACAGCTTGGCGGAATACTTCGTTGAGCGAGATCTTGTCCTCGAAGCTGCCCGTCGCTTGCATCCAACGGGCGTCGAGAAACTCCTGCAAAGGACGCATCCGAAGCCTGTACAGGCGCACCAGATAGATGCAGGAGGACATCATCCCGAGAAGGGATTTGATGGACCTCACTCTGGCTACGTCCGTGGCCAGCAGACGTTGTACCTTGCCCAGGATGGCCTTCGTTCTTTCCTCCAAAGGCAAGGCCAATCGCGCCACTGTATCAAGCTTGGCTCCCAGAAACAGTGCGACCTGCAACGGGACCAGGTGGGATTTGGGGAAGTTGATGGAGAATCCCAGGTCCGTGAGCAGCTAGATGGTCTTCGCCGTGTGTTCGACGGCGAGCTCCCTTGTTGTTGCTCGGATGAGCCAATCGTCCAGGTAGGGGTAAATGTGGATCCCTTGCAGGCGCAGCCGCGCCGCCTCCGGTGCTAGGCACTTGGTGAACACCCTGGGAGCCAACTTCAGTCCGAACGGGAGGGCCTTGAACTGGTAGTGCTGCCTTTGGACCACGAACCTGAGGAACTTTCGGTGCCTTTTTAGAATGGGGATATGAAAGTACGCATCCTCCAAATTCAACGACGATAGGAAGTCGCCTTCCTCCAGCTGTCCCAGCACGTGCTGGAGGGTGAGCATCCGGAACTTCTGTGCCTTGATGTACTTGTTCAGTCGACGCAGGTCCAGGATGGGGCGCCATCCGCCCGTCTTCTTTCTGACGAGGAAGTATCTTGAGTAAACTCCGGAGCCCCGAAGCCTCTTTGGGACGAGCTCGATGGCACCTTTTTTGAGCATCGCGTTTACTTCCAACAGTAGATGAGGGATGTGGTTTTCCTTCCTGGCCACGGGTGGAATGCGGGGACACTTCTTTAGGAATTCGAGTGTGTGCCCCTGGGCCAGGGCATCGATCACCCAACGGTCGGTGGAGATGGATTTCCACACGCTGACGAACCTCATCAGCCGGCCTCCCAACGGGGTGCTTCGGTGGGGGCCCGACGCCACGGCCGGTTCAGTCTTGCTTGGCCGCCGCCTTGCCGCTTTGGCCTCCTTGGCGACGACGGCGAGGTCCTCCTGACTTGCCTCGTCCCCTGTAGGCTTCTTGCGACGAGGAGCGGGCCGCTTGACGGTACGTTGAGGAGCTGCCGCCGAATCCCTTGGAGGCACCTTGCTTGCCTCCGGAGTTCCGAAAGGGCGGACGTCGTTGTTGTAGAACTCCCAAGGCCTGAGCCGTCTCTGTGTCGGTCTTGATGGCCTGAAGGGACTCATCCACTGTGTTCCTAAACAGGTTTTTCCCGTCAAAGGGCATGTCCAAAACCTTGGCCTGTACATCCTGGCGGAAATCCGTCGCCTTGAGCCACCCCTGCCGTCGAAGGCAAACACTGTTGCCCAATTGGCGGAAACCGGTGTCGGCAATGTCCGTGGCCACCGTTATGGCGTCTTATCGTCACAGGGGGGCAATCTTGTACCACAACTCCCTGTCGTAGCAGCCACGATCGCTAGGGCGTTGGCCGCCTTAATCATCGTCACCGCCGACGAGATGACTCGTTGTCCCATGGCATCCAGCTTCTTTCCCTCGCCGTCCGTCGGGGAAGTAGAGGTCGAGGCTGATGCCCCCCCCGCTTTCTTCTTGGCTGCTGCTGAAAGACCGAATTTGTGGTCTGTTGCGCTCTAAGGCACAAGGGGGCGGCGTCGGGGACCCGGTACTTCTTCTCGTACCGGTCCCTCTTTGCAGGTGTCGTGGACGGGTTCTTGAGGAGGGCAAGTCCCTCGCCCCAGATATCATCCAACAACGGCACTGCGAGGACCGTTTTCCTTTTGGCCTCAATCCCGTTGGTAAAGGAAGGCTTCCTTCTTCTCTTCGGGGCAGAGCTGAAAAAGCTCGGATGCCTTGGCGATCATGGCGTGAAACAAGCCAATTTCGTCGGGAGGAGACGCCCGAGGAATCGGCGACAGGAGATCAGTCCTGTCGTCACCACTGTCGTCATCCGTCCCAGTCGTGGCCGTATCCGTCCCTGTGTCCTCCCTCGGGTCGGGGAAGGAGACAAAGGCTGAGAGGGCCGCGAGGGCTGAGAAGGCAGGGTTGGATGGATCCTTCTCCTCTTGTTAGGGGGGCTTCCCGATGGACTCGGCTCTGTCGGGTCGTCCATCGGAAGCAAAAGCAACCTGGTCCTTATCTCCATGCCTAAGGCCTAGATTGCTGTCAAAATGGCCGCCGAGTTGTCTTGTGGCCCGAGCTGCGACGGACGCAACGGTTGCTCCTCCTCCACCGTCACCCTCGCTCTCGTCGTCCCCCCTCATCGGGATCCCTCCCGTGGGGACGGGCCTCCTCTATGACTTCGACCAGTCCCTCCTCGGAGATCATGTCCGTGTCTGTTAAGGCCACAGCCCCCCCCTCTTTTTCCACTGGGGTCTTCACGGGGGTCTTCTCGATGGGCTTAAACGAGGCTTCCCTCCACGGGGGCAGGGAAACTCTGGGCCCCGAGGTCGCCTCCACTGGGGGAGCCTCCACAGGCTTCCCCAGGGCTGTAGCAATACCCTCAATAGAGGCCTTGGCCGGGTGAATCAAGGCCTTCACCACCTTGGACGCACTTGAGGCCTTCCCCTTAGGGGGAGTGTCACCGCCTCGTACCCCTTCGGCCGGTTCCTTCGAGATCGACCGGGACCTCTCCAGAAGCCTAGCCGGGTTCTCAGACTTTCTCTTCCCTGAGCCAGAGCGTTGGCTCGCGGTTGATGGCGTCGGTGAAGGTGCGCCCTGCATGGCAGCCTAGGAGCCCGACCATTCGGCACTCCAGGTGCCCGCGGACTCGCAGTGCTTTGCCTTCTGTTGGGTCCCCGTCGCCGGGGCGCCGTCACAGGACTTAGAAGACCGCTCGGGTTTCTTCTTCTTCTCACCTGCTGGGCTCTTGCTTTCCAACCAGTTGGCGAGGCGGGTCCCTTGCCCAGTGTCGAGCTTCCTTTCTCCTGGGCCATGTCCACGAGGTAGGCCTCAGAAACTTCTGGAATCCTCCAAGAAGCGTAGCTCCATGAAAAGTAGAAGTGGTGGAGCTTGAGGCTCTATTTAAAGGAAAAATTAGATAAATTAGATAAATCTCTTTGAAAAAGCGCAGAACGCAGAAAAAGCTTGAGAGTTATAGCACGAGGACTCCCAACGAACGTGCGGTAAAAATCTGAGGATGGCTGCCAGAGGCGGGGCTTAGGGAGAGGGCAGTCATTGGCTGGGGGCAGTATGACCCAGAGACCAGTGATTGGTTACTACTAAGAAAGACAGATCAGAAACGAAACTGATACTGATTTTTTCTTTACAGAGGATTCCCAGCCTGACGACGGGGAATATTCATGAGCATGTGAATCCATGCCAGACCCCATGCTGGAGAAGTCCTTCTCAGTCTCTCCCTCTTTGTCTGGGATCCTGAATATTCTGAGGTAGTTGCACCTTTCGTGATTTTCGAGGTCATCCATTTTTAGCATAATCTCCTCTTCACCTCTGAGAGAAGCACGTCCATCTGGATGGTCTCCAATGTATCAAGGGAGGACTGCCTTGAGGGTAGGTGGTCTCTGGGTCCGCTTTGTAGACTCGTCTTATGTCTCCTGAGTAGTTTGTCCTTTCCATCGTACAATTTGACCTGGATAATTCATTGAAATTCGTTTGTGATGTATAATTTCTCAACTTTCATGACAATAAAGGTATTTGTCCATCAATGTTTCACGATAATGCCATTTTTCGAAATGCACAGATTAGTAAAGCTAAAAAAATACAAGTGCAAAATTCTAACTCTTACAAAAATATTATCCCTTAATCCTCTTGAAGTGCTTTTCAAAGCTTCTAACAACTACGATTTTCATACTAAATACTAACATTGGCCAGGGTTACCCATACAAAATGCCACGCATGGATTATCTCACTCCAAGGCAAACATTATTTATAAAGAGTCACCATTGCTTGTTTGTGTGTGACGTGTAAAGTTATTGCTGTACATTTACCACTCCATTGAAGATTTGTTCTAGCTTACGTTTTATTAATAAGTCAGTAAAACCGTTTTCTTCAATGTACCATATTAGTCCTTTGTCTCTTTTTTACTTGCATCTCATTTTCATGCTGGTATTTGTTAGGAAAGATTCCCAGTAATGTGTAATTTTCCCTCCAGTTGTGTACCCCCCAACTTGTTGCTGCTGTTTAAATACCATAATCTGACTTTGCCAGTGAAGCACCGCCTTCAGCTGCATTCCACTGGGCTTTCGCTCACTTTGTTATGGGGAAACTGACATGCCCTTAAAAACAGTCAGTACTGGGAGACTTTGTTTCCCTTAGTCCTTTCAAATGTTGCAACTTTTCTGCAACATGTTACAAGTGCACAATGTACCTTACAGTACAGTGCGATTGGCTCTTCCTTTCATTTCCAAATGCCGTAGACTCCCTCAAAGGATTTTTTAGGAGAAGTGCAGATGTGCCTTGGACAGGGCTGGTGGCAGTTTATCTTTTCGCATATTTTAAACCCTTTCTTGCCATGCAAACCGTGTTTACCGCGGTTGGCACAGAAAGATGGCCTGGCTCCGAAATGGCCATGCCACAAGGTTCTTTGTCCTGTCCTTTGGCCATCTTGCCCCTTCACCTTCCCCAGGTCGAGCCGACCAGGGTCAGTTCTTATTTGGGCATGCATTCTCCTGCGAAACGCCAAGCTTTGGTGGGCTTCTGCATGCTTTGTGTGTGTGCCCCCAGGATGTGGTGCCAAGAGAGTCTGGTGTGCTGTGAATGAATTTGACCACTGTGGTCCGTGATTGGGCCACGTCTGGTGTGCCTTTATGTGAGCTCTACCTCTTTGTTTTTGTGCAAAAAAGATTCTGGATCAGAGAAGGCCTCAAACACCCACACCAGGTCGATTTCTTGAGTTCTCACTGAACCTAGGATAGGATCCAAGCATCCTCAAACTAAGAAACCGAGTTGAGGAACCACTGGCGACCCGCTGGAAGGTTTGGCACCCTGAGCCTGCCATTGTGCCTCTGGATCCCTCTGCATCTGATCGAACTAGAAAGTCTGCAAAGATGCTTCGACCCATTGGAATAGTGGGACCAACTATTCTCGGCACCTTCATCAAACCCTGCAAGTAAGCCTTCTCTGTCACTCGGCAAACCAGTGGCCTGACCAGCTTGCGCAGGACCTTTGCTCTGACAACACCGCCGTTTCGAGGAGACCCTTGAAACTTGGTACATCACAAGCTCTGTGTTCACGGCATTCTCGCACCGAATTTTGTACACTTGCCATTCCCAGGTCTGGAATAAAGAGAGCTGCCGAACCGGAGTACACGCGGTTACCATGTCGCCCAGCTGTGGTGACAAACTTTGCAGGTGCCTTGCTGCTATGCCCCTCTGTGCCCTGAACCCTGCTACAGTGAAACTGGCCTGATCCATCCACCAGGAGCGGAGAAATCGCCAGTGTCCCGCCAGGGCTACAACACTAACTTCTCAGCTGAAAGCCACAGAGCCGCACAATTGCCGCATTTGAACCTGCAACCGAAGTGGACTCGACTGCCGAAGTTTGGTCCGAAGTGCGCCGGGGGTCGTGAGTACCTGCAACCCTTAACGGTGGCCCCCTAGCGGATTCACCCACTTTTACAAATGAGTGTCCCCTGAGGGCCACTCAGCTTTCTACAGGTAGCCTGCGCTACCGTCCCGTTCCCAACTCCTGGAAACTGTTCTGCCCTCTTGGGGAGACCCTCCACAAATAGTGGGAACTTATTCTTCATTGTGTCACCAACCTTCCTGAGCTACTACAGCCCCTGCAAGAGACCCTGTTTTCGCCCTTCTGCACTATAGCGTGCATCAGCATTTGAAAGTACATTGAGCTCTAGGCTCCTCTCTTCGTAGTGACAGGACTGCCTCTCAGTTAGGGTTTATTTAATGAAGAATTGCCTAAAGACTATTTGCACTGCTTGTTTCCTTCCCTTTTAGGTTGTGGGCCCATTCTGTGCGTTTAACCCTTTATGCCACTTGGTATTGTATATATATGTGTTACAGTAGTGTTGTATTGGTTTAACGTATTACTGTTGAATAATTACTCTGTGTTGAAGTGCAAAGGCCTTGAATAAATGTACATATATGTTTAATATATATACTTCTGACTGGGAGTGATTTGTAGTGTCCTTTACTCTGTGTGCTCACTAAGGTCTTTCAGTGACCCTCACCCCTCTTGAGACCTAGTCTTGACCGCTGCCAGTGCTACCTTGATTGGCCTGGCTTGTCCAGAACCTTACCCTGTTACAAGAAACTAGGCTGGCCTTCTGAACCTCTGCCCACCAGGTCAGAGTTCAGAAATCCATCTTAACAAATTGGTGGCAGCATGGGATTGGACTGAAGGTATCCAGTGTTGCACACTAGTGAAGGCATTTCAGATTACCCCTACCCAGGACACATAGTGACCTTAGTAGTAAGTAACTGTAAAGACCATATACCTATCTATAACAATGGAAACAATTACCAATATGACCTTGAATGCTTCAAAATCTGAAACATTGAGAATGATGTGTACTGAGAGAAGCTTGCCTGCTCAAGGTACAAAGATTGAAATGATCCAAAGGATCATGGATTGGCAAGAGTCTCAACTCGAAGCCATTGTACCAGATGAGAATGCAGAAGGAGGTGGGGCTGCTCCCACTGACTGTTCTGTCGCTGCCCTCATCCATGGTGCCCATGATGATAGGGATGATGTAATGTCCCAAGTTTCCTCTGCCAGCTCTGATGCTGATGCCATGTTGGAATTCAAGAAGAAAGAGCTGATGTTTAAGCAGAAGGAGCTTGATTTCCACATGGCTAAGCTCAAGATGGAGCAGGCAGAAAAACAAAAAGGACACGGATCACCAGTTGGATCTGGCCAAGCTTCAAGTTTCAAATGGATCCAAGGGATCTGGACATGGGTCTGGGTCCTCCTCTCATCTAAGATTCCCTAAAGATCTGCTCAGTGTGTATGATGAGAAGAATGACATTATGGACTGGCTGAATGCATTTGAGTACGCATGTGAAGTTCAAGAGGTTGTAAATGCTGATAGGATTGCATGGTTGCTCTGCAGACTACCCCATTCTGGCTGCAGTGCTATTATGGAGATGTCAAAAGCTGAAGCAGTAGATTTAGCAACATTGAAGCAAACTCTAATCTTAAAGTTTGGGAAGACTACTGCCCAATACTTGAAGAGGTTTAGAGAGTACAAAAAGAAAGAAGGTAGTAGTTGGGTATCTTATGTAACTGATTCTTTAAAGAACATGACTGGTTGGGTTGAAGGCTATAAGGTCTCCACCTTTGAGGGTATGATATGTCTTGTCATGCTTGAACATATGTTTGCATCTTGTTCCCCCCTGAGCTTACGCAGCACTTGGCAGATTCAAAGGAGTTAGATCCTAAGAAACTGGCCATGGCAGCAGATTGGTGGGTGTCACATAGAGTGCCCCATAAGGACAAGAGTCATCCTGGCAAGGAGGAGAAGGGGGAAAAGTCCAAAGATAAAGACGGTGGGGAATCTGATAAAACGTCCTCCCAAAAGAGCCAGAAAAAGAAATGTAAGGGTAAGCCACAGGAGAATGAACAGGGTAGTGGAAGTTATCCTTCCAAACAGAACTCTGGTTACAGTAAGCCTCCCTATGTCCCAAGACCCAGTGGATCTTGTGTGGCTTGTGGAGCAAGTGACCATGTGAAGGGGGACCCCAAATGTAAGGTCAAAACCTAGGGGGTCCACTATGAGTCTGGCCTTCCCCTCCTATGAGGAGGAAAAGATCACAAGGGCATCCTTCTCCTCAGAATCCTTCCCCAGAGGGATAGAATCTGAGGTAGTCCTAGTTTCCCTGGGTTCCTGGGAGCCTAAAGTCTCAGAGGTGTATGCTAGGATTCCAGATAACACCAAGCACTATTGAAAAGACAGTGTGATGATCAGTGGAGTTGACACTCCAGCCAGGCCTTAGGGAGAGTGGGCCAGCAGAACACTAGTGGATTTTACATTGGTAGACTCAGAGGAGATAGCCAGACCTCCTCTTTTGCCCACTAAGTTGGCTGATGGTCCCCCTCTCAAGTTCCCACTAATGCCTGTAAATCTTACTATAAATGGTACAGTGGTCAGAATTCCGGAGTTTTAAGTTTGTGGGTGACATAGCAGGGGCTGCACTGGCCAAGTCCAATGCCCAGCATAAGCCAAAGGGGAAACCCAAGGTTAAAGGAGTCAAAAAAGACAGAAGAGGGAAAGAGAATATTCCCCCTAACTCCCCTACCACTTAAGTGGAAGTAGTTGGTCAAACACCTGAACCTGACAAGGAAGAGGTGTTGCCTGAAATCCTCAATCACCATGACCATCCTGAATTATAGAGTTTGTTAGTGGAAGGTGGTCCTGATAGGGTTGAGTTCACTAAGGGCCAACGTCAGTGCCAATCTTTGGAAGGCCTAAGGAGACAGACCTGCTCCCAGCTTGAGGGTGAGCCTCCTGGGACACACAGGCTATATTGGGAAGGTGGGCTCCTAAACAGTGAGCCCACAGAGTCTACAGAAGGAGCCCATAGGAGGTTGGTGGTTCCCCTTGCTGTAAGACCCTTCCTCTTGCAGTTGGCGCATGAAGTCCCCCTTGCTTGTCACCTTGGCATCAAGAGAACCAAGCAACGTTTATCCATGCACTTCTACTGGCCCAAGATGGGGGTGCAATTAGAAAGTCACTGAAGGAGTTGTGCCACATGCCAGTTATCTGGGAAAAGTGGCACAACAATCCAAGCTCCATTGGTACCACTCCCAGTTGTGGGGGTACCATTTGAGAGGGTAGAGATTTACATTGTTGGTCCCCTTGACCTCCAAACATCCTCAGGCAATAGGTTTATCCTGGTGCTGGTCGACATTGCCACCAGGTATACCGAGACCATCCCATTAAAAACTGTGACTGCCAAGTCAGTTGCAAAAGTTTTACTTGGCATATTTACTAGGGTTGGCTTCCCTAAAGAAGTTGTGTCTGATAGGGGCAACAACTTTATGTCAATACATATGCAGGACATGTGGAAGGAATGTGGAGTTACCTATAAGTTTTCATCCGCATACCACCCACAAATCAGGGGTCTAGTTGAACGGTTTAACAGGACCCTTAAGAGCATGAGTGAAAATGGGATCTTCTCTTACCATGCTTACTGTTTGCTTACAGAGAAGTACCTTAGGGGGGGTGTTGGCTTCAGCCCCTTCAAGCTTCTTTTTGGTCACCCTGTAAGGGGACCCTTAGCAATAGTCAAGGAGGAGTGGAAGATGCCCACTCCCCCCATCACTACCAACGTAGTAGATTATGTGCTAGAACTCAGAAGAAAAAGAATGGTACTCTTGATGGGTCTGGCTAGTGAGAAGCTGAAGGCTGGGCGAGCTCTGGTGAAACACTGGAATGACCAGAAAAGTGCCCTCATTAACTTCACACCAGGTCAGCAAGTCCTGATCATGAATCCTAGAAGGCCTAGAGCTTTGCAGGATAAATGGTCAGGCCCTTACACAGTGGAGTCACTGGGTGAAGGGCTGGACAAGCTACAAATGTGTTCCATGTTAACAGACTGAAGGCTTTCATCCCAAGATTTGAAATCGCTGCACTGCTGTTGGCTTCGGATGTTGAAGAGGAGGAGTCAGAACCTCTCCCTGACATTTTAGAGGACAGCCCTTCAGATACCTCCAATGAGGGTGTCAAAGTAGCCCCTCACTTGACCTCTGATCAACAAGAGGAGTTGAGACGTTGGCTGAGGAAGTTCTCCTCCTCGTTTCACAAGCTCCTGGTTTCACACCTTGGTGTAAACATGATTTTGACACAGGAGATAGAGTACCTACTAAAAGGGATACAGAATGTCAGACAAAGTACAGTTTTACATTAAGACAGAGGTCAACAAAATGTTGGATCTTGGGGTGATCAAACCCTCCAGCAGTCCTTGGTCCAGCCTTGTGGTTTTGTGACCAAAGGCATGTATCTGTGAACTGAGGTTCTGTGTGGCTTACAGGGCTCTGAATGCTGTCACCAAGACAGATGCACACCCCTTGTCTAGAACAGATGAGCTGGTGGATACTTTGGGTGATTCCAAATACCTCAGCACATTTTACCTCACTTCAGGCTATTGGTAAGTAGCTCTTGCAGAACATGCCAAGGAGAAGACTGCTTTCTCAACACCAGAGGGTCTTTACCAGTTCAGGGTAATGCCTTTTGGGTTGAATAATGCACCTGCCACTTTTCAGAGGCTTGTGAATCATGTCCTTAATGGGTTGGATGAATTCTGTCTTGCATATCTGGATGATATAGCCGTTTTCAGTACCACCTGGGAGGATCATGTGAAACACTGTAGAATCGTGTTGCAGGCTCTTCACAAGGCCCACGTAACCATACAGGCCAGTAAGTGCCAGATTGGACAAGGTTCAGTGGTCTACCTTGTGAAGCAAGAAGCAGCCCAAGGTGAGTCGCTCCGTAGAGCAATGCCCCAGATGCCACACAAATAGTGTTTAACACTGTAAAAGTGTTAAAGGATGGCGTTTTCGTGTGCTCGGCGCTCCACTTTCCTTCCCCATGTCCCCTTCCTTCCCCAGCCCAATCCCGCTTCCCAACCCTCCCCTGTGCCCTTCATTGGCCCTTGCCCCCATATCAGGAACCCTCCCAGGGCAGCCCTCTGCCCGTAAGCTCCTGCGGCTAAGGGCCCCAAAGCAAAGGGCAGCTCCAACAGAGGCGGCTCCAAGAAGTGTCAGCAGGTGTCCGCAGGGGAAGCCAAGGAAGCCAGCAGACACCAACAAAACTGTGAGTGTGGCATGGGTGGGGTGTAGAGCAATTACTCTACTCCAAAAAGCCCGTCACTCTACCTTACCTTCCATAGCGTAGACTGCCATAGACTTATACAATACATACTTAGGAAGACTTGTGACCACTGTAAATGGACTGTAAATGTTGCCTTGTGATGCATATTAACTTACTTGCCAATTTTAGCTAGTGCCTGCCACACCTGTAGGGAACTGAAATTTAGCTTGCGTCGCATCTAGATAGAAATATGATTCTTAACATGTGCCACACTCAGGATTCTGAACCTTAGCTTGCGTCACATCTAGATAGAAATGTGATGGTTAGCAAGCGCCACACTCAGGATTCTTAACTTTAGCTTGCACCGCATCTAGATAGAAATGTAAGTGTTAGCATGTGCCACACTCAGGATTCTTAACTTTAGCTTGCGTCGCATCTAGATAGAAATGTGATTCTTAACATGCACCACACTTAGAATTCTGAACCTTAGCTTGCGTCATATCTAGATAGAAATGTGATGGTTAGCAAGCGCCACACCCAGGATTCTTAACTTTAGCTTGCGCCGCATCTAGGTAGAAATGTGATTCTTAACATGCACCACACTTAGAATTCTGAACCTTAGCTTGCGCCGTATCTAGGTAGAAATGTGATTATCAACATACACCAAACTTAGAATTTTTTACTTTAGCTTGCGCCGCATCTAGATAGAAATGTGATCCTTAACATGCACCACACTTAGAATTCTGAACCTCAGCTTGCGTCGCATCTAGATAGAAATGTGATGGTTAGCAAGTGCCACACTCAGGATTCTTAACTTTAGCTTGCGCCGCATCTAGATAAAATGTGATTCTTAACATGCACCACACTTAGAATTCTGAACCTTAGCTTGCGTCGCATCTAGATAGAAATGTGATGGTTAGCAAGCGCCACACTCAGGATTCTGAACTTTAGCTTGCACCGTATCTAGATACAAATGTGATGGTTAGCATGTGCCACACTCGTATGGAATTCTTAACTTTAGCTTGCATCGCATCTTGATAGAAATGTGAAGGTCAGCATGTACTGCACCTAGATGGAATCCCATAATTGCAAGGACAGCAATGCCAACTAACCAACCAACTAACAATTTCATCCCTCTGCATCCACCTCTCAAACTCTAACCAAACACAACCACAAGCCTAAAATGCAGCAATCCGCACAAACTTCACAACACTGCAACAACAAAACAAACCACACATAGACTTGCACAACAGCACACGACGACTACCGACAGTAAAACACCCCAAGCCCAGCCAACGGACCCACAGGGCTGAGGATGCCAACAGCACATCACTGCTCTCTTGCACTTTTCCAACATATCCCCTCCCCTTTTTCAGAGCCGCCAGAGCGCCAGGGGACCACTCAGTGGTGATAGTGCATGGTACAAATATCCTTTAACATTAACATAACATGAAGTAGCTGGAGGGAGGATACAGCCTCTACCCAGTAAAGTACAAGCAGTACAAGACTGGCCTATCCCCACTACACAAACCCAGGTGAAAGTCTTCTTAGGACTCATAGGGTACTACCGAAATTTCATGGCAGACTATGGCACCATAGCTGCCCATCTGACTGCTCTCACAACTCCTAAGAAACCCAAGAAGGTAACTTGGTCTGAAGAGTGTGGGAAGGCTTTTAATAGCTTAAAAGACACCTTGTGCCAAGCTCCTGTTCTCAGGACCCCTGATTACCAAAGACTTTTTATTGTGCAGACAGATGCCTCTGACACTGGGATAGGAGCTGTACTATCACAAGTAGATGAGAAGGGTAAGGAACACCCTATTGGATTCATTAGTCACCAGCTTAAGGACAGAGAGCTCAGGTGGTCCACAGTAGAGAAGAACTAGTTACTCTTACCTTGTAACGTTCTTTCGATGGGATGTTCCTCCGACGTATTCCTTATCTTAGATAGAAATCCTTCAGCTTTGCTGGCCTCGGAAAATTTTTTCGCCAGAGGGCGCTGCGCGTCGATGATCGCCGAGTCGATGACCCTCGACGGCCTCCGTGCCGACGTCGACGTCATCCTGCCTATAAAGGCCGCGCGCAGCGTCCGTTGCTCAGTTCCGTTTTGTAGTCCCCAGTAATGTTTTTGGATTAGACTAATCACCTTGAAGGAGCATAGGCTGCAAACCCACAGGAAGTCATACTGCGGGGATGGATGGGAGGGTCGATAAGGAATACGTCGGAGGAACATCCCATCGAAAGAACGTTACAAGGTAAGAGTAACTAGTTCTTCGAAGGGATTGTGTCCTCCGACGTATTCCTTATCTTAGATAGACTCCCATAGCAGTGGTATTGTGACTGGAGGCGGGAGTAATAAAAGTTATGTTACCCTTCCAGAATGGACAGAGTGTAACACAGCCTTGCCGAATCTAGTTTCTTGACTAGAGGAGGAATCCAGGCTATAGAATTTGGTAAATGTATGTGCGGACGACCATGTGGCAGCCGCACATATATCTCGAATTGGCACCCCTCTTTGAAGGGCTGAGGATGTTGCGATACCCCTGGTAGAATGAGCCCTTAGATTTTGAGGAGGCTCCTTTCCTGCCAATTTGTAGCACTCCAGAATGGCTAAAATAATCCATCTGGAGATGGTTTGTTTTGTTATTGGAAGGCCCAACTTATGTCCTGCATAACCTACAAAGAGTTGGTCTGCTTGTCTGATCTTAGCCAATCTGCTGATATAGAAGCTCAAGGCTCGCTTAGGGTCCAGCCTGTGCAGTCTCTCTTCCTCCTTCCCCGGATGAGGAGGAGGGTAGAAAGAAGGTAATATAATCTTCTGAGTGATGTGAAACTCCGAGACTACCTTCGGGAGGAAGTTAGGCTTCACCTGAAGAACAACTTTGTCCTTGTAAAAGATTGTATGTGGAGGTTTACACGATAAGGCTTGCAACTCGCTAACCCTTCTAGCAGATGTCAATGCTATTAGCAAAACAGTTTTGAGGGTGAGAAGCTTCAATGAACAAGAGTGTAGTGGTTCAAAAGGGGCACCCTTTAGGAAGTTTAAAATTAGGTTTAAATCCCATAAGGGAACTTGAAAAGGTTTCGGGGGATAAACATTAGTTAATCCTTTTAGGTATTGTATTACCAATGGAATTTTGAAGTATGAAGGCTCCTCTGCAGTGCGCTTAAAGATTGATAGCGCTGCGAGATAGCCCTTAATTGTGCCAACCTGTAGGCCTGAATTAGCCAGGTAAAGTAAGAATGACAACACCATAGGTGTACCACAAGAAAAGGGTTCAATATTCTTTTCTCTGCACCAGCTGCAAAATTTGTTCCAACGGCAGCGGTATAGAGTTTTAGTTGCCGGCCTTCTGGCCGAAAGCAACACCTCCATAACATCATCCGGAAGGTCCCAATCCTTGTACCTCAACCTTTCAGACACCAAGCGTGAAGGTTGAGGGTCTTGATGGCTGGATGGAGAACCTGACCTTCCTTCTGCGAGAGAAGATCCTCTCTGTATGGCAGTCGAATTGGAGGGCAGATGGACATGTCTAGAAGGTCCGGGTACCACGTTCTCCTGGCCCAATCCGGGGCAATTAGGATCATGGTCTTCCGAAACCTTCTCAACCTCCTGATCATTTGAGGAATGACAGGGACCGGAGGGAACGCGTACAGAAGTGGGAACTCCCAGTCCACTACGAACGCATCTCCTAGAGCTCCTCTCGGGGGAAATTCCCTTGAGCAAAATCTGTCGCACTTCCTGTTGATACTGGTGGCGAACAGATCCACTTGAGGGGTTCCCCAAAGGGCGAAGATCTCTTGAAGGACTTCCTGAGCTATCTCCCACTCGTGAGAGACTGTGCTCTGCCTGCTCAGAGCGTCCGCTGTCAAGTTCTTCTCTCCGGCTAGGTGAATTGCCGATAGAGAGATTCCTTCCTGAATTGCCCAAAACCAGAGCTGCATCGCCTCTCTGCACAGTGGTAGTGAGCCTACGCCTCCTCTTTTGTTGAGGTAGTGCATGGCCACTGTATTGTCCGTCATTATTAGGACGTTTCTTCCCCGTACAGACGGCAGAAAAGCCTTCAGCGCTAGTCTGATGGCTCTCAGCTCCAACAGGTTGATATGTAGTCTGGACTCCGATGGAGACCAACGACCGCTGATGGTCAAGTCGTTGGCGTGAGCTCCCCACCCCGTGAGTGAGGCATCCGTGACTACTGTTATCTCCGGCCATGGTTGCCAAAACATTTCTCCTTTCAGGATGTTCTCCCGACAGGCCCACCACTGAAGGTCTCGGGCTACTTTGACCGGGATCCGAAGGAGATCTGTCATCCTTCCTGAGAACTGTGACCACTGAGTTCTCAGTGCCCACTGGAGGGATCTCATTCTCAGGCGAGCCTCCGGCACGAGGAATATGCAGGATGCCATGAGGCCTAGCAACCTCAGAAAGTCGTAGGCTGGGAGATATTGGGCATTCTGAAATCTGATGACCATCTGCAGAATATCTCGAGCCCTCACCTCTGGTGGCAAGGCTTTTCCCAGGGAAGTGTCCAGGACTGCTCCAATGAATTGGAGTCTCTGTGATGGTATCATCTGTGACTTCTTTAAATTGAGGGAGAAGCCCAGCTTGTGAAGGAAGTGGCAAACATAATCTAGTTGTCTCTGAGCCTGTTCCGAAGATACAGCTCTGATCAACCAATCGTCTAGGTAAGGGTAGACATGAATCCCTTCCCTCCTTAGACTTGCAGCCACAACCGACATTAGCTTGGTAAAGACCCTCGGGGCGGAGGTTAGCCCAAATGGCAGAACTCGAAATTGATAATGAGAGCTGCCAATTGCGAACCTCAGGTATCTCCTGTGCCTGGGATGGATCGGCACATGGAAATAAGCGTCCTGGAGGTCTAGAGATACCAACCAGTCCTGAAGCTGGAGGGCCTGAAGGATCTGAGAGAGAGTCACCATCTTGAACTTGTCCTTTCGGAGGAATTTGTTCAATTCCCGTAAGTCTAAGATGGGTCTCAGTCCTCCGTCCTTCTTCGGTATTATGAAGTAGGGGGAGTACCAACCCTTGTTCCTTTCCGCTACAGGTACCAGTTCTATGGCACCTTTCTCTAGCAGGTCTAAAACCTCCTGCAAGAGGAGCGGATCTGGAAGCTTCAAAGGGTTGTTCCCCGGTGGATGACTCTGAGGGATATGTAGGAAGGGCAGGCAGTAACCTTGGGCTACTGTCTCCAGAGCCCAAGCATCTGACGTAATAGCCTGCCATTCCGTCAGATGGTGAGTTAACCTGCCCCCTACTGGTGTTCTGTGAGGGGAGACCTCAGAGTGGTTTTGAAGCGGCTGATGCAGTTGCCGAAGGTAAAGTGGCTCCTGCTCCTGCGGGTGCGGCTTTCTTTCCCCTACCCCGTCCACCACGGGTAAATCTTCCTTGGCCTCTTTGAGCCGGTCGTCCCCTGCCCCTTCCATATGAGGAATAGTAACGAAAGGACCGTCCTCTCCACGATGATCCCGAAGGACGAAAGGTATTCTGACGGATAGCAGCTCCCAATGACTTGGCTGCTGCCTTGGACGTTTGCAGTTTCTCCAAACTGTCATCCGCCTTCTTTCCAAAGAGGGTAGAACCGTCAAAGGGCATATTCAAAAGCCTGGTCTGCACGTCAGAGGCAAAACCAGACTTCCTCAACCACGCATGCCTGCGGATTGTGGTACTTGCCGCCATGGCCCTGCTGATACTGTCAGCAGAATCTAGGCCAGTTTGTAGGGTCTCGCACATCGCATCTTTACCATCCCTGATGATGTTTAAAAATGCGTCCCTTTCCTCTCCTTCTTGGAGGCAGTCAGCCGCTGATGAAGCGCACTCCCAAAGGGTGTGGCTGAACCTAGCGAGCGTACAGGTCGCGTTAATAGACTTTAACGCCATGCTACAGGCAGAAAAAACCTTCTTAGCCATGGCATCATATTTTTTGTCATCCCTATCCTGCGGAGCAGTGGGGTATGCAGATGTGCTGCCTGATGAGGTTGCAGCCTGTACAACCAAGCTCTCAGGAGTAGGGTGTTTTGACAAATATTCAGGGTCAGAACTAGCCACCCTGTATTTTGTTGACAGTTTTTTATTTACTGCCGGGATAATTTCTGGCGTTTCCCAGTTTGTCAAAATCCTTCTCTGTAGAGCAGAGTGAAATGGAACCACAGGATCCTCCTGTGGGCCCTTGTCCAGTATGTCAGTGAGGTCATCCTGCTGAAAGGCAGGAGAAGGTGCAGACCAACCCATAAATTCTATGATTCTAGACATCAGAGCTCTATATGGAGTCTCCGCATGTTCTCCTGGGTCTGGTTTGATAAATTCTGCTTCAGGAGAAGTGTCCAAGCCACTAGCTTCCTGAAGTGCATCCTGAAGATTTTTTAATCTTCCTTCCTCAGAGGCGAAAGTCTCTGGCTCTGGTGATGTGGTCCTCTGTAAATCAATATCTTGGTCTGAATCCTCCCTTTCCTCAAAAATCGAGGTTAAAGGGGGATACATTGGTTTTTGGAATGGTATAAACCCCATTTCCAATGCAGAAGGAGCCATCATCACAGGCCTTGAAAACGTCGATGTCGTCGACACCGACGTGAAAGTACTCGAAGGCGCCGTGAAAAGCGTCGAGAAATGTGTACTAGGCCTCGAAGAACTCGAAAGGATCGGAGTCTTGCTCGAGAACGACGTCGACGTTCTCGGCGTCGAGTCGGAGGTCTTTTGTCTAACCGTTGGCTGTGGAGTAGCCGTGGTTCTTTCCTTCACCGGCGTCGATATCGGCGTCGACGTCGGCGTCGACTCGATCGACTGATGCGCCGATGAATCCTTCGACAACGGCGTCGATGGCGCCGACCTCTTTCAAGGCTTTCGCCGTCATGGAAAGGCATTCCTCACACTCCGAACTCTGGTGCGTGATTCCCAGACACCACAAACAGACCCTGTGAGGGTCCGTCAACGACATTTTCTTCCCGCAGTCTCGGCACTTTTTGAAACCGGACCGAGGGGTCGTCGGGTCGGAGGAGGATGCCATCGATATCGAGGTAAATAGTAGTTATTATATACGTTATCTTGACGAGAACTGAGCAACGGTGTTCCGAGGCACAACGAAGCGCGGAAAAACGGAACTGAGCAACGGACGCTGCGCGCGGCCTTTATAGGCAGGATGACGTCGACGTCGGCACGGAGGCCGTCGAGGGTCATCGACTCGGCGATCATCGACGCGCAGCGCCCTCTGGCGAAAAAATTTTCCGAGGCCAGCAAAGCTGAAGGATTTCTATCTAAGATAAGGAATACGTCGGAGGACACAATCCCTTCGAAAGAATGTTTCTCTGTTGTGTGGGCCCTAAGGAAGCGGAGGCCCTACCTATACGGGACTCACTTCACTGTGCAAACTGACCATACACCCTTAAAGTGGTTTAGGAACATGAAGGGAGAGAATCCAAAGTTGCTCAGGTGGTCCATAAGCCTGCAGGGTGTTGACTTCACCATTGAGCATAGGCAGGTGTCCAACATAGCAATGCTGGTGGGTTTTCCAGAAGGTTTAACCGACCTGAACATGAGACTCATCCAGTGGTGGATTAATTCCCCCTGTTCTTGGTCTGGGAGGGGCGAGTGTTAGGAAAGATTCCCAGACTTGTGTAATTTTCCCTCCAGTTGTCTACCCCCAAACATTTTGCTGCTGTTTAAACACCATAGACTGACTTTGCCAGTGAAGCACAGCCTTCAGCTGCACTCCACTGGGCTTTCGCTCCCTTTGTTATAGGGAAACTGACATGCCCTTAAAGACAGTCAGTACTGGGAGACTTTGTTTCCCTTAGTCCTTTCCAATGTTACAACTTTTCTGCAACATGTTACAAGTGCACAATGTACCTTACAGTACAGTGCGTTTGGGTCTTGCTTTAATTTCCAAAGGCCCTAGACTCCCTCAAAGGATTTTTTAGGAGAAGTGCAGATGTGCCTTGGACGGGGCTGGTTGCAGCTTATCTTTTCGTGGATTTTTAACCCTTTCTTGTCATGCAAACCGTGTTTACCGTGGTTGTCACAGAAAGGTGGCCTGGCTCCAAAATGGCCATGCCAGTAGGTTCTACGTCCTGTCCTTTGGCCATCTTGCCCCTTCACACGGGTCAGTCCTTATTTGGGCATGCATTGCCCGCAAAACCCCAAGCTTTCGCAGGCCCATGCATGCCTTGTGTGTGTGTGCCTCCAGGATGTGGGCTGGACTGCTAGTTTCAATACAGATCCTGGGTGCCAGAGAGTCTGGTGTGCTATAAATGACTGGGACTACTGTGGTCTGCGATTGCTCCATGTCTGGTGTGACTGTATGTGAGCAGATTTCCCATTGGGTCCTCTTTGTTTTGGCGCTAAGGAGATTCTGGATAAGAGAAGGCCTCAAACACCCACACCAGGTCGATCTCTTGACTTCTCAACCTAGGATAGGATCCAAGCATCCTGAAACTAAGAAGCTGAGTCGAGGCACCCTGAGCCCGCTGTTGTCCAAGTGGGTCCCTCTGCATCTGATCAAAGTGGAAAGTCTGCGAAGACACTTCGACCCATTGGAATAGTGGGATCAACTATTCTCGGCACGTTCATCAAACCCTGCAAGTAAGCCTTCTCGGAAGTGTCCCTGGGCCAACCAATGGGCTTGGTACATCACAAGCTCTGTGTTCACGGCAATCTCATACTGAATTTTGAACACTTGGTATTCCCAGGTCTGGAATAAAGAGAGAACGCCTGAACCGGAGTACACGCGAATACCGTGTCACCCAACCATGGTGACGAACTTCGCAGGCGCTGCTTTGCCCTTCTGTGCCCTGAACCCTGCTACAGTGAAACTGGCCTGATCCATCCAGCAGGAGCAGAGAAATTGCCAGTGTCCCGCCAGGGAATCATCGCTGTAACTTTGCTGCTGAAGGCCGCAGAGCTGCACAATTGCTGCATTTGAACCTGCAACCGAAGTGGACTCAAGTGCCGAAGTTTGGTCTGGAGTGCGCCGGAGGTCGATGAGTACCTGCAACCTTTACTGGTGGCCCCTAGTGCATCCATCCCCTTTTACGCACAAGTGTCCCCTGAGGGCCACTCACCTTTCTACAGGTTAGCCTGTTCTACCGTCCCTTTCCCAACTCATGGAAACTGTTCTGCCCTCTTGGGGAGACCATCCACGAATAGTGGGAACTTATTCTTCATTGTGTCATCCACCTCCCTGAGCTGCTACAGCCCCTGCAAGAGACCCTGTTTTCACCCTTCTGCATCTCATGCATCAGCATTTGAGTACATTGAGCGCTAGGCTCCTCTCTTCGTAGGGACTGGACTGCCGCTCAGTTAGGGTTTATTTAATGAAGAATTACCTGAAGACTATTTGCACTGCTTGTTTCCTTCCCTTTTAGATTGTGGACACATTCTGTGCATTTAACCCTTTAGGCCACTTGGTATTGTATATATGTGTTATAGTAGTGTTGATTTGGTTTAATGTATTACTGTTGAATAATTACATTGTGTTGAAGTTCAAAGGCATTGAATAAATATAGACCGACATCTAGTGGAAGCTGTGGAGTATTACAGTTGTTGTTTTTGAAACTCGAAAAAAGGCACGTCAACAGGGCGTGCCAGTAATACTATCCCTAGTGTGACGTCCACTGTACCCATGATCCCTCATGCGTCGAGGTTCCTCAGATTGTTTTATTCCGCCATGCTAGACGAACGCATATAGCGGAGTTCCTTTCGGCGATAAGCCATTGCCTTTTATACAATTACAATAGTTTTTCTTTCTATCCTTTCATCGACTGCTGAACCACCATGCCAGTGAAGAAAGAAAACTGCCTGTCGGAGACCACCGCGACAGACCATACGGCCTTGGAAGGTCGCCCTGGGCCTCAGCCCAAACAGTAGGAAGCGAGGGGGGAGGCCATTTCAGAAGGCATATTCTCCCCTTCCTACAGCATGTTTGCCCAGCTGCCATTTCCATAACCCATAATTATGGAAAGTACACCATTTAAATTTTGTCCTAAGTGTAATCGTAAATTCCCCTGGGTCGACAAACACTTAGTTTGCAATTTGTGTCTCCCGAGAGACCACGTTGAAACGTCTTGTCGGGCGTGCAGGCTCTTCAAGCCTAAGATGTTAAAGGACCGCTCCACGAATCGCTGGGTCCACTACGCCAGGCAACTCAAGGCCATGGAGATAGAGGGTGCCTTTAGCGATGGCAGCGACGCTGCACTTTAGGATGGCGAGGGCATCGGAGTAGCTTCGGCTACTCAAGCGCAGACCCCCGACCCTGTAGGACAGGCCGGTGGCCATGTTGTGGGGCCACACCTGGCGGCAGCAGTGCTACAAAAGCACACACCACCAAGCACACAAGCCCCAGTCGACATTCGACAGATGAGTCGAATACTCGACAACGCTTGGCACCCCGTAAAAGGTCCACTGAGTCCCGGTCCTTTGGGCAATCTCGTTCAAGATTGCCACACGACAGGGTTCAACCGTCGAAAGACGGCAAGGGTGTCGCACGAAAAACTCCTTCCGAAGGCCGATCGTCCGCGGACGAAGCCTAGGCTCCCACACCAGAAGTTCGACGTTCATCGTCTGATAAAACGGCAGGCCCCAAGAAGTCTGTTAAACACTCCTCTAGGCCCCAAGGTGGTTAAGAACATCATAAAAAGTCCTCTAAGACCCCTCATAGGGATAAGAGCTCTTCTAGGGAGAAGACATGACAAAAGGGAATAGTATCTAAGCCCACAGAGAAACCTAAGGACTCTAGACCAAATATTATACCTCCCACTGATGAGGAGATGGATGTTTCCTCTCAACCTATTGTGATCCCAAGTTCAAAGGAATGGTCTTCACAAGATATTGATAGGGTTATGCGAAGAATGACCTTCATGGCTAATTTTTATGAAAAGGACCCAGATTACTTTCAAAGTTTCCACTCCACTCCTCCCACCTCAGCCCCTTCAGCTCTCAAGCCTCTGCCCTACCCACTCAACCCCCTTCTAAGAGGTCTTGCTCTACTGTCCCCTTACATAGCACAGTTCTAGATCTATATGACCCCGAAATAGAACCAGAAGACCAGGAGGATCTCTCTTTTGTGGAAACATCTGACCCTCAACTTAATGAAGAGGGTACAGATGAACTTTATTATGGGGATGATGAAGACCCAGACGCAGATCAGGAGGCTAACATGTACTCTATAGATTCCCCTCTTAATCAGGACACCCCAGTGGTCGATTCCCCTGTCGATAATCAACCCCTCCTCAATGAAGTCTTAGCCAAAGCGGCAGAACACTTCCAAATTGACACACAGGGGGTACAGGAGGATACAGACTTTGCTGAACAAATACTGGGGGACAAAAAGACAGTAGGTCAGTTTGTCCCACTACTAAAATCAGTCCCACGCAGAATACAGCCTTCCTTAGAAGCACCCAATCTCACACGGGCCGCCAACCAGCATATCGAAAAACTATTTAGGCCTGCACCATCAGACCCCTTATATATAAGAGGCCAATTGAAATCAGACTCTTTGGTTGTTACCACAATAAGAAAGAGAGCAGCACACCCCTTGCTTCCTCCGAGGCCCCATCGGATAAGGAAAGCAATTAGATATATGCCATGGGCAGAAAGGTTGCTCCCTCTGTGGCCTATCAAACTAGAATAGCCAACAACGCTACACTTTTGGCAAGTGATAACTGCCACAAGTGGGAGGAGATTTCTGTGTTACTTTCATCCGACCCAGAGCCACTTAAATCACAACTAGCTCATGTGGCAGCAGACGGAAGAGCCGTATCTACCTGTCTCCTCAAATTTGGATGCAGCTGATAATGCCGGAAGAGTCATTGCAGAGGGGACTATTATAAAGAGGCATGCATGGCTTTGCCAGTCAGGCTTTAGACCAGAGACACAAGCCACTCTAATAAATATGCCAGTGGAACCTAATGTGCTCTTCGGCAAGGCTGTAGAAGACGCACTTAATCACATTCAGGGAGATGATGAATTGTACTTCAAAGTTTTCTTCGGAGTGTTACTTAGGACAATGTTTTTAACACACATGAACACTTTTCAGGGATCCACTTTTTTTGTGTGGAGACTGATTCTTATTCTAGTACCAATTAATGGGTGACCTCAAAGAGTAGTTTTCACAGAGGATTCCTCATATTATATGGGGACTCCTGTCCTTCGGCATGGGGTGTTGGACTGCTCATTTTTAGGAGTCAGCAGTTTTGTTTTAAAAGAGATTGGGGCCACATTTCAAAGAGGAGCTATTTTTGATTTTATTGACCTTCATAGGAAGTGTGTGGTCCCCGAGTTATGGATCATTCAGTGATTTTCCGAAGAAATGAACAGAATGTTCGTAGAAAATTAAAAACAAGGAACTTCATCCATAGTACAATGTTGTATGGTCTAGTTCACGGGGTATCCCTGGTTAGTTTCTGGGATATCCTTAGTTAAAAGGTGGTCGACCGGTTTCGATGAGTATTGTTTATCATCTTCTTCAGGACCATGATTCTTTAACTTGTCTCAAATGAGATCAAGATTTTAAGAGGAGCACTGGAGCTGGCATCCCCCATCTGCCTTTAGGGAGACTTTGGCAGATGCAGAACGGTTGACAGGATGGCTTATTTCACTCAGAGGAACATCAGAGGATCCTTCTAGAAGAAATAACAACACTTCTATTAAAGGACGCCATAGAAGTGGTCCCAATCAACCAGGTAAACAAGGGTATTTATTCAACTTACTTCCTTGTGCCAAAGAAAGATCTAACAATGCGCCCTGTATTAGATTTACGCCCTGCAAACAAGTATGTCAAGCCACAAAAGTTCTGCATGACTACACTACAAGAGGTAATTCCGCTACTAAAAAAGGGGGATTACTTGGCAACCCTGGATATGAAAGATGCCTATTTTCATATGTCAATGTTCCCAGGGCACAGAAGATTCTTGCGTTTCAAGATGGTGATCAAGCACTACCAATTCAAAGTGCTGCCCTTTGGAATAGCCTCAGCTCCAAGGGTATTCACAAAGGTACTGGCGGTAGTGGCAGCGCACCTGCGCAGGGGAGCAATGCCAGTGTACCCTTACCTGGACGACTGGCTCATAACAGGGGAATCACCTCTGATTTGCAGACAAAACATCCAAAGAACAACCAACCTCCAATTTCAATTGGGCTTCTCAATCAACGAGAACAAATCAAGTCTAGTTCCAAGCACTTCCAAACAGTTCCTAGGAGCTATCCTAAACACAGAGGAAGGATTGGTCTTTGCTTCAGAGGAAAGAGTAAAAAATGTGTTGCTGCAAATACCACATTATCAGGCCGGCCAGATAAGGGTGCGCAAAGCAATGCGTTTAATAGGCATGATGGCATCTTGCATATACCTGGTTCCTCACGCGCGCCTGCGCATGCGTCCCATACAGGAGTGGTTGGCGAAACAGTGGTCTTAGGCAAGCGGTCAGTGGGACGATCTAGTGGTAGTTTCGCCAACACTTGTATAAAATCTTCACTGGTGGACGAGAGAAAACCTAACGAGAGGGAAACCCTTCTATGACCCACAGATACAGGCAGTTGTCACAACGGACGCCTCATTGGCAGGGTGGGGCGCTCACTACCTTCACCACACAGCTCTGGCTCTGTGGTCTCACACTGCAGCTCAGAACCACATCAATGTGCTGGAACTTCTAGCAGTATTCAAAGCCCTTCAGGCATTCGAACCCCATTTAACAGACCTGTCCGTGCAGATCCTAACAGACAGCACTACAGCGATGTTTTATATCAACAAACAGGGGGGTCCACATTCTCCAAATCTATCCTGACTTGCACAGAAAATCTGGAAATGGCAACTCAGACGGAATATGTTCCTGTCATCACAACATGTTCCAGGGGAACTCAACGCTCTAGCAGACTCATTGAGCAGAGATCCCCTACCAGAGGAACATGAGTGGTGTCTACACGAAGAGGTCGTAGAACACCTCTTCTCTCAAGGGGGTTTCCCCACTATAGACTTATTCGCCACAAGCGAAAATCGTCAATTCCCAGACAAACAAGTGACACAAGGAACCGATGACGCTTATCCTAGTTGCTTCTATGTGGGCAAGACAACCATGGTATCCACATCTGTGCAAACTGCCAATGTGCGACCCCATCAAAATCCCATGCCAGTACAACCTACTCACCCAGCACGAGGGACTAACAGTGCACCCACAACCACAATCAATGAACTTGGCACATGGCTCCTGAAGTCATAGATTTCGGGCATCTCAATCTACCGCAAAGATGCACAGAAATCTTGAAAGAATCAAGAAAACCAAACACTAGGCACTGTTATTATGACAAATGGAGACGATTCATAATCTGGTGCCAGACTAAGCAGATCAACCCCATAGATTGTACTCCATCAAACATTCTAATTTATATGCTCCACTTACTAGATGCAGTGTTAGTATTCAACTCACTAAAAATCCACCTGGCGGCCCTGTCAGCCGACACCACTTCCCATAACAAGGTCTAATGTTGGAAGGTACCGGTTATCAAAGCATTTAGGGAAGAGGTAAAGAGACTCCACCCTCCAATTTCTAACCCACCGCCAGGTTGGGACCTCAATGTGGTACTCGCTAAGCTCATGGGACCCCCATTCGAGCCTACGCACAAGTCTAGTCTCAAATACCTGACTTATAAAACTGCCTTCTTAGTAGCCATCACTTCCATAAGAAGGGCTAGTGAAATCCAAGCATTGTCACTGCAGGATCCTTTCTTTACTATACATAAGGACAAGCTGGTTTTACGTACTCACCCTAGGTTCTCACCTAAATTCATCTCCAAATTTCATGTAAACCAGTCAATTGAGCTACCGGCTTTCTTCCAGGAACCCAAGAGCTCTGCTGAGGTAAAACTCCACACACTAGATGTGAGGAGACCGATCCTCTACTACGTAGACAAGACCAGACCACTAAGAAAAATAGATCAACTGTTTGTCTCCCTAGCGCCAAGCAGAGAAGGTGACTGCATCGCTAAGAATGCCATCTCTAGGTGGATAGTCAGATGTATCCAACTGTGCTATTCCCTATCAAATAAAACACTGCCTTTTACGCCAAGGGCCCACTCCACAAGAGGTACTGGAGCCACACTGGCTTTCATTGCAAATGTCCCCTTAGACAGTATTTGCAAAGCAGCTACATGGAGCTCAATACATTTTTTGTATTTGGTTTATTTATATTGCGCACACTGCCCTTGGGCATCTGGGAGCATATCTTAAAGGTTACAAGGTAGACAAACTCAAGTTATAATACTTGAAGTACAATGTACAAGTCATCATGACAAAGAGGGCACATAAACGTCAATGAATACACAGGAAATGAGATAAAGCGTACATACGCAATTATAACATATAGATAATACTGTCTGCATAAACGGTCTTGACAAGCAGGCATAGCTATGGCAAGGCATGTGTATACAATTATGCGCTAATGGAGGCAAGCTCTTGTTCAATGAGCCAGGATTTAGCGGATTTCTTGAAAGTAGTATATCAGGGTTCAGATCTCAGAGAGTTAGGGAGCATGTTCCAAAGTTTGGAAGAAAGAACTGGGAAACTAGATCCGCCAGAATTCTGTTATTTAAATCTGGGTATGGCAAGTGATTGAGCTTGGGCAGATCTGAGTGGTTGGGTAGGTGTGTGTGCTGTGAAGCGGTTTGCCTGGTATTCGGGTGCTTGATCTGCACAGCACTTATGTGTAAGTGCGAGGGCTTTGAGGGAAATTCTGTGTGCCACAGGCACATACTTTCAGTCAGCACGACTGCATTGACACTCATTCCAAGACAGATACACAAGTGGGACAAGTGGTTCTAAGACATTTATTCGCTCATGAACCTTCTCACACCCCACCTCCTCCTTCCACTGCTCGCTAATCTATGCACAGCATGTGATCTAAGCAGATTCCACAAGCCTCAGAAGGGATACATTACTCACCGTAATCGTATTTCTGATGCTTGTATCTGCTTAGATTCACATGCGACCCACCCTTCCTCCCCTCAGAGAGAAGGCGCATGGATGCTTATGAGCTTGTCTGATACGTATCTGCTTGGATACAACTGTACTCACGCTACACCTCATGCTACCTCATGTCAGAAAAATAAAAATCTGAGGGAGCTCGATACGTGAGGGATCATCGGTACAGTGGACGTCGCACTAGGGATAGTATTACTCGCATGCCCTATCGACGTCCCTTTTCGAGTTTCGAAAACAACAACTGTAATACTCCGCAGATTCCACTAGATTTCGGCCTATGCGCAGCATGTGAATCTAAGCATATACAAGCATCAGAAATACGATTACGGTGAGTAATGTATTATATATATATATATAATACAATAGTATGTTGAAACTTCTCCGACACCACGCCGTACCGCAATCCAATGACATTTCTGTCCGCGGAGCGAACAGGGAAATGGGATATCACACATTTTTTGGATGTAAAATTTGGTGAAAAGCCGCCCCGCCATTCGGGCTGTAGCCGTGGGCAAAGTTTTTCCCCATTCAGTCTATGTGGGACCACCCCATAACTCCCCCCTCACACGAAACCTCACCCAACTTGCTGGAAAAATTCAGAGCCTGCCATATACTTATTTTTTGCAAAGTTTGGTGAGGGCCGCCGTGTAATTTACATGGCGGCCCTCACCAAACTTTGCAAAATAAGTATATGGCCGGCTCTGAATTTTTCCAGCAAGTTGGGTGAGGTTTCGTGTGGGGGAGGGCAGGGGGGGAAGCACATAGACTGAATGGGGAAAAACTTTGCGCACGGCTACAGCCTGAACGACTGGCCGGCTTTTCACCAAATTTTACGTCCCAAAAAATTTGTGATATCCCATTTCCCTGTTCGCTCCGCAGACAGAAATGTCATTGTATCGCGGTACGGCGTTGTGTCGGAGAAGTTTTGACATGGCCGGTGGTTGGCTGGAGTGAAGCGTGCTGTGCGTCAACATTTTTGGGGAAAGCCGCCATGGTGTATTGAAGGACAGTGCGGAGGCGGAAGGGTCTGGAAAATGTACCGTACGCATTGTGTTGGCGGCAATAAGGGAGGGAATGGCTGGGGGAGGGAGAAGTGGTTCATGTGACATATGTAGGCTAGTATTTTCTGTGGTGATTGGAGGCAGCTGTCGTAACGGTCCCTTAGCTTCTGCCGTGACCTGTTTGTGGCAAACTCTTTTTATGGTGAGTGGTGGCAGGTCATTTGCAGACGGGGAGTAAATTTCACATGACATAGGTTGGGTGCAGTGGTTCTGTGCAAGGATTACACTATTGGGTGCATGGCCGAAGCCTGTAGCCCGTACGCTGTAGGGCATGCACTAAGGACTGTAGGGCTGCAACATACACATCGCAGGAAGGCATGTTTGAGTCTGCATCCGGTACAGGGTGGTGCTTGAATAGTGCGGTGTGTGCAGATTGGTTGCAGTAGTGCTAGTGCTGCAAACTCAATGTGGGTAGGTTGGCAGTGACCCAGTACTTTGTGAACGGGAGTGGGTACGCCTATAGTATGTGAATGAAAGTGTATAGGGGTGCAGGAGAGAGTGTTTTCTTTCCACATTGTGTTAACTGTTGCAATTTGTTGCTGCATAGCTACAAGGTGGTGCGCAGGTTGGGTAGGACTGCTTGCGTATGCCAATGGTCATAGTTGGTGAAATGCACGGTGGCATTACGTTGCTATAGGTGTGTTCAAGGCCTATGCTGTGTGCAGAATTGTTGAAGTAGGCGAATGTTGTGAAAATGTTGTGGTTAGTGACAATACTTTGTGAATGGCTGTGGGTAGAGGTGGTGGAGGATGTGGTATGTTTGTGCATTCTGGTAAGTGCGACCCGTGTTCGTGATTAGGTGTTTTATGGTGTGGGGAGTTGGGGTGAAGTGCTGCTACCTACATGTGGCACGCTTGTGCAAAATGGTAGCTGCCCACATTGGCATTATGTTAACTATTGCCATTTGTTGCTGCGTAGCGCCATGGCGGAATACAGGTTTGGTAGAAGTGTTGGTGGCAGTGGTGTCTATTTGGATTGTCGCAGTTGCTGATATGGAGACATGCATGGTGGCATTACGTTGCCGTGAGTGTGTTCAAGGCCTAGACTATTGGATACATGGCCAAAGGCCGTAGGCCATGCATTCAAGAGCCTAGGCCTTCAGGACACGCACGGCAGTAATGCATTTTTCAATGTGCATGAGTTAGAGGGTGGTGACATGTAAGGAATGGGTGTGGAGCACATTTAAGCTGTTATAGGCCACTGTTGCAAATAGATTGTGGGTAGGTTAGCAGTGGCACAATACTTTGTGAATGGTAGTGGGTACGCCCATAGTATGTGATTGAAAGTGCCCAGGGATGCAGGAGAGAGTCTTGTTTGTACATTATGGTAACTGTTGCAATTTGTAACTGCATAGCTCCATGGCGGTGCCCTGTGGTTGGAGATGCTGCAGTGACAAGTCACGCTGTGTGGGCACTGGGTACAATGCTTGTATACTGTCAGTATGTAATAGGGTATGGTTGAAGGGCAGCCTATATGTGCTTGGATAGTGTGCTGCGTGCACAATGCTTGCAGTATGGGCAATGTTGTAAACATGTTGCGTTTACATTGCCTGTGGAACAATCCTTTCTGAGTGGAAGTGGGTAAGACAATAGTATTTGAATGAAAGGGCGTAGGGGTGCCGGAGATAGTGTAATGTTTATACATTATGGCAACAGTTGTATGTAATGATGTGCATGTCCTTTGCGGTGTCAAGGTTGGTTAGGAGTGCTGGTGCCAGTGGTGCATATGTGCATAGTGGTAGTTGGTGATATGCTGACATATATTGTTGAATTACGGTGGGGGGAATGTGTGGAAGGAGTATGTCGGGGTAATTTCCCAGGGGTCGGCAGGGCCGTCCACTGACCTCCGGGTTTGGGGATGCCCCAACTCCTCTGCGTCCCAAAAGGAGTATGAAGCACACACAAAAGCAAAGGGTTTACTGCTGTTTATTTACATGAAACAGGCAGAGACAAACTGTCAGGCCCTTTTTGTAGCTGTACGACGCGGCTACTTGCGTCACCTGGGAAAACTAGCCCCCAAACCTAAGGCCACCTTGGGTTGGCTCCCCGAGTGGTAAGGTCACTATAGGTACATATAGGAAAGATTGTTAGTGGTTGAGGAAGGGTCAGGTGGTACGCTTGGGCCATCCCTAATAATTGCTACAAGACAATTGTTACAAGGGGACAATTAGTGATTGGCTAAACTATAGTGGCGTCAGTGGTGAGCCACTCGTATTCTGATTGGTGCACCCGCGAGCCCCCAAGCCTGGGACCATCGTTGTTCCCAGCTCGTGGTGTACCTGGAACTAGCAACAATGTGTGACTATGTGTCAGTGGGGGAAAATGGACAGGTCTGACTATTAGCTGGTGTGCAGGTCTTTCCCATCGTTGTCGGTGTCCAATTTGTTACTTCATTGTTACAGTCTGAATTCCAAACGCGAGACCCCAGTGCTTCTCTGTCCCTTGAGGCTTGGCATCGTTTTAGGTCGGCCTTGTCACGTGTTGTGAGACCGTGGCTGGAGCAGAATTATGAGCATTTGATTTGTATTTCGGCTCTGAGGAGCGTTTAGCAGTGGCAGGTGTAGCCTTGGCTCGGGGAGCGTGGCATGTAGGTTGCAACATCGCAGCCTTGGCTGTGTGTTCTTGTCAGAGCTCGTTCTGCATGATCAGCACCTTGCAGCTTTGCCTGAGCTGCTCCGGCCTGGGGACTCTGGCTTTGCGGCCGACCTTTGCCTGGCTTGCGGGTGGGGATACATAGTCCATAATATGGGGGTCGCGAGGGGCGACAGAGGTTCTTATGTGTTAGTCCATTTACAGGGTTGCGTCTTCATGGTTTTAGTGGCGAGGAAGCATCTGCAAGCATGTACACGAGCTCTTCTGGCATTTTGCGTTTCTGCTGTGCTGTAGGTGGCCTATGTGAAAAATAACGATGCATGTCTGTGGGTGTGAGCGGCCCCTGCGTCATAGCAGTGAGTATGTTCTTTGTGTGGGTTGGTGTGTGTCTGATCCATGTGCATGGTTGCATGTGTGTTATTGTCCTTTGGCTATGTCGTCATGGCATCTCTAACAATGGCGGTATTTTGTGTGTGGTTGCTGTCTAATCGAGTTGATCCATATTGCCGGTGTCAGCTCCTCCTGGGGTTCCAGGATGTGGCTTGATTGATGGCAGCTTCCCTTGCTGGGTGTGATGTGGCCACAGTGGATCTTGACATCTGGGGCGGCAGTGAACGGGACGAATACCACTCGCGGGGGATGCTCGAGTCGTGATGTCCTGGGCCACGGTCTGGATGAGAATGGGGATGTCCCATTTTCCCTCTTCAGTCCCCCCTCTGGTCGAATTGTCGACCACAAAATTATCCACTCTCCACGTGCTCGCCATACCTTCGTTATTCCTGCCAAGTGTCCATACTGATGCACATGATCTTCAAATGACCAGTACATATAAACACATCCGCCACCGGGCTCGGAATAAACCCACTTTCCAACGTAATTTTTCCGGTTCCTCGGGTTCTCAACCTTTATCGATGGTGGATACAAATCTGCTTCTACTATCTGCTGGCGCAACCGTTCACGTTCCTTAATAATGATGTCTGTGTGTTGGTCGTCTTCAGCTGGCATTAGGACGTGCATGCCGATAATTTCTTCAGCAGTACGCGTTGATCTTTTCTTCCATACCTATATCCCCACCAGGACGGCCATTCCAAAATTGTGCATCCTGCCACAATCTTAAGACCATCTGCGAGCCAGGATGGCATCCAGGACCAGATGTAAGAGAACCAGCTATCGTCCTTTATTACTCCCTTTGCTTCTTCTTCCATTTTTGCGTGCTTCTTGGCCAGCTGTGATACTGCCTCAGAAAGCGTACCGTTGTCCTCGTCGTTGGCAGGAAGGAACGTGCAACATGAGCTCCCAATGTTTGCGCAAACACCTCCTTCCATCCTGATCGCCCTCAGTTCTTCTTTTATCGCGTTCAATCCGTTTACTGTTGAATTTATTGTCATCATTAGCTCCCACCTTGTAATCTGCAGCAACTTCGCATTTGCATATGCCTGCACCCCTGGATGTCTGATGAATGAAAAGAACATTGCCGCTCTGCTAAATAGTCTGTGTGCTGGTGGAATGTCACTCAGAGCTGTTTCTGATTTTCCCCACAGGTAGTTTCCTGTCAGTGGTTCTCCTTGTCTTTTTACTCTGGATAGGTTGTTGGTGTCATTCTGTTGCTTGCTTCCTCCCATCTTCAGCGACCTTTTCTTCCTTTTGTTTCCTTTGTCCATCTTAGGGAAGCTCTCCATGTTGACGTGTTTTTGCGGTATTACCAGGGATGGTACGTTGATGTGTACCATGGTGCACACTCCATTCCACAACGGTGGTAAACTGCTGTACGCCTTTGCTTCACAGGCCCAATAGTGGTCCATCAGTACGGTTGTTCCTGCACCTCCCTCAGTAATCTTTATCGTCCTCTTGCAACCATCATTTGCTCCAACATGTACTTCTCCATCATGCTGGTAACATAGTGTTGGTGCCGTGAGTGGAAGTATTGTTATGGGTTCTTCCTCTTTATCTAACCATGTCACTAGTGTTGCACTCTTTGTCCATTCCTTGTAGCACTTGTCATGTTCTGCTTGTACTGTCATTACTGGTGACTTTGCCAATGTTAACATTCTACTTCCTACAACTCCATCCACCCATCCATCCTTTGTGTATACCTTGCCATATATTAATATTAGTGGCCTTTCCCAGCATCCCGGTTCGCCTGCAACTTCTTTTGCGTACCATTCGCATGGTAGGTAGTCCAAAGTAACTTCTTCTGTTTCTCCTTTGTCGGGTCTGTCTGTTATGTACTTAAGACCTTTTGTCTGCTGCCACGATTCGTCATACATTGGTAGTGTTTTGATGAAGTTATCTTCGTATGGGTATGTTGACCTTGATTTCCATCTCAGTGTAGCTCTCTTCCCTTGAAACCGTCCATGTGTTTGGGACAATGCTAAATATAATAAACATTCAGCAGTTGTTGCAGGTACTTCAGTTGCCACAAACGTTCTTGAGGCGCTCATGGCGTATGGGATCAACGAGCACACATAGCAGTTGTCCTGTGTCATTTCCTTACCAATTTTGGACATGTGTTTGTACCACTTGTTGTTAGAGACGTGTGCTGATTCTGTAAGGTATGTGTCTACCCCATGTGCATCAATAGACACACTACGTTTATCTCTCCTTATGTTGGACCCCCTACTACTAGTACCACCTGACGCCGTGCTCCTTGCAGCCATGGTATGGGAAATGTTAGTAGAGGAAGATGCCATCACATAGAAAGCATAGTAGGCCTGCCAGACAGCGGCAGTAACCAGACTAGTGGTGAAAAATATTCCTACCATTTTTATTACAGTTGCTATTACCACTGGCATATGTCTCTTACCTTTGCTGCGGTCCTGCAGCTATTTTACTTTTAGATGATATAGGTGCCCGTCTGACATTTCTCAAAATATGCGTTATTGCTGTTAGTATTTTTATTCAAGCCCTGCTTACCAAATAATTGTTCGATGCCCAGGCGAAAAGCTGTTCCCACGTGTTACTTACCGTCCTGTCTCGTAGGGCGAGTAGTGCTGCGTGGAGATGTGGAAATAATTGTGCTATTATGATAAGGAACATGTTATAATATATACGTATTCTTCTTCTTTGTATGTGCTTTGGCCTTTTCATAACATATACAAACTGGTGCGATAGTGCTTCTGGGGTGTTATCATCCACGGCAGTGACGTATGTTTCAATCACCTATATTCTTTTTCTTTTTATTACATACACAATATCAATGCGCAATACCTGCGTGTGCGAGACATAAAGAGAAGAGAACATGCACGTGTTTACTTTTTTTATTTTTATTTACACATCACCTGGTTTTTATTAAACCTTAGATGCAACCTTTGACCAATACATACATAACATTTTTACAAAGAATTGTTTACGAAGAATTGTTTACGAAAAAAGGAGAAGAGAGAAAGAAAAAGAACAAGAAAAAAAAAGAAAAGAAAAAAAGAAGAAAATGAAAGTAGGAAAGAAGAAAAGAAAATGAAAGCAAACCCTTTTCCTCCTCAAAGGCCCAGTCTATAACAGTTGTTTTCATCCAACATTTGTGTTTTCGATAACCTCCATAGTGGTGAAGATTAGCCTCACAAACTGGAGTACAACTAACGACAAGGAGAGCCAAGCCCACCATCTGATGCAAGCCCACCATTCGTCCTGTGTTTTCGTTGTCGATTCCTCAAGGAATCTCCCAAGTATTTGACTCTTATAGGGTTTAAGGGCTCACACACTAGCACGAGATGTTTCAAGGTCTCAAAACTTTTGTTGCACATCCGACAGTTTAATACTCTCTCTTCCTGGGCCTTTGTACTCCTTTCTGTGACCACCCGTGTTGGATAGAGGTCTAGACGAAATCTTAACAAATGTTGCCGCTCAGATGGTGAAGGAAATCTGTTAAGCTAAGATATGATCGATCCTCTTCTGTAATGTTCCGCTGGTTTGTCCACTTACAGTTTGTAGCCTTTCACTTTCTGCTCTGTCCGAATCCAGTCAAAGTCCATTAGTTTGTGCTTCACCCTCATTGGGTTTCCAGTTAGTGTTTTGCCCGAAAGGGCTAGCGTCAACAATATAGAAGAGCAGGAATCATGCCAAGCTTTTAGAACTGCAACCTGATTCCCTTACATAGCCTCCTTAATTATAGAAAACCCACTAACGCCTGGTGGATGAAGACATTTCCTCAAGAAGGATAAGGATTTCCATTCCATTAGAGAGTATAGGGAGGACAAGCCCAATTCCCTCCGAACCCGTTTAATAGGTATTGAGTTCGGCAGTGCCAAAACCCTCTTCCAAAACAGGCCTTCCAAACGGTTCCAGTTTTTAGGGCCCATAAAGAGATTGGCCTCTGCTGCGTAAGTAAGTATAGGTGCAACTTTCAATTTGTAAAAGTCCAGAATTGGGACCATGGAAAATTTACAGTAGTGCCCTTTAATAAGCAACGCTTGGGATGCCAAGTTGTTTACTTTGCTTCTCAAGTGGACGATGCCAGGAACATCGCCCAAGCTGTTGTTTAGGGTTATCCCCAGATACAACATCGATGCAACAACTGGTATTTGTTCTCCGTTCAAAGACCAACTACATTTGTTCCGCTTCCAGGCCCTGCCACTGTCACCCAGTATCAGGATTTTAGATTTTTTGGCGTTTATTTTGAGGCCATTTTTGTGAATGTAGAGAGACAAGTCTGTCAATTGTCTCTGCAGTCCAATTTCTGTCTGGTCAAGCAGTAACAGGTCGTCAGCAAATAGTAGTCGTCCCACAGAATGGCCAGCGATTTTAGGCGGAAAGCATCTCGTTTTCGTGAAAGCCTCAGCCATGTCTGATATGAATAGACAAAAGACTGCTGGGGCCAAGCGACAACCCTGCTTTAACCCATTTTCTGAAAGAATTTCGTTAGACAGTAGACCCTTTCTGTCCAACCTGATTCTTAAAGTGGTATCACAGTGAAGGGCTTCCATGGGTTCTCTCAAGGCTTGAGGACAACCCCATTTCTTAAGTTTGTCCCACAGGATTCTGCGGTCCACTGAATCGAAAGCTTGTTCCAGGTCGATCGAAGCGATATAAATCGACCGTATTTTTTCTGGTTGACCAGGCACTTGAGTATACTAATAATAAATATGTTTAAACTAGTGCCGATCCCCTTTCGGAAGCCGGACAGCCACTGGTCCTGGTGGTGGGACACCAGGCTCCATTCATTAAGGTGCCTCAGGATGATTGCTGCGAATATCTTGCCGACCACATCAAGAAGGGTGATAGGCCTGTAGTTGCAGGGGTCAGACCTATCCCCCCTCTTGAAAATGGGGACCACTATAGAACGGGTCCAGGATAATGGTAGTCTCTTTTCCCTTACCACAGTGGTGAATAGTTTCAACATAAATGTTGCCCAACCAACTGGGTCTTTCTTCAGAATCTCATTGGTCAGGCCGTCCGGGCCTGCCGCCCTCGACACATTTGACTTCTCTATGAGTTTGATTATTTCTTGAATGTCAAATTTAAAGTCCCATGCAGCTTCTGAATTTGTAAGTGACTTGATGTGCTCCGGCCCTTTGGATGCGTATAAGCGTTTAAAGTGCGCCTCCCACACTTGTGCAGATACTGAATTTGTTGTTTTTGATTCCTCAGGGGTGTTCAAGTCGTTTATTAGCTTCCACACACCTGCTGTATTTTTCCGGGAGGCAAGCTGCAGCATTCTTTCACCGTCTTGCTGAATGATTTGTTGTTTGTGATGAAATAACCAGTTCTTAAAGGTATTTTTGGCTTTTTTGAAGAAAATTATGTTTTGAATCGTTTTGTGTTTTCTCACTCGTCTTCCCAGTCTGTTAATGTCACTCTTTCTTTCTGCAACTTGAAAGTTGAAGACATACTTCAGCGCAAAGGTTGGCTTCATGGAAATGGCCTGCCTTTCGCTAAAGGCCTGTAAGAAGTCTGGGTATTGCAGTATACTGCCACCTGGGCAAAGTGAGTCTGAGTTCAAGGCCAGCAAGGAGGATGTTACCAACGACAAGTTTCTTTTATTGATCCGTAAACGATTACCTCCCGAAGAGACCTGGAGATTCTGATCTTCTTGATGGTACCTCCTTGGTGGATTTCCAGAGGCCCAGTCTGTGCATTTGAGTTCCAGAAGATTGTGATCACTTAGCTCTGTAGATGTCACTTGTAGGGAGGTCAATTTTGCTAGTAGATTTTCTGTAGCGAAGATGTAGTCGATAGTGCTCGAGTGTGCTCCTCTCTTCCATGTTGCAGCCGCTGGTTTATCACCCGGCAAGTTGCCATTGGCCATGTAGATGTTTCTCTCAATTAAATCCTTTTCAAAATCCAGTCCCCTTCTTATATTCTCTGCTGCCCCAGTTGGTAACACTTCTATTTTGCTGCCTTTCTTGTCGAAGCACTCAATATTGAGATCACCACAGTAGACCTGGCCTCGTCGATTTCCCTTAGCAAGATGTTTTTAGTACTTTGCTCGTTTGCCGAACTGCTTCTCCAATATATGTTACAAATTAGCAGCAACTGATTCTTGGTTTCCCAGTGGGGTGAAGTTATTTGTGCAAAGGTGAATTGAATTTCAGAATTTATGTTGATTGAGGTGATTACAATTAAGCCACTCGTTCTTTTTATTGCAGTTAGAAGGCCTGCCATTGGACGTCCTTTCACCCACTTCGTGGCCTGGTTTAAGTGTACCTCATAGCCCTCCAGCACAGGTGTCTCCCTTAACCAGGTCTCCTGGAGGCAAATAAGGTTGTATTTTGTTAAGTTTATTTCACTTTTTCCAAATAGATGTACAAAACCCTTAGTGTTCCAGCTAGCTATTTTCTTAGTCCTGAAGGGGTTAGTGACGCTCTTGGTCTGGCGTTATTGTGAACCTGCCAATGTTCCAGCTAGCCAACTCCAGTCTTCTTCACTGTGGACCTTCTGTCCCACCGTTTTCTTCAGAGTGACGCACCTACTACCCTTGTAGATGCCAATTTTTAATTCGTCAGTGCCCTCTTTGGAGTGGTTGCCTATGTTGTTTGGGGCAACAATCTTTGCTTGTCGGAGTATTCTTTGGCCTACATCCTGATTCTGAAGTGGGGTTTCACTTGAACTTGTTGTTTGAGTTTCTAATTCCTTTAATGTAAACGCATGAGCGTTCAGTTTTGTCCCTTCTTTGACAAGTACATTTTTGATGTTACGTGATGCTATATGGAGGATCACATTGTCAAAAGTGGAATAACTAGGAAACTCGATTAAGTCAATATCCTTTCAGTTTACTTGGTCTAAAGTTGGTACACATCGTAATAACCTCATCATGTTGTTTCTATTCATGACGAGGTTATCTGGAAATCCTAAGGTTCTTGTCAAGGATAATTTGAACGCCTTAGTTTGTGGAGTGTTGTTTAGATCTTGCTCCATTACTTGTTTAGTTTTTGTAACGACTCTCACCGGCTTGCTGGTTTCTGCCCATGTGACAGATTGTTTTGGGTCCCCCACGGAGGTGAACCTGTGGTAATTACTAAGACGTTTCTCGTTCGCCTCTACTGGTGCCCTCTGTAATAGCATAGTTCTTCTTTGTTCCATTGTGAAAAAATATGTTTCACAATCTGAAGAGATGGTATCTTCGCCCACGTCCGATGATTCATCAGAAGTTTCCACCTTGTTGGTTCGCTTCGACCTCCATTTAGGAGTTTTCTTGTCCTTTTTCTCTAGCAGGACAAGGGGCCTTAGTTCACTACTCCTGATGTCTTCCTTACCCACATTTTGGTTTTGCGCAATGTTTGTTTTTGTGGTACCACTTGGAGGTCCAGAGTCCCTTGGTTCAGGTCGACTAGTAACCTGTTGCTGACAGTCATTTGTCTCGTGTACCCTTAAGCTGATGTCATCCGAGTAAGTTGACAAGTTCATTAAATCACTTTCTATGCCACTGTTTGACGATTCTTATTCAGAGTCCTCTTCACTAATTGTGTCTTGGTCTGTCACCGTGTAGGGTAATGGACCTTTTGTATTCGGCAAGAACCTTCGGCAAGAACCTTGTACGGACTGCCCCTGGTCCTGAAGTTTGTATATTTCTTAGAAGCGTGGATTTATTGGACCTAATCTGTCTGCGGGCCCTCTTTTTAGTCACAACTGGAAATTTCTGGGGTTTTTGTTACTCCGCTGTGTGTGTCAGAAAGAGATGGTTGTTTCTTCAAATAGGCGTTTGATCCCTTTTTATGGAGGACCAACTCAGGGCTTGACGATTCCCTCATTCCTTTTGTTTGGACCCTGAACATGTCGTAGATTTTGATTTGAGGCATTGTGGGGTCGGTCACCATTTCCCTTGATTTTGCAGACTTGTTCTTTACAGGCAAAGGCAGGCTACAAGCCTTGTCCTTAATGCTAGCTAGGGAAGTAGACACCAGGTTAGGTGGGGTAGCCATGAACTTGTCTGTGTTAGTTGATACGTCTTTTGTTGGGACAACTATGGAGTCCTCTCTTATTGGCACAGTTGTGGGCGGTAAGTCTGTTATAATTGAGGTTGCAGGTGGCTCAGCGCATGTGGAATCTGTTAGTGAATCCTGGATTAAGTGTACCCCAACATTGCCTTGTGCTATTGTAGAACTTTGTCCGGTGCTAAAAATGTCAGGGTAGGAACTTAAGTTAGAGGTGAGGCAGGTGGGTTCCAACTTTTAGCAGTTATATTGTAACGTGATGTTTTCTGTTTAAGGTGGGGGTCTGTTCCAAAGGTAAATAGGTCCCGTGGAAGCGAGACAGCATCGGAACTGCCGCTCTGGCCAACCACTTGGGGTGGATTAACCAGAGGCAACAAGCCTCCTTGGTCCAATGGTTGGGTGTCTTTTTGGGGATGTACGGGGCTGATAGTGGACTAACCGTTGGATTTAGCACCTCCTCATCCGTTTTCCCATGTGAAAAATGATCCTCCTTAGCCTCAACTTCCACGGCTATGTTTTCCGGGGACGAGGGCTTAGTCGGGGTAGTAAGAGTTAAATCAGTCGTATCATTTGTATTTAGCGACGGGGTTGATCGGACTTGTCTGTCCGTGGTGACCCCATGTGGTTGAAGCTGGTTTTCATATGATAAAGTTACTTTTGAAATTTCACTGGAGGGTGATAACACAACCCTTGACATTGTATATAGAGTTGTCGTGAGAGTCAGTAGTTGTACAAAAAGTGTTAGTAGTAAGATGTTGTTTACCTTGACTTGAAGTCGTTGACGTTCCTCTCCTCTGGTGTCACGTGCAGCCCGTGCAGACCTAAATGACGGTCACTACCCTTTCTGGCTGCTGGTGATGCAGCACTCAATAACGTCCCTCTGCTGGCTCCGTGCAAGTGGGGCGAATCGTGGGTATGTATCCTGGTCACGGCACACGGCGTACGTCAAAGCGGCAAACAGCGAAACAGTGTCTTCAAAATGCAGACCGCCCTTAACTCGCGCCGGGCTTTACGCCGCAAGGGTGCCAGTCCTGTAATTTTATAGCAAGCTTCCTGTAGGAGGAGCCCCGAAGTTCAATTTCCTTTGAGGAAAGGGGCTTGGGAACCGGGATGCAGGTGGTTATGGGAGTTGGAGTCTTCTTCACTTGTCCACCAGCTTAAACAAGCCCTTGCATCTCACCAGCCTCTCACCAATTTATGTGTGTTGCTCCTTGAGATTCACTTAGTGCTGGCACGAAGCAATGGAGAGAGTCTGTTTACTCGTGAAGGTAGCAGTAGAAATAAATGCACCCGTGGCAAGCAGCACAGCGAAACAGTGTCTTCAAAATGCAGACCGCCCTTAACTTGCGCCGGGCTTTACATAGTGTGGTGTATATTGCAATTTACTTGGGCAATGTTCTTAGTTCAATGGTGGCTGGTGGGGGTTATTTTTTTTGTCTGGGATCTCGTGACCATAGGGTGGGCTATGAGTGGTTGGTCGTTTATGTCCTTTGGGTTATTCGGTGTCTGTGCTGTGTTGTTGTTGTCAGTTGTTGTTGCTGAAGTGTTGGGCCCTTCGTTGAGGTGAGGGAGGGTCTGTGCTTTGTAGGGCTTGATGTCGTGGATATGGGTCCACACATCCTTTCCTTTCAATTTAACAGCTCTAGGGGCAACTTTCTCCACCGTGTATGGACCTATAAACCTAGGATTATTCCATGTACGTCGGAAGTTCTTTAGTAAAACCTGGTCTCCCTCTTTCACTGTCCAATTTGTTCCTGTTCCTCGTTTGTTGTCTCTCCTTGTTGATTGTTCTTCGACCCGCCCTCTGTCCGTTGGATCTGTTGAGAGATAAAAGTGGCACTAGTAACCAAGGAAGAAACATATTCGTTCATTTCTTCACCAAAAACATTACTTGCAGCATGGCAGTCAGTTGTTGCCCTTGATGGTGATGTGAGTGGAAGATGCATTTGGCATCCGGTTACCACCTCGTGGGGTGTGAGGTGGCGGTCCGAACCTGGCCTATTTCTTAATTCAAACAAGGCCAAGGGGAGGCAGTGCAGCCAACCCTTTTTGGTTGTTTGTTGGATCTTTGCTATTTCTTCTTTCAGGAGACCGTTGAGGAGTTCGCAGACGCCATTTGCTTGTGGATGGTACGCGCATGCAAACTTATGCTTTATTCCCAAGAGGGCAGTTACGTGCTGGAACAGTTCGTTGGCAAAGTGTGGGCCACTGTCTGACTGCAGCACTTGGCATACTCCCCACCTCAGGTACACCCCCCTCACTAGGAATTTCGCTGCTCTGAATGCATCTGCATGAGAGCATGGGCCAGCCTCGATCCATCTTGAAAATGGGCACGCTACTACAATCATGTAGCAGTAACCTTGACATACACTGATCATGTCAATGTAGTCAATGTGTAGGTGCAGGAAGGATCCTTCAGGCCGGGGTATGGTACCTTTGATCACTTGAAGTGTGTGACCGGCTGTAAATTGCTGGCATGTGAGGCAGTTGCTAATGAAATTTGAAACATGTGAGTTTAGCTCGGGACAGAACCATGATTCTTTTATTTGTGCTGCAATCACTTCTTTTCCTGTATGTGTGGGATGGTGTAGTTGGTCCAGGGCTCTTCTCAATAGGGCCAGGGGCATCACAACTTTGCCTGCATTATTCTGTCGCCATAATGCATCTGTTGGGAACATGGTGCATCCTCTTTTGACCCATAGTTCCTTCTCTGCCATTGGTTCTGCTGCCTGTAATTCCATTATTTGCATCTCTGGGATGTGTGTGTACCCGTCCTTCATCAACATCTGTCTTACCCCCCCTTATCTTTTTGTTTTTGTGGGAGGGCCCATGTCTCGCCAAAATATGCAGCATGTTTTACATGTGCGTCTGCGGTTTCGTTACCTCTTGATATTGGGTCGTCCATGCAGCATGTTTTACATGTGCGTCTGCGGTTTCGTTACCTCTTGATATTGGGTCGTCCCCATTAGTGTGGGCCTGACATTTAACCAGTGCCACCTCTTCCGGGTAATTAATTACTTCAATTCAGCAAGTAGGAGAGCATGTTGTACCAGAGTACCGTCTGATCTTCTAAATCCTTTTTGTTGCCATTTTATTAATGCTGAGTGTACTGTTGATGTGACGTATGCACTGTCAGAGTATATAGTTATTCTTTTCTCATTGCTTTCTTCTAACGCTAAAATCAGTGCTACTAGCTCTGCTGCCTGCTCTGAATAGTGTTGTGGTAACTGAACACATTTCACTGGAACATAAGTCCAGTCATCCCTCAATCGTACAACTGCTGCTCCTGTTCTCCTTATCCCATCACTTTGATCGATCATTGATGACCCATTTATGTACATTATTTCCCCCCCTAGGGCATTTTCTTCCACTCTCCTGGTACTTGAGTAAATTTCAATTGCCTGTGTGCAGTCATGAGCGTGCTCACCATCTTCTACTACTACTGCTATAAACCGTGCTGGGTTAACATTGTTGCACCTTATTATTTTCAGCTCTGGTCTGGACAGTATAATCTCATAACCTGTGGCTCTTTGAGTTGTTAATATGGATTTTGGCTTTTTCAGTATTGCAAAGAGTGTGTTCCACGTACAGTGTTGTGGGGCATCCCATAGTTATTGAGGAGGATTTTACTACCGTAAATGCTGCTGAGGCCAGGCTCTGTTCGCACGGGAAGTGACCCATCATTACAGGATTCAAATGGCCACTGTAAAATACCAAAGGTTTGCGCCCCATGCTTGTTTTTGCATCAGTACTGCTTTCATTACTGCAGTGCCACAATGTGAGAATCTGTAGAAGTGTTCTTCATAGTTGGGGGTGGCAAGCACTGGTGCAGTTAAAATGGCGTGTTTTAATTCATTGAATGCCTCTGACATTTCTCTTGTCCATCCCAACTTCTTTTCCCCCCTCTCTGCTTCTCTAAAGGCCTCGAGCAGTGGTCCTATGTATGAGCTGTAGTCAAAGATCTATGCCCTGCAGTAGTTGCATAGGCCCAAAAATTGCTGCAATTATCTCACTGTCTGTGGCTGTTGTGTGTTCGTTATTGCTTGTGCCCTTTGTGGAGCAATGTTCCTTCCGTTTTGTGAAATTATCTGCCCAATATAGAGCACTTGTTCTTGACAGTATTGCAGCTTCCCCTGGTCAACTTTGTATCCTTTTTCGGCCGACACTGTGATCATCTTTACAGAGTCCCTCCTGCACTTCTCTTCAGTTGTGCTGCAGATGATGTCATCTACATATTCCAGCACCGTACTTTCCATCTCTATGTTTCCCAGATCCATTTGTATTACTCTGTTAAAGATGGATGGTGACTCGCAATACCCTTGTGGTAGTCTACTGTGTTTCCACTTTGTGTTGCGGTATGTGAAACTTCTTAGGTCTTGTGAATCAGGGTGTAGAGGTATTGAGAAAAATGCATTTTTGAGGTCTATCACAGTGAATTGTGACACCTCTGCTGGTATTCCGCACAGTATAGTGGCTTGGTTAGCTGCAATTGGGTATTCTGCTTCTACAATGTGGTTGAGGGGTCTTAGATCTTGTATGAAATGCCAGGACCCTCCCTTTGCCTTGCGCACAGGATACACTGCAGTGTTACATGGTGACTCTGATGGTACCAATATTCCTCTATTCACTAGGGCAGTTATTGTTTCATAGATCCCTTCATCAGCCTCTTTGGATAATGGGTATTGTTTCACGGTAGGCAGCATTGCACCTTTCTTTTTATGCAGCCTACGTCATATGGACTAGTGGTCTAGTGGTCCATAGAGACGCTGGTACTGCTGCTAAGTCCTCCTCATAAAATGGTACTTCTGTAGTGGTGGGTGCTTCTAGTGCCCATTGCCATTTTTTGTGCTACCTCCTTGTGTGTCACTCTCAACCAAATACAGACGCTAATCTGGAACACCATCTCCCCATCTCCTTTTTCGTCTGAGAAGAGCTCCTCATCTGACACATGTGTTAGTCTGCATTCTTCTGCTAGTGCTATCACTGCTCTCCATGCTTTCCCCTCCCTATCCTGGGCGTGGACTGCAATGTAGTCTGTGGCTGCCACAATACTCTATGTCCACTGATATTATAGCCCCTTCCTCTTCACTGGTCAGTGTTTCTGGTCTGAAAAGTTAAGCTGCTGTTCTCCTTCACACCTTGCCCTCAATTCCTGGTAGCCATGCTATTGCCATGTCTGTTCCATATTGGAAGAGGTCCCCATCTACTGGTTCTGCTCTTGCCACTGTTTTGCCACAGTAAGCCTGCAGTATGTGGCGTTGTGTTGTGACCACCTGCTGTTGTGCCTGTTGTTGTGGTTGTTGGTACTGTACTTGCAGTTGTTGTGGTGTGTATGCCTGTAGTTGTTGCTGAGGTTGGGGATGTGCTTGTTGCTGCATGGGTGTTTCTGCCCCCTGCTGTGGCTGTTGTTGGTAAAATTGTTGTCCTCCATTGTAACTCTGTTGCCCTTGTTCTCCCCAACCCGCTTGTGCCGGTCTCATTCTAGACATGCGTGACATATGTCCTACTAGGCCACACGTCCAGCACGTTGGTGGCTCCCGCGCTTGCCATGGGTATCCCCCAGAGTTGTCTGCGTACCCCTGCTGTCCATACTGGTTGTATCCCCTGAGTCCTCCCCCTTGTTGTGGTGCTGCTAGTCCAAGTCCCCTCCCTCTCATTTGTCCACCCCTCCCCCTGTAGTTGTTTGTGTATCCATTCCCCATTTGTGTATAACCCCCTCCCATCTGTGTAGTGTATGGTGGGGGTGGTGGCATCTGCTGTGTCGTCATTTGTGGTTGCTGTAGTGATGCTATTTGTTGTTGTGTAGTGTCTGGTGCTGGAGTGACCTGGGTGGGGCCTGTTATCAGTGCGCCTTACATGGCATATGTTTCTTTTGGACCAGTTTCGCTTCCTCTGCCTTTCTATCTTCCTCTTTTTGCTTCATCTTTTATTGCCATAGCCTACAATGGTGCACTATTGTCAGCTGTATCTCTGGCCATGCCTTTGCTTCCATTCCAACTAATTTCTTTAATTGTCTCTGCACTTGTTCTGGGAGGCCTTAGATCAGTATGTGATAAAATATTGCTAGTGTTTTGTCCCACGGTTCCCGCGTTTCCAGGCGCCACTTTTCCTGAATATCCTGGATGTAATCAACAGGATCTTCATTCTCTCGCATTTTGCGTGACGTTATTGCTCCTATGTCTGAAGTGTCTGGGTATTGCACCCTCAGTGCCTGCCATAGCGCGTGTCTACAGTTAGCAAATGGCGCCCCATCATGTGATGTGTCACTTACTGTTACCCCTGGAAATCCCGCCCTCTTCCAAATGTCATCTGCAGCATCACCCAGTATTGAAATTAACAACCCCTTTACATCACCCACTGCTAATTTTTGTCCTGCAGTGTGTTTTTCCATTTCAAATATCCATTTCCCGGCCCCTCCACTCAGAAATGGAAGTTTGCATTTGATATTTTCCATGGGACGTATTGTGGCCTTGCTCCCCCTCTCTATAGTAGTGGCATCAGAGTGTACTCCCTCACCTCCCCTGGCGTTCGTCTGTGCTGGGACGTGTGAGTGTATTCGCTGTCCTCTTCCATATCAGAAAGTTCTTCAATAAAGTCAGTAATGTGTTGTGCTACTCTATCACCTCCTATGCTCCTGTTCCCCCTCTGTTTACCCTCTTGGCCCATCCTGTGTGTATCAACCAGTTCTTCCATTCTGCGCCCTGGGAGGTCTGTGAGTCTTAACATATGGCGTGTGCTGTGCAGGCGGTCTCAGTGGCCATGGTGTTTTTCTGTTTAGTTGCCTTTTCTTCTCCCTCCCTGTGCTTTGTTCTTCCCGTGTCCCACATTCCCAGGATGACCCGCAGTCTGTGCGCGTTATTTATAATTTGCTTAACCCCTCATCACTTCCATCACTTCGTCCTCCGCACAATCCCTCCTCCTCCTCACTCCAAAATCCATCTGAAAACGTCAATCCTGTGCCTGGGCGTTTCCCCCCCACTGTGACGGTCCCTAAGTCTATGGGCCTCATTACGAGTCCGGCGGTAACCAGGCGGTTTTACCGCCGGACTCGTATTACCATTCCGCCTCCGTGACTCCCGGAAATACCAGGGCATTACGACCATGGTGTCCCGGGAATCCCGGAGGCGGAATTCAGTAAATCCCCATTCCCATTGAGTTCCTTAGGACTCAATGGGAATGTGGAAGTGGAAACACGGGCACCATCCTGTGATGGTACTTGTGTTTCCATGTCTGCCTGCCGGCGGGCGGTGTTAAACCCCCCAGGTCAGACCTGGCGGGAACATCACCTCCCGGCTGCAGGACTCGGGATCGGGCGGTCCAGAATTAACAGTTCCGGACCGCCCGACCTGTAATGAAGCCCTATGTCTGTGTACTCACCTTCCTTCTCCGTGTCACTCTGTGTCGGTGTTGTCGCTACCTCCTTATTGCTATGCACGTACGTCTTAGCCCCATGTCCCTTGCGTGTCTCCCCTAGCGCTGTACTCTTTAGCTTGACCACTTCACCACCTACTTCTGCTCGAACTCTGCAAAGCTCATTCATCATGGCGTCGCTTATCTGTTCTAATATCTTTTCCTCTTCCTCCTTGCTGCCCCATATCCCACCCTCCCTTGCCAGTATACTTTCTATAACCTTCCCCTCTTCATATTTTCATGGACTTTCCGATGTAATCTTCTTCCATAGTCCCATTTCCCTCTCGTTTGCTTCTCGTTCCTCTTCTTTTCTCCTTACTTCCCCCTGCTCCATGCGTGCCACCTTTTCTGCGATCCTCCTTCTGCGGTCTGCTCGTTTCCTTTGTTCTTCCTCTTGCTGTTTTAACCCCATCGTGTCTCCCTTACTTCCTTTCTCGCGTTTCCCGCTCTCCCTGCTCGAACTGTCTGATCAGCGCGCTCTGTGCTTCCCTCAGTTCTGCTAATCTCACCTCCAATATCTCCTCTTCCTCCTGTGACAATCTTCCCTCCTCCTTTCTACTTACCCCATACCCTCACTGCGCGTAGTCCACTACTTCCTTACCTACCTGCCTTACCACTTCTTCCTCTTCCCCTGTCAGCGACCCGCGAAGCTTCAGTAGCGCCTGTGCTGCTATCCATTCGTGTGGTCCTATACTCGCCAAATCTATTTGTCCACTTTTTTCGCCCCTGGTGCTTCCCTGTGTTTGTTTTGTCTCTGCTGCATTCTTCGCACACCCACCCCTTTTTGGTAGTTGTCTGCAGGCGTGTATGGTGGTGGGCTGTACGCAGTGTTGGAATATCCCTCAGCTGCTGCTATTTGTAATCGGGTAGTATCCCTCAATTCTCTTAGTGGATAGAGCCCTCCTGCCGCCTCCTTCACTTCTTTAGTGATTGGTATCTCTCCTTCACCTTCCTTTTTTACCTCTGCAACTGGGAACGATCCTTCTGATTCTTCCTCCCTTTCCCCAGTGCTAGTGTTATTTTGGGGGGTGCTGCACCCTCCTTCTCTGCTCACCTTTTCCTTCTTTACTCCCTGCACGGTGAACATCCCTGGTACCCCTGGAACATTTTCCAGAGGTCGAAAACTTGTAGGTGACTCGCTAATTTCTTCCCCTTATATGTGTTATATAAATACGCTAGCAGCGAGTGCTGGGTGCACATATCGAAACTGCCGCTGGGCGGCCACGATATCCTTTTGTGTGTCCCTTTTGTCCATTCAATACTGTTTTGTTGTTTTGTTGTTCAATTTTGTTGTCTGTCCCTTGTGTCCATTCAATACTGTACTTTACTATTTTATCTCTGTGCTGTATTAGTGTTGCGCAGATGTGTTGGAGTGGTGTTGTTAAGGCGCTTGCTCTGAGCCCTAACCCTGCCCCTGCCCCTATCCCATAATTTGTAGACATTTTATAATTTTACTTTCTCAATACCACCTTTACAAGGCCCCGTATATTGGGGTCTTCCGACTTTCCGCTGCAAAGAAAAGCAATTTTTTAATACAATACTTTGTGTTATGCACCACCGTCTTCTTGTTTTTACAGCAGTGTCTACTATGGCCCCCTTCAACCTGTGGCGCACGAAGCCCCCCTGCGGCTGCGTGCCCCGGGCGACGTGCTTTTGAGCTGCCCCACCTTCCTGTGCTGCCGCTACTTGGCGCACCTTCAATGTACTTCTCACTCTTCCTCCTTCTCCCCTGCCCTCACTGCCTGCGCAGTGTATGCTTTTCTTGTCCTCTTCCCACTGGCCGCAACCACCTCCTGGTGCAACCCCGTTGTTGAGTGCGTACTGGCGTTCTCTGTGCGCAGCCGCCTCTCCCTCTACACCGCTCCCTTACCGCGTGTTCCTTCGTTGAACACTCTTGGAGAAAAAAAAAATGGTATCCTATGCCAGCCCTACGTGTGACATCACCAACTACTGCAAGTGGTTACTGGTACGTACAATTACAACAATATAATGAATGCGCACCACATTTGACAATCTTATTCCCCGTTATGCCCACAGCTATCTTCCCACCACGTCTGGAGTGGAGTATTCATCAATCGCTTTGTTATTACAATCGAACTGCACACGCTGCGTCGCCTCGCGTTTGATACGCCCCCTCTCTAGGGGAGCTTAACCAGCCAATTATCTTCCGCACTGAGAAACAATCTAGCTACCTCCTGTGGGAATACGTCATCTATTCACCGAGCAAAAACACCCAATCAATAGGAATCCTCATCTATTCATTGATCTATAACGCCAACTCATAGAAATGCCACACCCACCTTATACAGGTGTCCGCGATCTAGACCAATCAGCGTGATCCGCCAGTCACACTTGGGTGCTCGAAGCCCCACCCAGTCTGCTCTATAAAACTAGAGGGGACGGCCCTTGTGCCTGTCCCCGCTACACCTTACACAGTTATCGCAGCTCAATGGTTAAATCTTTTCTCACACACTCTAAGAGCCGCCCGCCACCCTAATTACAATTCCTCCCCCCTTCCACACAATATTACATTGCTGGTTGTGTGTGCCATACTCGCATCGAGCTCTCGCTTGCCGGTGCCGCTCGACTGCAGGCACCCTTCCCGATCAGCTCGCCGCCTCCCCTCTTCTGGACCACGTCTGGACACTCGCCAACCGCGGGTGGGATACTTCTCAATTCGGCTCCCGACGGCCAATCTCCGGATTGTGCTGTCCGGTCGTCTCGCAGTTACGCGATGGTCCTGTAGTCCTCCAAAGAGGGCAACGGCAGAGGGGGCCGCGTTGCTTGGCCACCTTGACGCAAGCAGCCTCGCTGTGATCACTCTCAATCTCAACAGATCTCAGCAGTGCCTCCAACTTGTCAGGGTAATTTCCCGGGGGTCGGCTTGGCCGTCCGCGGACCTCTGGGTTTGGGGAGGACCCAACTCCTCCCACGTCCCAAAAGGAGTATGAAGCACACACAAGAGCAAAGGGTTTACTGCTGTTTATAAACATGAAACAGGCAAGGACGAACCCTCAGATGATAGGCATCCATGAGACCTCTCATCTTTGTGGGATCGCAGGCCCTTTTTCTAGCTGTATGACGCGGCTACGTGCGTCACCTGGGAAAACTAGCCCCAAAACCTAACGCCCCCTCGGGTTGGCTTCCCGAGTGGTAAGGTCACTATAGGTACATATAGGAAAGATTGTTAGTGGTTGAGGAAGGGTGGGGTGGTACGCTTGGGCCAATTGTTACAAGGGGACGATTAGTGATTGGCTAAACTATAGTGGCGTCAGTGGTGAGCCCCTCATATTCTGATGGGTGCACCCACGAGCCCCCAAGCCTGGGACTATTGTTGTTCTCAGCTCGCAGTGTACCTGGAACTAGCAACAATGTGTGACTGGTATCCAGTTAAAATGTCGATTTCGAATGCCATTTCGTCGAAAATAATGCTGAAAAAAATAAAATTTGAATGTGTTTTTTTTAATTTGTATGTTTTTTTTGGTTTAGCTAGTAAAAATAAAGTGTAAATAAAATCAATGGTGGCTTGTGTGTTATTGTCCTTTGGCTATGTCGGCATGGCATCTCTAACAATGGCGGTATTTTGTGTGTGGTTGCTGTCCAATCGAGTTGATCCATATTGTCGGTGTCAGCTCCTACTGGGGTTCCGACATGGGGCTTGATTGACGGGCAGCTTCCCTGGCTGTGTGGGGTGTGGCCACAGTGGATCTTGACATCTGGGGCAGCAGTGAATGGGACGAATTCCACTTGCGGGGGGTGCTTGGGTCGTGACGTCCTGGGCCATGGTCTGGATGAGAGTGGGGGGGAAGGGGTTGTCCTATTTTCCCTCTTCAAGCAGACCCACTGGAGCAATGCAAGTTTGGCAGTGTATGGGGCACAGGGTGTTGATCTTTGGAGAATGCGTGTGGCGCACATTGTCGACGTGCTACAGCAGCACACGGCTGCTGGTGGCAGTGGTGTGAATATCGATGGTCGTAGTTGGTGAAATGCATGGTGGCATTAAGTTGCTGTAGGTGTGTTCAAGGCCTAGGCTGTGTACAGAATTGTTCAAGTTGGGCGAATGTTGTGAAAATGTTGTGGTTAGTGACAATACTTTGTGAATGGCTGTGGGTAGAGGTGGTGGAGGATGTGGTATGTTTATGCATTCTGATAAGTGCAACCTGTGTTCGTGATTGGGTATTTGATGGTGTGGGGGAGTTAGAGTAAAGTGCTGCTAGCTACGGGTGTCACGTTTGTGCAAAATGGTATGTTAACTGTTGCCATTTGTTGCTGCGTAGTGCCATGGCAGTTTGGATTGTCGCAGGTGCTGATATGGAGACATGCATGGTGGCATTACGTTGCTGTGAGTGTGTTCAAGGCCTAGACTATTAGACATGCACGGCAGTAATGCATTTTTCTATGTGCATGAGTTAGAGGGTGGTGACATGTAAGGAATGGGTGTGGAGCCCATCAAGCTGTTATAGGCCACTGTTGCAAATAGTTTGTGGGTAGTTTGGCAGTGGCACAATACTTTGTGAATGGTAGTGGGTACGCCCATAGTATGTGATTGAAAGTGCCCAGGGATGCAGGAGAGAGTGTCTTGTTTGTACATTATGGTAACTGTTGCAATTTGTTACTGCATAGCTCCATGGCGGTGCCCTGTGGTTGGAGATGCTGCAGTGAAAAGTCACGCTGTGTGGGCACTGGGTGCAATGCTGGTATACTGTGAGTATGTTACAGGGTATGGTTGAAGGGCAGCTTATATGTGCTTGGATAGTGTGCTGGGTGCACAATGCTTGCAGTATGGGCAATGTTGTAAACATGTTGTGTTTACATTGCCAGTGAAACAATCCTTTGAGTGGAAGTGGGTAAGACAATAGTATGTGAATGAAAGGGCGTAGGGGTACCGGAGACAGTGTCATGTTTATACATTATAGTAACAGTTATATGTAATGATGTGTATGTCCAATGCAGTGTCGAGGTTGGTTAGGAGTGCTGGTCCCAGTGATGCATATGTGTATAGTGGTAGTTGGTGATATGCTGACATGTATTGTTGAATTACGGTGGGGGGAATGTGTGGAAGGAGCAGACCCACTGGGGCAATGTAGGTTTGGCAGTGTATGAGGCACAGGGTGGTGATCTTTGGAGAATGCGTGTGGAGCACATTGTCGACGTGCTACAGCAGCATAAGTGAGTTGGAAAGCGTGTATTGTGCATTCTATGGTTGTGGTGATAGTTGGAACATGCTACAGTATTTGGTGTGCGGCAGGAGATGGTGCAGTGAGAAGTTGGGTAGTGTGGCCACAGGGTGCAGTACGTACGTAATGTGAGTATTGAAGTGCATATGGTTGAAGGTAGGCTTATATGTGGTTGGTTACTCTGCTATGTGCAGATTTATTGAAGTAGGCCCAATGTTGTGAAGGTGGTGTGCATAGGTTGGCAGTGACACAATAGCGTGTGAATGGTAGTACGTAGGGGTGGTGCAGGCTGCGCTATGTTTGTGGCTTCTGGTAAGTGTGACACGTTTTCGTGAATGGGTGTATGGTTTGGGGGAGTTGGGTAGACCTGCTGCTACGTATGTAACGTTTGTGCATAATGTTAGGTGCCCACATGGCAACGCCCCACATTACCATCAGCTGCTGTCCTTGCCCCCGTAGCACCGGAGTGCTCCATGATGTCCGTTATGTCCCTCACGGCCATTGCCGGCCACGAGAGGAGAGGAGAAGATGGCCGCCACCGTGGTTGCCGCAGCAACCAGGAACACAAAAGCCTCTGCTGAGGCCCACCATTGGTCCGCCGTTCCAGCCAGACCCTCCCCTCCTGCCTTTAATGGAGGGGGCGCTCACGGGCAGGCGAAGCCGCAGAGGAGCGAAGGCCAGTAGAAAAGTCCAAGCTCACTCTCTGCAGCTCTCCGCTGCTCGACGGTGCGGATGGCGCCTCCACGCACTCTGAAGCTCACACAAGGTAAGGCCTCCAGCCTCCTCGCCTACCAGTCACACCCCCTGCGTGTACTTACCCAGGTCACAGACATGCGCACCACGCATTGTCCCTACAGGAATGCACGACTACGGTCACGCATCCTGCCCTCCATTCCCCTCACATACACACCCAATATAGGCTACCGGAATGCAAGGGTTGGCATGAGAAGCCAGTCTCCAAGCATCACGCACTGCTTCACTAAGGCCAACCCCAGCCCTTGTACTGCCACTCATTCAAAGACAATGCTACAACAGACTTTCAATGTCCATACCACCAAACAAGACCTCATGGCTGCCTCAAACAAAAGTACCTCTATTAACATTAACTCTGCATCTCCACTAATGCCCAAACCTACTGGCTCTCCCATGCCTACTGCCATGTTGATGCCGCCCCCATGGCCAATCACTATACTATGTTGCCTAATGCTATGCCTATGCCTACTGCCCACGATGTTGCCGCCCCCATTGCCAATCATTGTACTATGTTGCCTAATGCTATGCCTATGCCTACTGCCCATGTTGATGCCGCCCCCATGGCCAATCACTATACTCTGCTGCCTAATGCTATGCCTATGCCTACAGCCCATGTTGATGCCGCCCCCATGACCAATCACTGTACTATGTTGCCTAATGCTATGCCTATGCCTACTGCCCATGTTGATGCCACCCCCATGGCCACCCTTGACTCCACCCCACTCACTATTTCCGAGCCACTCTCCACTCCGGCTAGCCCGCCCACCTGCTCACCCCTCTCTGCCTACACACTCAGGTGCGCACTGATCAATGCCCGATCCATACCCGCACACGCCCTTGACGTCAACGACCTGCTCATCAAGGACGACCTCGACCTCCTCATCCTCACTGAAACTTGGTTCAATGAAACGTCAGGCCCAGCCTTAACCCTTGCCATCCAACCTGGGTATTCCATCCTCAGGAAAGACCGCACCTAACAGAAAGGTGGAGGCGTTGCCCTCATCGCCAGGGAAGCCATAGCAATTAGAGAAGTTAAAGGCCTGCATGACAGCACCAGCGACTACCTCCCTCTAAAAATTGACGTTTCCCCCAACTGCACCATAACCATGCACATTGTATAAAGACCCCCAGGCTCATCCTCTGACTTCCATGGCACCCTTATCCACGCACTGTCCAACAACATCAAAAAACATCATGGGTCTTACTTCTGGGTGACCTCAACCTAGGGCTGAACGACCCCAAGGACCCCCTTGCGAAATCCCTCAAGAATGCCCTGTCCAACCTTGGCTTCACACACTCCATCTCCGAGCCCACTCATATAAAAGGGCGCACTCTCGACTGGATTAGTCATCACAACTGCTCCCTTCTCATCACTGCTAACACCCCCATCCCTTGGTCAGACCACCACTACATCCAATTCACCCTCGGAACCAAGAAAGTGGCCCTCGCCCCCCCCCCCCACCGTGCCCAGCAACCTACGCCCGGAGCTCCCGTCTTCTCACAGCTGAGAATCTAGCACCCTACCTCCTCAACTCTGCCCTCCAGGCCCCCTCCTCTAACAACCCAAAACCTTAGCTGACACCTTTAAGGATATCATCACGTCAGCCGTTGACGCCATTGCTCCTTTGACCCTAAAAAACACAAAAAAAGCCAAACATGCCAACTCATGGTTCTCCAAAGAACTTCTTGAACAACGTGCGCAAAAAAGGACGGCCCTTTCCACCTGGAAAGCCAGCCCCTCTGAGGCCACCAAGCTGAAGTTCAAAACAATCTCCAAATCCTACAAGGCTAACATTACCTTAGCGAAGCCCGCCTCCTTTAACACTAGGATCGCTGAAGCCAAGTCAGGGTCCAAGCAACTATTCACCATCTTTAGGGAACTGGAAAAACCATCTCTCCCCCCCCCATCAATCATCAAAGATGACAAGTGGTGTAATAGCATTCAGTCGGCCATGCTCGACAAGCTCAACACCCTCCAAACCAAAATCCGCGGCCACCAAAAAGCCCTCTCCAACATCATAGCCAAATTGCACGCTGAGCCACCCATCAAGACCAGCGCCTCCCCTTTATTTGAATTCAAAGATGTCACTGAGCGAGAGTGTCATGCACAACAAATCAGTTGCACAACCAGCACAACCACGCACCATATTGCTTGACACCCCGACACACACTGCTAGACTCCCCGGGTCACAGTCCGCCTCCCAAGTCATCACTTCACCTATGGTGCGAGGGAGTTGTCATCACCGGCGGTTTCGGGCCGTGCGCAGAGGCCGGCCCGGTTTGTTGCCTCGTTTTCATTGGCAACTCCCGAGGAGGCTGCATTCGGGTTTGAACACCCGATCACGGTTACTTCCTGGGTTCGCGACGGTTTCCCGATTACGTGGTCAAGTTTCCGCTCACGTGACTGGGAGCCGACGCACGTAAAAGCCGGAAAGGGATAATCCAAAATCAATCCGTTGAGCGTAGTAAAAGAGTACCAAAAATCTGTACAAAGTTCCGAGTGACAGTATCCGTGGAGCAAGAGAGAGCAAATCCGTGGTTTGTAAGCCTGAGTCCAAAATCCGATGAAGCAAACAACGAAAATCCTGAAAGCGCCAAACAGAGTTGTGAAACAGCTGTGAAGCGGTGAGCCACTCGAACTTCCCTGCAGGAAATGGAACTGTGGGGATTGTCCAATGACTTGCTTAGGATGAGCGGCAATTGGAAAAGGGACTCCTGCTGCACTGGGGACCGGCCCTCGACGTACTTGGGGACCCGCATGTGCCACATTCGACGCTCCTCACCATGCTGGCCTATGGAAATGGGATTGTAGCGATTGTCCCATCATTTGCTGCTCAGGGTGTGCTGAGAGGAAAGCGCACCAATAGGAAGAAGGACTCCTCCTGCTTTACTGGGTCGCGGCCCTGGCGGTACCTGGAGAAAGGCATGTGCCACATTCTGCGTTTGTGAGCATGCTGGCCAATAGAAATGTGACTATGGCCTTTGGCCAATCAGGTGCTTTGGGTGTGCGTCACAGGAAAGGGAGGCATTCACTTTCCCCATTACTTTGTCTACTGCGGCTGGCAAACATGGGAAGAAGTACAGTTTTCATTGTGGGCGATAGCTTTGTGGAAGATCTGTGCGTGTATGCCCTCCAAGAAGGCATGTCTGGCAATTTTGGTTTGGAGGGAGTGGACGCTTTGTGGAGTAGTGTCGAATCGTACTGTTTCGGCATATTACTTCTAGAATGTCGACGCGTGGCCTCTTCGCCAACTGTACATGTAGTGATCGTGCACTTTGGAGCCTTCTTTATGGGTTACATGCCTTGTTCCCGTGTGTTCCATCAACTGAAGATTATGATGAAAGCAGTGCAGCCCTTTTTTCCTACTGTCAAGGTGTTTTTCTCATGTACACCCCGAGAATAGTGTGGAAGTATTCCATTGATTCCTGTCGCCAGCCAGAGGGCGGAAGGGGTCTCATCAACAGAAGCATGTGTGTCTTCTTAAGTGCTGCTGGGATGTTCTACTGTGAGAATGAGAACATTGGTTTGCGATACATACACCTTTTCACAATAAATGGCATGTCTTTGTCGTACAGTGGCCACAAAGTATTGTTTCGCAATCTACACACTGCACTGAAGAGCCTATTGTAAGAATGTGAGCTAATGTTGAAAACACACATTTACATATAAAAACAGCAAAAACAATGTTTCTAGGGAAGCACCTTTAAACAAACAAAAAAACAAACAAAGACCCCAAAGATTATTTTCAGAGCCAGCACAACTAACGACGTCCGCTCCCCTGGTTCAAAGTTATTCCCCCACTCCCGCGTGTGCCCAGCACGAAAAGTCCACGAATATCGCGATAGTTGCAGGGTGGCGCGTGTTATATACGCCCCTTTTGCAGATGACGCTCATAGAAATGGGCCTGCAGACACTACGGGATTGGGTAACAAAGTTTGTTGGTGTGGTGTGTACGGAATGACTGTGCTACACAGTGTATTTGTGGACAGAAATGCAGCGGGTGCGGCTTTGACTGTGTGTGTGTGTCAGAAGGCAGAGCGTGCAGGTTTTAGGCGATTGCGACATACATTGACTGAAAGTGAATGGGAAACACTGTGCAGTGGCTACTCATTTTGCAATCTATGATGTGAATGTGTAGTGCTATGGAGTAGCTACAATGAAGTGCCTGATTTTGGTTTCTCTGTGCGACACTTTAGTGGCAAGCAATCATGCCGATATTACGGTTGTTGATTGTGCAGGGAAGATTGCACAGCGGGTTACACGAGTTTCAGTGTCATTTGCTATGAAGGAGGCACTTGCCCAGTTCATGCGTTTGTTTCCAATCTTTTGCATATGTTTTTACCGCATTATGCAGTCACGGATGTAGGAGCATCATTTTCTATTTGGTCCGTGAATGCAGACAGCGCGGTACATTGCAAAGAAGTGTATTTCTGCCTTTCTTTGACATGTGCCAATGACACACCTACCTGGATACTATAGGGGACCTGCCAGGAGACAGAATTTTTGGGTGGTCCTCATGTACATAGGCACCAGTCATTGTAATGCTCCCGTAAGGACCGTTCCCACACACTTCGAAGTACCTTCCCTCTGTACAGTAGCGCGTTCCAGTACATGCACAGTACAATTCCCTTAGCCGGGTATGGGTCTGTAGTGTGGCACATGGTTTGCTAAGGTTGTTTTAGAGCTCTGCTGCCCTACAGTAGTGCACCTCTTGCTGCCCGTAGCAGTTGTGGGCAATGCTGTACATGAAAGTAGGAATCGTAATTGTTGGAAGGGCGGTAGCCAGCACACTGGTCCGCTGTGCTTTCATTGCAGCTGTACGCCATTAGTGTTAGGGGGTAGCATTCGCAGATATGCATACATTGTGGAATACAAGAATGTTTACAACAACAGGAAACACAGGTTCATTACGTGCAGCAGGAAGCCATTTATTGTGTACGACCCATGCAGCTAACACACTTTTCTAACCACCACTAAGGTTGTTTGCGCTCTGCATATTCTGCTGTTTTTTTATTTGCCTTTGCATGCACTTGGTGCATGAGGAAGGTGCACAAGCTTTGCCTTTTTGCAGACTTAGTACAAACTGTCCCACCTGCAGTTACATGTTTTCTTCAACTGCACGACCCGCAGGCGACCTCTTGATACTTTCAGCCACTCTCCTGAGTGCACACACAATGTATCTATTTAATGGGTCATGGAAAGGCAGGCAGCAGATAAATCAAAGTAATGGGACATTTACCACGCCCACGTGACATTGCAGGTTGCTGTTAGGAGTACTTTAGCCATACATTGGTAGTTTTGCAGAGCCACCCAGGAAGTTGGCAGCAGTTCTTTAAATGCAGTAGCCTACTGCATGAATCCATAGGGCTAGCGAAAGGGGCGGTGTTACCAGCATACAGCGGATGAGCTATGCATGGGTCCAGGTGTAGAACGGAAACACATGCCCTTCCCCAACAACTACTTACAATCCCTAAGAAACGTATATATTGCTCATCTGTAGTTATCTCGGCCAGTAGTGTGCGGTACAGATTTATCAAGCACTGTTAATAGAAAAAAGCCTCCTGACACACTAAACAACATTAACTATGTACATCTGTAATTGGTACGATACACCAACTCTATTCAGAAAAGAGGTAGCCCAAATGGATACATACACCAGACAATTTGCCCTTTCCACATGTTTATCATGAGGGCAGGCAAGAAATCAGTAACAACCGCTGTTAACGGGACGTTATGCTTATGTTGCCGTACCAAATATCTATCGTCTTTACAGAAAACGGTATGCTAAAGCAATGTTCTGCTTACAGTACCCTACTAAAAACCTATGAAATTCACTAATAAAAACATTGTTAAAGGGATGTTGTGGTTAAGTTGCACTAACAAAAACCTATGAAATTCGATGGAAAAATGTTACAGGGGCATTATGGTTACAGGTAAAACCGAAAACCCCACATAATTCGACAGTTATGGTAAGCTAAGCACACATAACTCGTGCCATCAGTGTGCACTGCAAGGACTAATACCCATGATATCAAAGATGACATCACAAATCTCATTCATGACATCACTCATGAAATCACATGTGTGGCTCCCTCTGTTTTGTTCACTACCCTAAGTAGGGCAAGTATTTTTCTTCACTAACAGTCATGAACAAACAATTGAAAAGGTTCTATATTTGTATTTGTGTACGGCAACCTTCTCATATGTTCTTACACACCTTTCTTAATGGTTCACTCACATTATATGATACATATACATATAGGGGAAGAGGAAAGCGTAAAACACAGCACTGGTTTCTGTGCATGAAGATGATCAGTTATGTTATGAACAGTTTCTGGTAATACTGCTGCTTTATAGCTTACTGCATCTACAAACTCTTCCACCAACACCAGGACGCCCTTCTGCTTAGGCTACCTGCCCCGTCCTGTCATTGCCTTGCCCAGGCCTGCTATATAACTGTGTCACCTATCCCCCCTCTTGCCTGTCAGTGGCTTCTTACCTCCTCTGGTGCCATACTCTGGTTTACCCTGCCCTCTACCACCAGAATCAGGACGCTCTGCTGCTGAAGTTGCCTGCCCTGTCCTGCACTCAAACCGCCTACCCTAAATTTTCCCCCTCGTACCCTCCCCTTTGACCTTCGGTGAAGTACTCTCTTCTCCTACCTTCAGTGAAGTACCCCACTCTTCCTACATCCCCCAGTCTCCCTTGACTTCCTAGAACTCTGACTCCTCTAACACTCTCACTAACCCTCTTAGCCTCTATTCTTACATCCCCCTTGACTCCTTGGCTTCCTTGAACTCTGACTTCCCTCTAACTCTCACCCTAACCCTTCTAACCCTTCCCTCCTTGACCACTCCCTTTACTGTTCTATCCTATCAGCTCCCCCTTAGCCTCTCTCCTAACCTGCATCTCCTCTCTATTCATCACTCTCTCCTCCCCCTTTGTCATGAGCGCTGTCTCTCCTCTTCTCGATCACCCTCCTCTCCCCTCCATCCTCCCCCTCCTCCTTTCCTTTCTTTTCATCCTCATGTCCACCCCCGCAACTTACCCCCCTCCCCGGTCCACCTCTTTCCCCTCACACCGTCCCTCTTCGCCCTAACCTCATCTACCCCCTATTGTCAATCCCTCCAATATCATTCACATTGCCCTCTGGAATGCCAGATCCCTGTGCAACAAGACCGCCGTGGCACTTGACATGTTCTTCAGACTCAACCTTCACTTCCTCTGTATTACTGAAACTTGGATTCCTCTTATCAATTCCAATGTTCCTGCTTCTCTCACCACCCCCTCTTCCTCCTCCTCTCATATCTCACGCCCCTCTGGTCGCAGTGGCGGCATCGGTCTCCTCTACCACCTTAAATGTCTTTCCTCCACCCCTTCTCCATCTATCCCTACCTTTTTTTCCTTCGAATATCTATTCAAATCCTTCACTTACCCGCATGCTATTTCCTTCTTAATTATTTACAGACCTCCAGGCCCCCTCTCCTCCTTTTACGATGACCTTGATTCACCTCCTCTCTCTCATCTCCCCCTCCCCTACTTCCCTCTCCGTACTCAGTGACTTCAACCTTCCCCTCTGCAATTCCTCTCAATCTTCCCCTCTCCTCTGCATTCTTGACTCCTACCTCCTCTGTCTCCTCCCTACTCCTCCAACTCACTCCTCTGGCTTCACTCTTGATCTCATCTTTATCTCTACATACTCTCCCTCACCTGTTTCTTCTCTTCCCAACTATCTCTCTGACAATGCCTTACTCTCCTTCTCCCTTACTCCCCCCCCTCCTCTTTGACCACTCCCTCTTCCTCCCCCTCCTCCTTCTCTCGATGTGATCTCCGCAACTTTAGACCTCCCCTCTTCTTCGACTCCTGCTCCTCATCCCTTCCCCCTCTTTCCGAATTCTCTTCTCTCTCGGCCAAGGATGCTGTCTCCTCCCTGTCATCTTCTATCTCCTCCAGTCTCGACCTACTCTACCCTCTTACTTCCTTCCACCCGTCTCGCAAACCTTCCCAACCTTGGCTTTCCTCTCACCTTTCCTCTCACCTCCTATTTCTCATATCACTCTCTTTATGACTCTTGGCTCAAATCTGCCAAACGTTCTTACTACTCTAACCTCCTCCACTCACAAGCCTCACACCCCCGCCGAATTTTCCAAACCCTCTCTCGTCTTCTTTCCCCTCCTACTCCTGACCCCTCTGCCAACTCTTCTCTCTCTCCTTCTGACTTTGCTGACTTCTTCTCATCCATAATTCTCACCCTACGCCAAAACATCCTCCTCTCCCCCTCCTTTTCCCCCGTCCCTCCTTTTTCTCCCCCTCTCCTCTGCTTGCATGTCTAACTTCTCTCCTGAAACTCCGTCCGGTTTCCCTTCTCCTGTCCAAAACTCACCCTACTGCTGCCCCCTCAGATCCCCTTCCCACCCCCTTATTCCTAGGATTTACCCTCTCTTCATTCCCTACTTAACCACTTTCTTCAACATTTGTCTCTCCTCCGCCACCTTACCTAAAGCCTTCAAACACGCTACTATCATCCCCATCCTGAAGAAGCCTTCTGCTAACCCTCTTCTTGCTTCCAACTTTCGTCCAATCTCGCTTCTCCCTTTCCTCTCTAAGCTTCTTGAATGCCTAGTCTACTCTCAACTCTCTGCTTTTGTATCCACTCACTCTCTCCTTCCCCCTCTCAATCTGGATTCCACCCTAAACCCTCCACTGAGACTGCTCTCACCTATGTTCTCAATTCCCTCCTTACTGCTCGCTACGCTAGGCAATCCTCTGTCCTTATCCTCCTCGACCTTTCTGCTGCCTTTGATACCATTGATCACCCCTTACTCCTCAATACTCTTTCTTCCTTTGGCTTCAAAGGCTCTGTTCTCTCCTGGCTCTTTACCTCTCCAATCATTCCTATGCTGTCTCCTGGGTTTGCTGCACCTCCTCCAACATTCCCTTGGACTACGGTGTCCCCCAAGGCTCTGTACTCTGCCCTTTTCTTTTCTCACTGTATACATCGCTTCTTGCTCCCGTTCTCTCTTCTTTCGGCATCTCTCACCATTTCTATGCAGATGACACCCAACTTTTTCTCTCCTTCTCTTCTTTCACTCCCGACCTCCATCTTACTTTATCTTCCTGCCTTACAGCTATCAAAAACTGGATGTCATCCGATTTTCTCTCCCTCAACACTGACAAGACTGAAGTCCTTTTCTTTCCTTCTAACACACTTAACCCCACCCCCCCTTTCATCCACTTATCCCCTTCCAATCTCCCCATCTCTACTCATGCTCGCAATCTAGGTCTCCACTTTGACTCCTCCCTCTCCTTTTCCCACCATATTTCTCTCACCTCTCGTGCCTGTCGTCACCATCTCTTCAATATTCGCAGGATCCGCTCCTCCCTCACCTTCCATGCCTATAAACTCTTAATCTCCTCCTTCATCTTCTCCCGTCTCTTCTACTGCTCTTCTCTCATTTTTGCACTCCCTGCCTCTCGCCTAGCCCCCTCAAATCCCTCTACCACTCCTCTATCCGTACTCGTTGTCTCCTTGGTCCTCGCGATTCCATTTCCTCCTCGCTCTCTCACCTTGGCTGGCTTCCTTTTCACTCTCAACTTAAATTCCAATTCCTCTGTCTGGTTTTCAAATCTCTCCATGACCTTGCTCCGCGATCTATCTCTCTTCTCTCCTCTAATTTTACAATCCCTCCCATTCTCTACGCTCTGCTGATCTCTTCTTATTCACTGTCCCCCCACATCCCCATGCGCCTCTTCACGCTTCCGTTCCTTCCAGCTCTTGGCCCCCTTACATTGGAACTCTTTACCTCTCTGAATCCGCTCCATCCCCACCTGCACTTCCTTCCACACCTCCTTGCAATCTCTTCTTCACCACTCCCCCCGGACCTCCTTCCCTACCATCACTCCACCCCTAGTTCCCTATTCTCCCTCCTATCCCTTTCCTAAATCCTTCCTCTTACCCCCTTTAAAATTGAATCTGAAAATTGAAATTGTTATTTCATATTTCCCTTGACTACCTCCTCTCTCCCTTCCTCCTCACCCTTCCCTCACCCTCTGCCATCTAGGTAAATTGTTCTACATATTGTTTTATTGGTTTGTTTCATGACTGTAAATATGCTTCTTTCATTATTCTTGTATCTTGTTATATTGTTAAGTGCTTTGGATTAAAGCGCTATATAAACCTAATAAACAAACAAACTAATGATTCTGTAGTGTAGATGTACAACTGTTAGATAAGACTATCACAGCACTGTATTCTTTTCCTTAAAACCCTCAGAATGTTTTCTCTTCCCTCCATTTTGCTTTTTACAATGTGTTGAAGGTCTTTGTAATTTTCGAAAGAGTGAATACGTTATTTCCAATGTAGCATAACATTTTTAGTTAGTCTACTAGCAGGTATCAAAACTCAAACCTGTATCATTAGGATAAATGCAAAAATAAATCCTTGTGTTAGTGCTTGGTGCAAATAAAGATTCAGCTGTTGACTTTGCAAAGCTCAACTGTCGATCTTGATCTTTATATATTTCAGAAAATATAACGGTCACGTATTTCCAAACTGTACATTTTTAGTAGCATCAACAGTTACCTTGCAATGTCTAAAATTAAGGCATCGACTATTCTAGTGATGCAATTAATTAGAAAGCAATGCAGGGTTCCAGCACCCATGCAGAATCATTCTGTTGCTAGACCTGTGAAGCCAGATATTTGACAAATCTGTTTGGGGCACACCTGCAAAATTCTAACACAATCTGTGAAAATCAATGGAGGAACAGTGGTGCTCATTCCTGCAGTGGTGGGCACTATGACACCAATAGCCGTCTCAAATGCTGATGTGCAGTGGAGGGCACACAGCAGAATCACTGCATGCATGGAGTTAAGCGCCTGGAAAAAGTGGATTGTAGGTTTCAGAGCCCTTCCCTGCAAAACATGCAATGATTCATCTCTGCCTTTTGCAAAGACAGATCCAAATGCAAGAAAAGTGTTTGACAAACCATTCCTGATGTCAGTTGATCCCTGTCTCATTCATCCATTGCTAAGATATGCATAAGTCCTTGAAAGAATTGCTGTGGAGCAGGTATGATTCAAAAGACATGTGTTTCCACAGACTCTGAGCCTCAATGTGTCCTAGGAGTTTGGCAACAAACTAGAAGCAAATGTGACAGAATTTGCGTTTACTCAGGAAAGCCTACAAACAATGAAGGGAATTCCTAAAGGGGAGAACTAATATCGGCGACAAAATGCATTTTCAGGTTTGGCATGAGTTGAAGTTAACTCACCTTTTGGACTAGTGATGGTTCTTCTCTTTTTGTTGTCATGACAGTCGGTTCCCTCCTTTTCTTTTATGGTGAATTTGTGAGGTCTCTTCAACCTACCAGAGATGGGGTTGGTGCTGTTCTCTCCCATTTCGGCTGTAGAATGAGCGTTCCAAAATGAGCGCAACGCATTCTCATTTTTCCAAGGGAGGCCAGCATTAGGAAGCGAAAATCCTATTGGACAAAATATAATTTTTGAATATTTTATCAAATAGCTAAACATCATGTGCACAAAGTGAGTGTAGATTCAACAATACTTTCAGTTTAGTGTTTCAAATTATTACTTGGCCACATTGCTTTCTATGTAGACCCGAAAAGAAAAATGCAGCGTGTATACACTTAGTTGGGCTATTCCTTACATTTAGTTTCTCCAATTGTAACAGTGTTGCAATTCAGAATCCTTTAATAAAGACTGCGATCGCTCATTGTGCTTTCTGGATCACCCTCCTCACCCTCTCTCTATTTCCAATGCAGCGTGTACGCCTCAGAGGGCACACCACCTTTTTATGTAAAATAAATGGAAAATTGAAGTAGGTTTTTGAACAAATCAAATGCTGTCTGTTATTCTGCTAAGTGACAGCCAACCAAGATGGCCATGACTGAACCACGTAAACCCTAATCAGTTTGGATTTAACATCTGTGCGACTGGGAATTCAGGTCACCTGATGGATCCAATCCATATAGACAGAACTATGGAAATATACATGTACGAGTGCACCGAATTCTGGAAACAGTAAGATGCAGGTTGATGAGACCAACTGTTCTGACTCACGATTAAGGGGTAAAACAAAGAGAAGCATATTTTGACAAATTAATTTAATACCTGTTGTGGATTTTGAACAATGATTTATAAGTCTGATTCCTAGATGTTACAGATGTACATACATGTGGTGGATTAATTAATGTTGATTCTTCTGCATGTTTGCTGAAGGTCACAGCTGTATGCCTCGAAGTTAATTAATCATGGCTGCTGTGTCCTGATGGACAACTGGGTTTCCAGTTGTTATCAGACGATAAAGGTTCACTAAATATATTACATGTTAAAAATTAACAATAATAACCAAAAAGCTTTTTTTAATGACAGGTTATTTAATTCATCTCATGCATTGTACTGGGAAACAAAACCTTACTATGGTGGACTGGTGTTTTAGGGGTTCTATATGAAAATCTCGCTTTTTGTAGGTCTCCCAACGAAAAGACAGATCACATTGCCTCGCCCCACCTCCCACACCCCCGCCCCTTAGACCCTCCCCTTTCACTGCACTTGGAACACCCCAAGAGAGTGGCTCTCTCTGCACTTACCCCAGTCTCTGCAAGCAGGGTGCACTTGGACCTCCCTGCTCTCCCTGTAACCTTCTATGCACTTGCACGACCCAAATACAACTTGTAATTGCATATTGATTGTCTGTTCTCCCTTGTCTTCGCCCCTTAATTTACACTGTAAAACTGCAGAATAGCTGTCAGGCCTATTTGCTGTGCCTCAACTGTTAAATGTATTTTACGCACTTACTCTGCCTGTGCAGACTATTATCGCCTGAGAATTTCAACGGCTCTGAGCGACTGTTTGTTTTTCCCCTTTTCCCCACCCTCCTTGAGCACTTTGAAACACTTTCATGTGTATAGGCGCTATATAAATAAACAATACAATAGGGGCGGGGGGTTTACCCCCGAATCCCCCCTCAGCATACCCCTACCGCCCACACTCACCAAAAATATACACTGCATGTAATCGTGTTCGCACGAGCGTGACAGTTCGCTTTAGAAAGACTGCTCTGCGCGGTCATGGAGCGGTCTTTCTAAAGTCACCTTTTAGTGAAAAGATCTTTTGAAAAAGATCTTATCACTGGGTACCGTTTTAGCTGCTATGCTTAGGCAAACCTATTTAGGCTAACTTACCCATAAGACCTTGCAGCATAGTCAGAATTTACAAAGCTCTGAACTTTTGAGGATTTCATGACATTTGCTGCTCAATGAAAGTTACAATGTGTCACATGCAGGGCCCATTTCACGTAGCTGGTTTGTCAGTGTATCAGATAGAAAGCAAAACTCTGTTTTCTGCCGCAAAAACGAATACTGTCAACAGAACACTCACTGCAAGGATCCGAGTGTACAGGTACAGAGCTGTCATCAACTCATAGCATTGCAGCACCTATCAAAATTGTATTTATTTAAGGGTATTGGAGGGATGAATGGATCCATTGTGGTTGCTTGGTATGTGACCGACTTACTTCAGGGTTACATGTTGACCATGAACTCTCCATATTTTACCACTCCTCTGTTACACTTATTACTGATCTCTGAAGCATACATGGAGAGCTATGTATTACTGGTATGTGAGAGGCTCACAATTACCCACTTTTACTGTACTTATTTAGTTGACTTCAAACGAATGAAAGCCTGTGCCATTCCTATCCAGATTGGAACCTGTAACATCAAGGTTAAACACAGAGATCCACAGCAGGTTAAAGAACTCCAATATCTTATTCCGAAGTTTAAAGTGCTATTTTATCTGGATAGTGTTTACAGATTCACAGTACTTGGCCCTCTTGCTAAATGCCATATCCAGCCAAAACCCTGTTACAAAGTCCCCAGCCTGGCCGTTATCATGGAGTGTGGGGTCGGCAAAGGGGATGGTTGCCACAAGCCAGATGATGATCGATCTGGGGAGGATTCCCTGGCTGGACCCACCATGCTATGCGCCGTAAGCAGTTGCTTTTCCCATGGTCGCTTTAGAAGCCCCTGTCCCTTTTAGGCAAAGGATTATAAGGGTCAAACTCACTGAGCTGGTAGCGCCTAAACGTCAAGCCCTCCTGACATGGGTATAGAATCACATGCCAAATGGTGGAACACGTTTTCATCTTCTCGCACCAGGAAATGACAGGGAGAGGGATGGAGCCTGACCCAAACTCAGACAGAAAGCTTGAGCAGTTAACCCATCGCCTTGAAAGGTTTCCACGCATCCACATAATGGCTGTTAAGCTAAGGTAGTCAACCGTGAGGGTGGGGTCAGGATGTGGTAAGCAGAGCAAGGTCCACTCATGTGGAGGTATTATTGAACCCTAAGTCCCACATCAAAACTGTAAGCAGGTAAGGGGCTGGTCTCATCAGTCAATCTCCACACTAGGGAGAGACACTTGAGTCCGCTTAGGCCAAAGTGAGGATGGGAAGTGGAGTTAGGTTTGAGGGGTTTGGACAAGGATATCATATGATGCTCGTTGGAGTGGAGAGCAGAAGGTGATGTAGTAGGAAGGCAGAGGAGAGACTCAATAGGCTTGGAAGAGAAGGTCAGAGGAATGTGTCACGGGAAAGAGATAGGAGGAGAGCCCCAGGGCCCTGGGGAGAAAAAAGACCCAGGGGCTGGGGTGCCAAAGGTTTTCCACCCCTCCAAAAGGATGGGTGTGGTGAAGAGAGGGACTCAGTAGCATGGGGATAGAAATACCCTGGGTCTCAAGAGAGTTGCAGGGGGCTGGGAATAGACTTCAGGGGCATGAAGAGAAAAAGACACATGGGGCCGGGGGTCAAAAGGCTCATGAGGGTGGGGGTGGTCAAGAAAGACACTCAGGAGGATGGGGAGAGAAATACCTAAGGGCTTGGGAGAGCCCTAGGGGAATGAGGAGAGAAAGGCCTAGGGGGCTGAGGATAGACCTCAATGGGTTGGAGAAAGGCACAGGAGGATAGGATGCAAAGGATCCAGAGATTGGGGGAGAGACAAACTAGTACGAGGCAACAAATACCCAGGGACGCGGGAGGCCAATGGGGATGGAGAGAGCCCAAGGCGGAGTGGACTGGAGAGAGAAAGACTTACACAGGAGGATGGTGAGAAAGGGGAACGGGAGAGAGGTCGAGGAGGATGGTGAGAAGACTGGGGTGTGAGAGAGAGAGACAGGGACCCAGGAGGCTGGGGACAGGAAGACCCAAGATGGTGGGGAGAAAGGACCATAGACTTGAAGAGAGAGACAGTTACGTTAATTCTGCAAAGCGAGGTGTTAATGGAGAAGGTGGTGAGAGAGATCATGGAGGAGTGGATGAAGGAGCCAACCCTTAATAGAGATGTGCCGAAGGATGACTTATCTAAAGAGAAAGAGGTGAACAATGAGGAGACAATTCAAGAGAAGGAGAAAGTGGATAGGTGACGCGGATAATCAGAAGAGAGAGGTGGGGAAGGAAAGGTTGATCAGAGGGAGTAGAAGAGCAGTACAAGGAACGGGGAACTGAGAGATGAAACAAGGGTAAGTCTGAGACTTGTGGAGGAATGAGCCTGAGTCGAAGTATCGAGGAGGTGCAAGATAAGCATGAGGATAGCCAGAAAGAGAGGGAAGGAGTTAGAGAAGGTCTCACTGGCACAAGCTTGTGGTGGGATAACAGGGTGGATTGATTTTGGGTTGGTGGGCTGAAGAACCAGGACCCAAAGTGAGGGAAGTGGTGAAAGGCCTAGAGAGCACATCATAAAAGTTTAGGGTAAACGCCTGCCTTTCTGTGGCTCCGGTTTTAATTTAAGGCCAGCTCCAATGTAACACCACCTATAGAATGAGCGATCAGGCTTTAATGCAGATTTTAAATGTGGGAGGAGGCGGCCTCTCTGCCTTACTCATTACACAAGAATATCGCCAAGGAGGCTCCTGATACCAGCGACTTTGCTAGAAAAATGAAACTGCACGATTGAGAGAGACCTTTTCGTTTTTTTTGAGAAACTGAATACATAACGACATATTTGATGTTTGTTATGTTGAGCTACTAGAAATAATCATATCCTTGTATGAAGAGTACTGAAAATCCTTTACCTTGGACCTTTTAAACTTTTCCAGGAGACTCTGACATAGGCCCTCATTACAACACTGGCGGTAACCAATGGCGGTATTAGCACCATGGTTGCTACCGGTATTGTACCGAGTCCGCCAATGTTAAATGGGGAAATACCGCCCCATTCCAGGGTTGGCGGGGCGCTAATTCCCCATTTAACATTGGCCCTTCCCCATTCCCATTTTTGCCCCATAGGGCTCAATGGGACTGGGGAAGGCGGCAATTACGGTACCGCAAATTGCGGTACCGTAATTACCTCGTAAGTGCCTTTGCGGGTCCCTACTTTAACAGCTGGTACAGACCAGCCATTAAGGTCGGGGCCCGCAAAGGGACCTCATAATAAGGCGCTAAGGGGTTAACGGCGCCGCAGCCTTTTACGGCGCTGTTAACCCCTTAGCGCCAGGGTTGTAATGACCCCCATAGACTTTACTGCATGACCACGATTTATATACACATTCTTGACCCTGAGAGAATAGCTTTAGTTTGTTCATGTAAAAACCTCTAATAAAGAGGTATTGCGAAACATAAATCTGGTCTGGCCTACGTGTGATCCTTGAACACACCCAGCATGCCTTCACCTCTGCTGTCCATCAGCCATTTCTGTCCTTTGAAGATACCCTTCCAATGTTTTTTACTATAAACATCTAGCCTGTAACTCAAAGCTCTGTGAACCTCTGGAACATACCCTGGAAATGTATGGGCTCTAGAAGAACAATTTGAACAGTTGCTGGGGTTCCCTTTCACCCCGCGCAGTTTCCTGTGGGGCAAAGGGTGCGGGTGTTTGCTCCCACAGTAGGCGGGACACCAGAAGAGTTTCCTTGCGGCCGCCGCCGCAAACAAGCCCTGCCCGAGCTCTACACCGCCGCATTACTACCCCAGCGCTCCCGCGAGGTTGAAGCCCGTAAGGGGAAGGGCATAGGTGTTTGCTCCTGCAGGAGCAGGGACACCCGAGGTGTTTCCTTGCGGCGGCTGCCCACCAACAAGTCCCCCACCCACCCTCTACACCGCATCTATAGCTTGGTCGAAGTGCATGAAAAGAAGTAGTGGAACTATGTTCCCTGCTGGCCTGCCCCCACTACCCACAAACCCCCAAACAAATGCGCCTGCTGTTTAAGGGAATGTTCAGGGCATTGCACTGAAGTGTAAGTTTCAATAGCTTCCTACACTTTTATTTTAAAACGAAACCATTTCGGGAAGGTTTCTTTTTAAAATTAAAGTATAGGAACAGTAAAACCTAATTTTAAAATGTAGAGGAGCACCGCTCCCGCCCACTTCGACCACTGGCTCTATTTGTATGGGGCAATAATCGAAAATAATGCAGTTTATCAGTACTGACTGATTTAGGAACCCTTGGCATTAGCAGTGCTCGAAGTGTGCGAAAAGAAGTAGTGGAACTAAGTGCCTTGCTGGCCTGAGGCTGTCTCCGCTCCCCACAAACCCCATCACCACGCCCCCTCCCACACGCAATACTAACCCCTAAACAAATGCGCCCGCTGTTTAAGGGAACGGTCAGTGCATATTGTACTGAAGTGCAAGTTTCAACTGCTTCCTACACTTTTATTTTAAAACAAAACCATTCCGGAACTGTTTATTTTTAAATTAAAAGTTTAGGAACCGTAAAATCTAATTAGAAAAGGTAGAGGAGCACCGCTCCCAACCGCTCCCGCCCACTAGGTGCACCCCATGAGGGTGAAGCCCACTGGGGTGGGGCACGGGTGTTTGCTCCCACAGGAACAGGGACACCAGAGGAGTTGCTTTGTGGCCGCAGCCCGCAAGCCCAGCCCACCCTCTACACCGCCTTCATAACTATCCTGGCACCCACCCACGAGAGTGAAGCAGCGTGGGCGTGTGCTCCCACAGGGAGCTTTTGCCTGGATGTACAATGTGCTGGTATTCCTTCTATGGAGTGATTTGAGTGCTTTGACCTGGACTGTCCAATTTTCCAAGAGGGGTGAGTTTCCACTTTATCAAGACCATCCAACACACAAAGCACCTATTGAGGTGAGAGGCCAAGAAAAGGGTCAACGTTTGAGCGGGGCTGGCTGGGGGCCTTTGTACATGTGACTGTACCATTGTCTGACTGTTTGCCCATGAGACAAGCCAAGACATTTTTTCACCATGTATAACTACAGCTGCTTTACGGAAATACTTACTATCAAGTGACAAATGGTGAGAGAACCTCCACTATATGGCGCTGGCACTGCTAAAAAAAAGAAAATTAAAACAAATTCCATTGCCCTATAAAATTCACAGGAGAGGCATACTCCCTGATTAAGGAAATCCATCACTTTCTTACTAACAAGCAGGATGCTTGGTGGCTGCTGGAGGAGAAGGGGGCACACAGGGGTCGAACTTGAGATTGGATAAGCTAGATCTAAAAGCAGCTCCTGGGTATCCAGCATGAACTATTGACCAGGAGCTACCACAGAGGAACAAGTAGATAGTACATAACGTTCTGCAAGTCTAACTTCCATATAATATGCAAAAATACAATTTATGATATGATAAGTCATTTATAACGCACTTGTACATAAGTGTTTGTATACGGGATAAGACAAGGAAGGGACGACAGAGGGAGGACAAACAACGATCTTACTAGGCCTGGTATCATTCAGATCATGCAAGTGCCGCGAGGCGGGTGCAGGAGAACTGCTTGGGTGTGTGGGGCGTGTTGGTGGTGCAATGGAACACATAAGTGTTGCCAGGGAGGTGGCTCCTAAGTGCAGGGAGTCATGGGACTGTAGGGTTACAGATACAGTCCCCAAAGCGGTCAGGGTCCCTGTGATTATAACAAATACATTAATAATTAAAACTTTGAGTGAATTAAAAATAACGAGAAAATGTCAAATTAGTTTTCTCGTTTTTAAATTTGCCCCCCCACCCCAAACCCCTCGTTTCCCTAGCTTTATTACCTCACCTCAACCCCCCACACCCTTTTTATCCCTTACCCTACCCCCATATATAATTTTGACTCAAAATTCAACATTTTTTTCCATCTGATTATTTTTTGTTATTAAATATTATTTTGTTATTTGTATTTCGTTATAATCACTGTATTCTGTGGTTGGGAGGCCCAGGGGCAGTGCAAGGGCAACTTGTCGTGCAGGAGCCTGGTCCCGTAGTTCAGTGGGTGGCCAGGTAATCAGTTTGCGCAGCAGACAGAAGCATCAGCAAGGGAGAGGAGAGAGAAAGCGGAAGCGAAAAGGAAGGTCTTGAGTTGCTTCTGGAACCTGAGGTGGTCCTGCTCAGGTTTGAGAGAGGCAGGAAGGCTGTTCCAAAGGGAGACCCCAGCCGAGGACAAAGATCTACCCCCCCACTGTATGCCTGGAGAAGCATCTGACCCTCAGAGTTGGAGGAAGATGAGCAGAGGACTTGAGAAGGAAGATGCTTAGAAATAGAAAGTTGGATGCATTGTGGACCCTGGCCTCAGAAAGCCTTGTGGACGATGCAGAGGGTCTTGAACTTAATCCTTGCAGACACAGGGAGCCAGTGCAGAGATTTCAGTCCTGGAGAGATATGATCCCTGAGCTTGAGACCAAGGACAAGTCTCCCAGTCCTGTTCTGGATGAGTTGCAGAGGGCGGAGAGTAGAAGCAGGCAGATTTAGAAAGAGTCTGTTGCAATAGTCCAGCCTAGAGATAACCAGGGCTCTGGAGACAGTGAGCTTATGGGGGAAGGAGAGGAAAGGAAGAATACCTCTGAGGAGGTACAGCTGGTAGTGTGACTTCTTGGAGACGTCAGAGATGTGAGGAGAGAAGGAGAGTGTGGAGTCGAAGATGACACTGAGGTTTTTAGCCTTGCAGGTGGAAGCAGGAAGAGGGCCAAGCGAGACAATCCAGAGAGCTACAGGAAAGGAGGGAGTGGGTGTGCCGATGAGGAGAATCTCAGTCTTACTGGCATTGGGGCAGAGGTCATTGGCGGCACACCACTCCTGGATATCAGACAGGCAGTCAGAGATGAGGGGAGGAGAGGAGGAGGTCGAGGGTAACCTGAAAATGAGCTGAGTGTCTTCAACATAGCACTGAAAGTTGGGGCAGAGAGCGTCGATGCGGTGGGCAAGGAGTGCCAGGTATTGGTTTAACATCCAGGGAGAGGTTGGACCCCTGGAGGACACCACAGATAGAGAAAAAGATAGCGGAGAGGAAGGACCCAAGGTGGACCTGGGAGGGTCTGTCAGAGAGGAAAGAAGTCAGCCACGCCAGAGCCTGACTAGTGATACCCAAGTTATCACGGAGACGGTTGAGCAGGATGGCATGGTTGACAGTGTCAAAGGAAGAAGAGAGATCAAGCAGAATGAGGACGCAAAGTTATTAGAATCAAGATTGGAGAGCAGGTCTTCACGGATGTTCAGGAGAGCAGTTTCTGTGCTTCTGGAAGCTCTGAAGCCAGAAAATGATCATGAAGACAACCAACAGATTCTGTGTGGAGATTAAGCTGGGAGATGGCCAGTTTCTCCAGGAGGTTGTCCAGGAAGGGAGGGATGGAGATTGGGCGATAGTTAGCCGGGCAGGAGGGGGTCGGCAAAGGGTTTCTTAAGAAGAGGGTGCACAAGGGAGTGCTTCAGGGGGGGGGTGGGAAGACTCCAGTGGCGAAGGAATGATTGCAGAAATCAGCCAGGGCAGGAGCCAGGGAGTCGATGTGGTCCTTGATAGTTTTGGAGGAACAGGGGTGAACCTGTTTCGACAAGACTTTCATAGATCGGACTTGTCTAGAAACCTCATCTGCGGCGAACAGGGGAAAGGCAGAGAAGGAGGGAGGAGAGGTGGCTGCAGAAGGGCCAGAGGTAGAGCAGGGAGTAGAGGGAGGGAGGGGATATGAGGAGAGTGAGGACAGGATGTCCTGAATTTTAGAGATGAAGTGCGAAGCCATTGCTGTGCAGAGGGCCTGGGAAGGGACAGGAGAGGTAGCTACTGCGCCAGGATTGGCTAGTTCCTTGCAGATTTTAAAGATTTCAGCCGAATTGTTAGATGCCACAGAGACGCGGGCTTGGATGTGGGCTCTCTTCTTGGTTAGGACAGAGAGCCGGAATTACCTTTGGAGCAGGCGGCAGGCCAGTTTGTCAGAGGATGTATATGAAGCACACCATTTCTTCTGGGCCACCCTGCACTTGCGTTTTAGGGTGACGAGGTCTAGTTGCACCAGGCTTTGGGCTTCATGCGGATTCTCACGACAGGGGCAAGGATATCAAGAGTATCAGATATAGCAGAGTGGAGCTTGGAGAGGGCTTTGTCAGGGTGAGAGTCAGTCAAAGAGGGAATGGGGGGTGAGTATGTGTCGGATCAGCGAGGAGGATGGTAAGCAGGGAGGGTGTGACATGATCAGGGACCAGACAGCAGTGTAGTGCCTACCCAGGCTCTGAGCAAACCTCGCCTGCCTCACCTCTAGGAAATGCTGTGGATCTAGCTAAAGCAGACTGATGTTTCATGGGGAGTGCTTGCTTCGCTTCAAAAACATTCATCATCCTATCGCCACAGACAGAAAATCAATGGAATTCAGAATGATAACTTTACAAGCCAAGATGTGCCATGAGATGGAGTGGCACTGCAAATAGACTGAGAAAGACCGTTGGGGGCGGGGAGAGGCTTTGGACCAAGGAGGCGGTTTTAGTTTACTTGCAAACCATTCCCCCCACTTTTAGTTATTTTAGAGTCCTGTCAATGGTCAAAATACACTTTTTTTGTTTGAATGTACCCATGAGTGGCATCCTCTGAGGAATCTCCTTCGGTTTGTGAACATCAGAAAGGAGGAAATAATTTTAGGGTTAAGAATGTTCAGTTACTAGAAGATTCAAGATATATTGCTACCTTTAAAAAGTGTGGTTCTAAGAAGAATGCTATCATAGGGACTCAAACAAGGATATTCCTGATACTGATCCCTTTGGAGTGTTGAAAGTTGTTCAGCCCAATTAGTTGGGTTTTAAAAAAGACTTGACAAGGAAATGAAAAAAGTGTCCGAAAAACCAAGCAAAATTGCCTCCTAGCACCGATCAGAGCTATTTAGGTTATCTTATTTTTTTAATATCATTTTTATTGGTTTTACAACAGTTGTTTTAGGAACAAAGTACAGGTGTCAATTTCACAGTGACAGTTCTAATGTAAAGTACATATAAAATGCTAGACAGCTGCAAAACTGGATTTTACAATGACTTACTTTCCGGTAGGATCTCCCCCACCTCCTCTCTCTCCCTCCTACCTCCCTCCCTCACTCATCTCCAGGAAGTTTATTATTGCTTGAATACTACCACTTGTTTACAGTTATCCTCACCACTCATCCAGCTTGACTGTTGGAAACCATACCTACAATCTACAAAAAATACTTGACCCTCCATCATGAGGACCACTGGGGGTTTGTGGTAATTTGCTTCGGAGACATCACTGTTTGTTGCTAATGCGCCTCCTTTAGTGAATCTAGGTATGTTGTGTAATATTATATTAAAAGGTACCAGATCAGGTCTATCTGTGTGCGGGATTCCTGTAATGCGGCAGTGAGACTCTCTACCTCATATATGGAGTGGGCTTTCATGATCCATTCTCTTTTCGAGGGAAGGACGTTGGATTTCCATTTGATTGTTAAGCACACCCTGGACGCCAGCATTAGGTTTCGGGGAATGTGGGAGAGTAGTTTATACGAGTCCTCGTCTTCAGGTTCGACCCCATACAAGACTAACAACTGGGAGAGTGGTCTACTAATTCCATCTATTGCTTGGATCCACCCTAAAACCTCCTTCCAGTAGTTCTGGACTTTAACACGTTTCCAACACTGATGCCAGTAGTCGCATATCTCCCCACATTCCCGCCAACAATACAGGGAAGTACCAGGGAACATCCTCGACAGTCGATGGGGGGTATAATTCCATTTCATCAGCAATCTTGCATTGTGCATTTTATATTGCATAGATTTGGATGAGCTCCATAATGCTTTGCATATGACCCTCCATGTGTCTGGCTGATTCTGCAATTCTAAGTCTGTGTCCCATTTGTGTTCCGATGTGGGGCGTGCCAGGTGGTCTCTAGTGAGGAGAGAATTGTATAGTTAAGCAATTAACCACCTTGAACCTCGTTTTGTAGAATTAGAGTAGTTAAAAAATGCTCAGTAACTAGAAGGTTCAAGAAATAGTGCTACCTTTAAAAGGTGTGGTTCTAAGAAGAATGCTATCAGAGGAACTCAAACAAGGGTATTCCTGATACTGATCCCTTTGGAGTGTTGGAAGTTCTTCAGCCCAATTAGTTGGGTTTTCAAAATGACTCGACAAGGAAATGAAAAAAGTGTCAGAAAATCCTAGCAAAATTGTTTCCTAGCACTGATCAGAGCTATTTAGGTTATGAGAGTCTGAGGGAGGGATAGAGCAGTGAGGGAGAATGAAAACGGACAGTGGAGTTACTGATCACATCCTCTGACTCGTAACAGATCTCTGAAGTCTGTTGCATTTTCTAATTGTGTCATTTTCACTTCCCCTTCCCCCTGGGGTGTTGTAAGTAAAACAGACTCAGAGCTGTTGCATGCTAGATGTGTATGGGGTCTGCAGGGCCATCAGCTCCTATAGAAATAGACGTGCTGGGAGCTGCCAGGAATGTTGCAGATCAGTAATTCTCTAATAGTGCATATTTCTGCAGTCATCCTGAAACATAATCAAAAAGGAAATGAGTGAAACAAAGAAAGAGGTTTTAGGGACATCCATTTCCTGGCAACCAGCTTGAACAGCATGGTCTATGTATTCAAAAGCTACTGAGAGGTCCAACAGAGCCATGACGGAGGTTCCACCGGCTCAATGATGGAGAGAAGATCATTCATAATCACTGCTAGTGCCACAATAGCTCCAGGACCCATGCCCATAAACCTTCTAATCAAGCAGAATGCAAGCCAAAGAGGGTCTTCAAATTACTCTCCAGTAGAGATGTGGTACATGTTTCTAGGCTTTTATCTAACAATCATCTTAGCAGTGATCCTAAGGTTGGTAAAAATCCAAAAGTCCACCATTGCTTTAAAGAAATGAGTGATCGAAGCATCTTTCAGAGGCCATGAGACATAGCTACACAGTGAACACATGTTAAAACAAAGCAATGGTAGGGGGCACAACTTGAATAAAAAACAGGAAATGGTGAAGTGAAATTTCAGTTGAGTAGGCAGTAGTTCTATATGTATGCATGTATGTAAACATGCATTTATGTATGTATGTGTGTGAGGGTTTTCAAAAGTGAAAACCTAGCTGGCAGGCAATGGCGTGATGTGAAAGTTCTAAGTGGTTTATTAACGTTGGCAAGGGGAGCCCTGTGGGTGACAATAGGAGACAGCATGGCTAGTGCCTTCAAGGTTGGGCTACTACCTAAGGAACTGTCTGAACAGTAGGGTATTCAGTTCTGTCCTGAACTGTAGTGGTTTTGGAGCCTTGCAGATGTCTGGTGGGGTGTTGTTCCACAGTAGATGTGCATGGCAGTAAGTATCTTGTTTAGTGGTCTTTCCTTTCTAGTATGTATTGTTTGGTTTCCAGTGTCACAATACTGCAGCTTCTGGAATTACGCTGAACCTGACTGGCTAGTATTCTATCTAGGTAAGGAGATGGATTCTTAACTAAACACTGTCTTGAATGTAATACAACAGAAAAACAAACCTGCACAATATGGACAGAAGGCAACAGCTGAGAGTTAATTAAGTCCCATCTAGATGTTCCACTCCATACATAGGGGTTATCCATGTAAACAGACCTAAAAATGTGCACTCGGCACTAGCCATTGGCAGTCGTGCTTAACTATTGGCAAGTAAGAAATGGTATGCTGTGTCCATACAGAGAATCGAGGGGGCGTGTAACATTTTGTGCCTGTCTAGTAGCTTGCAACCTGGAATGTGTACCCCTGATGTAAAGATGCCCCACTACCCCTCATCCCCCAAGGGGGCACAAGATACTTGAAATTGTAGAATATAATCACACACAGAATGTATGCTATGAAATTCATACCCACAGTTTAGGCATATATTAAATAACCGATCCATAAATAAAGCCAGAAAGAAAAGCAAAAGCCCTGTAGCTGGGGCAAGATGGAACAGAAGTGACTGGCCTGTCTACCTTAAGCATGTCAAGCTAAGATGTTGCCCTTTAGTTGGAAATGTTTTGCTTTGATACTTAAATGAAGACGCCCATTGCACTAGATCTCAAACGGATGTATGGCCAGGGCACTCACAGACGAGTGGGTAGTGCTGGTGCTTTGGTTGGAAGAGGAATTCCAAAAGCGGGGTCCATTCCAATGGCACATCCGACAGTATTTGAGCCAGAAAGTTAAAGAGAATCTTGCAACAAGAAAAGACATGAGGAAATTAAAAGCTTTACTGGGCGAGGGGTGGCTGAGGGAATGCCCCAGATAGCATTGTTTAACTCCGAGTTCTCCATGTTCTACACAAAACAATCAGAGAACCCACAGATCAGCTTCCCATTCGAAAAGTACCACATATGGAGCAAAAAGAAATCTGGAGATCTGTGCCCAGCCTCCTCAATTTGTTACCGCATTCTCACTGGCATGGAATCATAGAGGTGCCAATGACACCCATTTTACTCCACAACTTCATTAAATACATTTAAACATATGGAACTGGCAGGGAGAAGGCAAGAGTTCAACCAACATGTTCTAAATGGAGATGTGCATGTTTACATGCCATGTCTCAGTTCTTTGGCATCAACTAACAATATTGCAAAAGGTGAGGGAAAATGCTTATTGGCAATCAAATAATAATAAGGAATGTCTAGAAGGGATAATCAAAAAATCATGACAGACTGCCCCACTTGATTTCACCAAATAACACTTTACAGATCAGTACATTAAAGGAATGGTTTGGTAAACATTTTTTATTGCCCCTACGGGTCGGCCATGTGTTTTTAAGCCTAAGTCGCTCGATTTTAGAAAAATTTTCTATGGACCTTACCCGAGTTTTCGTCCATTAAACACACGTGAAAACAGGCAGTAGGGCGCCGCCATTTTGTGATAATCTTATCACTTGCCGCATTGCCCTCGCTGACTTGCTTTAGCGGCACTAAATCATATCCCCCGCCCCTGAGCCTGACATTATCAAAACATTCATATTCCCCGCCTCTCTCCATGACGTTTCTGTGTTGCGTAGGCAAACGCGCTCAGTCGTCTTCTACGTGACTTCACACAGAACCCGGAAACCAACACAGATCAACTCACAACACAGCGCGCCACAATTCAGAATATGAAACTGTACTTTAAAATCAAACAGCAACACGGTACATTTGGTAAAGTACATTTATTTGACATTAAATTCTATAGAATATTCAGCAATTGCCATATGAACTCGGAATGCCATTTATTTTCTTTTATCTCTATCCGCAAATCCGTAAAAGTTTATTGTGAGTCACGCGCTGTTCCTTTATGCTATACAGGGTGTTGGTTTTCGTTAAAAGAAGCACTTTGGTTGCACGGTGAACCACAAGGCTGTTCCATCAAGTAGGCACTAGGCCAGCGTAAAGGTTGATATGTTGCTTCTAGCCGCTAGTACCTCGTAAGGGCATATGGGCCCTTGGCGATCGTCCCATAAGATCGTCAAAGTGGTGCAGTTGTTTACGATAATCTGCAGCTGGCGGTTGAAAAAACCATCTGCCGGGGTCTGAAACTGGTGGCAGTAGCAGTAGGGTAGGATATACCTGTTTTGAAAACAAAAATTATAATTAGTCTCGCCAGCCGATCTTTATTAATATTATTCATTTTATTTATTACGGCCGAGCTGAAACTATTTGCTTTCAAGGATAGTGCAATGGAGTATGTTCGGCTCTAAAATCAATGCGAAAAGTAACGAAATAAATCGAGGTTAGCACACAATGAGAAACGACTGTTTGTCTACATGCGTGTGGAATGTGGACCTGTATGCCCCTGTGCCCGCTACAAGGACGATCCCACAAACGTTTTCCTAGCTCTTCATTCATTCATTTATTCATGCATCCATTCATTAATTCTTCATTCTGGTATAAAAGCGTCTAAAGAGTTACTTACATAATATTTGCAATTTCCATTGTGTCTCTGCGTAATGCAGTCCGTAAATCCCACTGTGCTCTTGACAATGATTTTTCGTATACTGAACTAACATGAAACTCGGTCTAATTTCAGAATTTTCTGCCTTATCGTCTCTTACGTTATTGCACCCCCCCCCTTCAAATGAAGTTCTTTCGGCATGGTCCCTGTCTCTCAAGGTAAAAAAACAATAGAACCTTATACTGCCAGTGCGAGTTGTGGGCCTCTTCAGGGCGCGAGCTGAAAATCAAAGCCGCTGACCATCACTAGAAATGAGCATACATTCTTTCTTTGCAACATCCCGTAGTAAAGCCATCTGTGAGAACTTGAAGTTTCGAATCCATCTATGTACTGCGCCTCAATGTGCAAATGAGAACTGGCTTCTCTCCCATCTGCAACGGCTCGCTTGGCGCGTTCTAAGGCCCCCAATTTTGTCCTCGTTGTCTGCGAGCTTTGAAGCCCCAAAGAACCATAACTATTGAGACTTAATTTTTTGGGGAAGGTCAGGGAAAGTATAAAGTACCCGAGGAGTTGAGTTGAAAGTGAGATTTATTGTTTGTTTGTTTTATTATTTGCAATACGCAAGCCTCCCCTCGGTTAACAGTGTGCAGCATTTACATGAGATTGCGAAAATTAGTTACATCAACAAAAATATATACATACACATATAGACAGGACCAGCAATATGAAGTGAGTAGAGAGAGAATTCAAAGATGACACCCAGGTTGTTCGCCACCCAGGATGGTGAAGGTAGGGGTTAGGGTTAGCATACTTTGTATGTACACTGTACAATAACATTTATTTACAAAAAGACAATCGTATTACAATTATTTAAACCAGGATTTGTACTTCACAACCAGCTCTCCTTTGGGTGGACATGGCACAGTGGCAATGTCGGGTGGCAATGGATCAGTGCTCTGCACAGAAACGTTCAAAATTCCATATCTGTGATTCTCTAATACAGCAACAATAAGGCTTTTGACAAAGTCGAACTCCATTTCTTCATAGACTGGTTTGATCACCCATTGCTTACTTCTTTTTGAAAAGGCCTTAGTGTAGCAAGGCATCCTTACATTACCCGTAGCCCTAGATTGTTCACGGCCGAGATTCTCGTTATGGGCCAAGACGTCTCATGCCCTGTATGCTGAAATGCAAGCGCTTTGGCCTGTACTTTAGGCACATATTGTGGAACACCTCCAAACCTCCTGTGACAGAAGTCTGTCAATCCCCTCAAATCTCTTGATAGAGTTTTATCGAAAACAATCTTCTCAATGGCTTTGTGTGTCGGTGAAGATGGATTCAACCACTTCTTCTTCCGTGCCTCCACTGGGGACAAAGGGCCATGTTCACATTGGTGGAAATGTAGGTTTTCTGACCAGCGGTGCACGTTGGTACAGTGGTGCATCGGTGACCGCCATTTTTCAAGTAGTATTTCCCCTGACCCTTCACAAGTTTTGGAGCTCCACCAAAGATGGTTGCTGATAGACTGGGACCACTCTGAAATACTTTCCAAACCTTTTTTTTCCCCCTGCAGCCGAGATTTTCTTATTGATTGATTTAGCAAGATGCCATACGTCAAATTGATGTTTAATATGTGGGAACTGCTCTCTCAATGTCTTGGCAATTGAAACGTGTCTGTCCGTGGCTATGAGGTCGATGTGCATTCCCTTCGATTGAAGATATTCCACTGATTTTATAAATCCTAGTTTCTCCATGGCCACTGAGGATGTACATTGTGTTACCTGCACGACCACCGAACTCACAATTTTCTTACTATCCATGTCCTGAAAGTGGTAGGTGCAGTACTTGGCAGAAAATCCAGGGCTGCCGCACTGTCCATCGCCGGCTAACCTGAATCGTTTGCCTTTGAATGTACTTGCTAGAGACAATTGTTCAATTTTCCAAGCATCACTAATGGCCGGAAACAGATAATCATGTTGGTATTTGTAGTACTGCATTTTTAAATGAAATGGAGTCCCACAAACTGAAAGAAAGACTCTAACTTTCTAAAACTGGACAAACTAAAAAGTGAGGCAGCTGCACACAGTAGATTGCCTGCTGGCAGTTTCCCCAGCATCGGTTGTACAGACCATGAGAACGTATGATTTAATCTACAGGCGGCATTTATTTTGACATTACTGCCTTGTTTTTGACGAGTCACATGAATCAATGGCTTCCCACATACTTTCCCTCTAACTGTATGCCCACATTTCAGCATACTTATAATATTCATCAAACAACTGTCGAATACTATGTATTTGCCCTCTTTCATTAGACTGTCATCCTGCGTCAAAGTTTTTTCGGCCTGTGACGTTGAGGACATATCACCACATTTGAAAGAAATATCGCTGCTATCAAGTTCTGATGCGTCGGTAAATGCTGCTGCTGGTTCATTCTCTGTCATTTCAACATCTGCTACTTCAACATTGATGGGAGAACACAACAATGTCGACAGCTTTTTTGGTGGCAATTTTTTGGCGGGTGTAGGTTGTGTGAATTGATCTGCGACTACTTCAGAGCTATCTTCAATACATCCAGCATCATGTTGTGGTGGTGGTGCGGTCGCACTGTAGCAATGGTCCTTTACAACTTTACTGGATTCTCCGGACACATTCATTTCATGTTCTGGCCATTGGACATGAGCATCTCTAGTCTCAACATGCAGCGTCTGAATTAATAGTTCCTCTATAGTGTAAATGGTCTGGCAAGCAACATCTCTCATTCGCTTCACTGTCTGTGTATGTATAGTTCGGACACCCACGGGTAACTAGAGGATAGATTGGAAAAGGGATGTTCATTTTAAACACAAGATAAAGTATAGTACAATTGACTGGAAAAAAAATATAAAATAGTCCCCAGCACAAAAAATATTCTAAAGTTATGAACTGTTTGTAACTAACCTTATTTTTGTTTCTTTTCTTTGCAACTTTTTTGACTCGACCTTCAACATCTGCACGCTGTTGCTCCGATTCGTATCCTCTGCAACGACTATATTTTCTGTATCCGCATAGACAGCACGAAATGAGGCTCCATCGGCTCCCTGAAACTTAGTATTTTCATTACTGTGTATCAAAATATTGTTAGCATAAAACACATGTGAGGACGAACACACAGGTACATCTCAATAGCCAAACACGATTTAAACATTGTGTGGAACAATCAAACGACAAGTATCCGAGCTCTGATGACCTAGTTCGATGGAGCTGTCAGTATCCATACCTCTGGCTCTGCATGGACTGCCACGAATGATTGTATTGAAGAGGAGGCATCAGCAACTCCCTGAAACACAGTACTTGCGTTAGTATGGTTTTCAATATTGTAAAAATAACACACACTTGGGGTCGACGGCACAGGTACATATAAAGAGATAACCACAAATGTGGCAATGTCTAAAAGAATCAAGGAATATTTAAATATGATCAGATTTAATCGACTTATTTCTCCGATTTCTTTACATCTGCATCATCTAAATGGGATCTTGTGATTGTAGTGGAAGCTCCATCGTCTCCCTGAAACACAGTACTTGTGTTAATAGGGAAGAAAGTATAGCAGATGGAATCACGTTATATGATCACGCTCGATGGAGCTGTCAGTATCCATACCTCGTACTGCTGAAGAATATCTATGGATGTTGTAAATGTGGTGCGCACTTCCGAAAGCTGTTGCGCCGATTCGTATCCGCATGGTCCCGCTTCCCCTGGAATTACTTGAATGTCAGGCTCTGCATCAAGCGCATGGGTTGACGCTTCAACAACTGCCTGAAACATAGTATTTGCATTAGTAAGGATTACAATATTGAAAACACAACACACACTTGGGGTCGACCGCACAGGTACATATCAATGGCTAACCACGAATAAAACATGGTGTCGAACAATCAAACTACAAGTGTTCCAGTCCTGATGATCGCGGTCGATGGAGCTGTCAGTATCCATACCTCGTGCTGCTGAAGAACATCTAGGGCTGTTGTCAATGTGGTGGACGCTTCAGCATCTCCCTGAAAGACAGTACTTGCATTAGTATGGATAACACTAATTATAACTGAAAACAAACACCAGGGGACGACAACTAAGGTGTATATCAATTGGAAAGCACTAACCAAACAATTGGTAAAATAATCACACGATACATAAAAACTATTACTTGACATGCATAAAACAAGTCTGTAGCGGTATAGCCAAGTATGATTACCTGATACGCGCTAGAAGTGGTTGATAACTGCGGGCACGTCACGGATGTAGAATGTTCTTGCTTCAGATTCAGTGGATAGTCAAGCAGTTTTAAAGGTAAATTATTGTTTGATGATGAAATGCAAATATTAAAAAATTGCCATATAAACCGACAGAATACTTGAGAATAATGCTATTGAAAATGCGCAATATAGTACAGTTCCCTGTGCCCATATATAGATTTCCTTTGGGGGTTATAAAATCGAAAAATAATTTATTGATAAATGTCATTATTCAAAAAGCTATACACTCATATCAATATCGAAAGTATTACAAGGGACACAACACCTAAAATATCAATTAATCCATTCGGCTACCTACACACTACCGCAAGTCCTAAAGCTAGATTCGGACACTTGACTCACCAGTGGCGGAATGTGGACGAATAGAGTTGGAATAGCGTTTGCGAGCAATTTTCGTGTCGTTTGCCGTTTATTCTTCTTTGTTACCCAAGAAGTTGCGTACATGTTCGAGGAAAAGTGCCGGCTGCAGATGCGGTATTGATCACCCCTCTTGTCCTCTAAAACTTGTTGGACTCTACTTTCCAGCTCATCCAGTGGATATCCGCAATGTCTTACCCATTCTCTTATACGATCAACAGTTTTCGGGAATACATGCATTGTAGTGCCTTCAGATTTAACATGGGTCTTCGAAGGGCAACCGCTAATCGAACAGGCAGGCATTGTTGAAAATTCTGAAAAGTAAATATCAAGATTATTATAAAACCTTGATGAATAAAAATGTCATAAAAAAGTAAATGAACCATACCATGCTCAATGCAAGGTTTGTTTTGGTCGCCGGAACTATACCAGTTTATCATGTGCGGCTTAGTATTTGCATAAGTTACAGAATTTTTTTTAATTATGTGACTAAACTCTGAACATGTGACTCGTCCCTTGGATGTTCTGTCCTGCACGAAAAGGAAACATGCTTACATTATAGACTGGACCCCCGAAGGATGCAATTCGATGACAATTGACACAGATGAAAATAAATAGATCTATTGATAGCATAACACTTGAAACTCAAGTGAATAGCAATGAGACCAATGACCATAGCTCTATTGGGTACTGTAATCGCAAATAGATAGAAATGTAAAAATGTCCGAAACATGACTAGGATACATGGCCTTACCTTGACCAACAAACAGTTGGATTCAGCAGGCCGAGCAGTATGTTGCAGGAGAACAGGTAGATGGCCACAGGTAGCACACTGACGAGTTTGCTCGAAGCGGTCACAGACAGCACGACGACAAGCAGATTAGCATAGATCTCAGTGCTTCTCAGGCAGAAGGTTCAGGAGCACAAAGATGTTCTCATGAGACATATCAAGTGGTTTATAAAGTATTAGAAACAGGGGTGTGTTTGTGAATGAATGACGTGTGTATGTCGTGGTATTATGTGGTTTGCAGGGGGGCGGTCTGCCTCAGGGGAGGCCTGCCTGGAGACACGGGGTCTGAGGAGGCCATGTGAGCGATGGCCCCTGGGCATGGGATACCTTTTGAAGTGTACATGCTGTTTGGCACCTTGGCCGTTTGCGCCCGTGACAGCCCCCATGCCAGAGCTCATCCCCGGGTGCGAACCGCCTTTGATAGAGGGGGGTGGGATGGATGGGCCTGGGGCGTGCAGATAAGGCACAGGAAGACTGCTGAATGGAGACACACTTATGTGGATTGCAGGGGGGCGGCCTGACAAGGGGTCTGAGGAGGCCATGTGAGCGATGGCCCCTGGGCGTGGGATACCTTTTGAAGTGTACATGCTGTTTGGCACCTTGGCCGTTTGCGCCCGTGACAGCCCCCCATGCCAGCGCTCATCCCGGGTGCGAACCGCCTTTGATAGAGGGGGGTGGGATGGATGGGCCGGTGGGCATGCAGGCAAGTGTGTGGGAGCGAGGGGCCATCAGGCCCCTCTCATCCTTTACTTCTCAGTAGAAACTCTGACCAAGTGCCTCCAGTAGTGGGTTCGCCCCTTGCCCTTATGTGATGTTAACTTTGGTTGACATTCGCGTAGATGGGACCACTGAGCAGGACACGGGACATCCTTTTTTGTACCCCCTTTCCAATCCATTTTGGTGACCAGGCCTCACTGCGCACAGCACATGGCCCCCACCCTCGTTGCCACTCTGACTGGAAAACTCCAGAGGTATTTGCAACAGCTAATAAATGTAACACATCACTCTTCCTCTTCGATCACTGTCCTGCATGTGAACCAGCCTGAACTAAGCACATAGCTCGTTCATCTCCACAAACGTGTCCTCAATACTTGCATGCATTATTGAGAATATATTATGTTAGCTTAGATAGTGACCACCCTGCTTCACAGCGACCTGACCTTCACCCATTCGGAGCACAGATGTCTGACGTCCATCCTTGAATGGAGACACACTTGATTCATTTAAAAAATCGAAACAACCTGTGTTAAAATATATGTGTTGTTTTATTTTGTATCTTAATTTGATGACACAAAAATACAAGACTTTACACATTGTACAGGTCAGGTTGCAGCACAGTGAGAGAAAATCCCCTGTACTGACCGCTGTCACTCGGGAACGTTTCTCTTATGGCACGAACGGCACAGGCAGTTATTACTCTTCGAACGCGGTGTCCAAGCCTCCCGTGAAGCCACCATGTAAAGGAACGATAGGCCACCAGCCTTTACCACCTGTGAAAAGGAATGAAGCAAACTGTTTTTAAATGACTAAGATAAGTTTAATAAACGTTTGTTGTCAATGACAATTCTTGTAACTAATGGCATTCTGCTCAGACAAATGCTATCTAGACACTGCACACTATTGAACGACTTTTATGCGTTACAATGATATGTATATGTAATTTTGGATATAGTAGAAGACCATGAAATAGGAGTGGCATGACAAGCAGAGTATACTTACTCGTTACTCGGACGAACAGTTGTGCGAAGTTCGTGCATAAGCACCATCATTATCCTCAACACGGACCGTGTGAGGCAGGCTGCCCTGAAGTCTGGCAGCTTGGTGATGCATTGCGGTCGTGGCTCGCCTTCCGAAATGTAGGCCACGCATCCCGAGTTTTCACAGCAGCAGCAGTTCTCGTCCTCGGTTGGCATTAGCTCGCACGGATTGCATGCACCAGGTGGAAACACCGTCCATGCGACTAGGTCCAGGCTCTTCAGCTGTTGAATCGTCCTCGTAACTGCTGTTCGAAGACCCATCTTTTTCGCGTGTTTCCCTTTCCAGTAGTTCCTCCTCAGTATACTCAGGCTCGTAAATGTAGGGCATTATTGTAGCCATTGTGTGTTAAACAAACTAAAATAATTTATAGCGGTGGTACTGGTATCTGTTCACACGGGCTACAAGCAACGAAGGTATCTGAGCAGAGCACAGAAACGAGTCACAGAATACTCAAAGTAACACAGAGAGAGGAATGGAATCGAAAATCTGCTGCTGTGTGTTGTGAAACGGTCTGTTTATACTTATTGAGGATAGAGGCGTCCTGCCATTTCCATGGCGTCACATCATTAGCTGAAGCGCAGCGAATGTTGACACGAGACGTGCTTTGGCGTTGTGAAATGGGCGGTACGCGTCTGCTGATGACAGGCTCAGGGGCGGGGGATATGATTTAGTGCCGCAAAAGCAGGTCAGCCAGGGCGATGGGGGAAATGATATGATTATCACAAAATGGCAGCTCCCTGATGCCTGTTTTTGCGTGCGTTTAATGGATGAAAACTCGGGTAAGGTCCATAGGAAATGTTTCCAAAATCGAGCGACTTAGGCTTAAAAACACATGGCCGACCCGTAGGGGCAACAAAAAATTTTACCGAACCATTCCTTTAATGCCTTGCTTGTTAAACGAAAAGCTAGAATGCTATTATTCAGTAGATTAATGTCACTAACTCACATGACTCATCATTTTCATGCATCCTTAGCCACAGTGGTGTATGGTTTCAGAAGCAAGGTTCAGTGTTTGGATTAGAGTGTTGGTTTGAAAATGTGGTGTTTATGAAAGAGAATTAGCCCGCCTACAGAGTCGGATCCTCCTTTATCCACTTTTGCATTACTCACCATCTGGGATGGCTAACGACAACAAACTTAATGCCACAGAGTGTAAAGCAACAACAGAAACAAAGACTTGAATTGCAGTAGAAACACACACTTTTTCCATCATCCTTTACACAGCGCAGCCATTTACCACTCACCTGACACATGGAGAACAGAAGGTATTCTCTTAGAGCCAGGATTGAACGTAGGGAGGAGCACTTCCTCTTCACTGTCTCTTAACAAGCTCGCTGAAGAGTCAAGAAGAGGGTCTAGTATGAAAGGCAACAAGCAATACATTAATGACTTACAGTGCGCAATAAGTTACAATAGAGCTATTACATCGCAATATTGCAAGTGTTCACATATTATTGGAATCCCCAGGATTGTTGTAATTAAAATGTTTTCTAAAATTTCTAGTACATTCTTATGGTGTTTGCTGGAGTACAGAGCCCTCAGGGGTGAGGTGCATGTCAAAAAACAGTCAATTTGGATCACTGGTAGATAACAGGGGGCAACTGCTGTTAGAAAAGATTTCTCTTGAAGCAAACTTTCTTCCATGGTCTATGGACCCCTAAACCTTTTGCATTTGTTTCTGCATCCTGATCTGACTTTTTACAGTGGAGCACAGCCCTCAGCTGCACTCCACTGGGGTTTAGGTCATTGTTACGGGGACATTGGCATGTCCTTCAGCCTGTTAGTACTAAGAAACGCTGTTTCTCTTAGTCTAACGACTCTGGTGCCACTGGTTGGTAACATTTTATCATTGCGTAAAATACCTTACAGTATCGTGCAATGGGGCCATTGTGTTTTACGGCCCTAGACACTCTCAGGATTTTTTGGTGGTTGTACAATGTGCCTTAGAACAGACTGGTGGCAGTAGTAGCTCTTTCTTATCTTTGTGTAACTTTTTACTGTGGCGTACCGTGTTTATCGTGTTTGGCCCAAGACTGTTGCTGGTGTCCAAGATGGCCGTGCCACAAGATCTTTTGTCTGTCCCTTTGGCCATTTTGTTCTCGGACCTCCCCATGCCTTTCCAGGTGCAGGACTTTCTTATTTGGGCATGCAGTTGCCTGAGAAAACTTTTTCTTCCCCAGGTCCCTGCAGGTCATGTGTGTAGGCATCGAGGAAGTGGGCTGGAACTGTCAGGTCCCAATTCACATTACTGGTGTCAAGGTGTCTGGTGGGCATGAGAGCATGAGGACCCCAATGGTTCTAGAATGTACCCGTGCTGGCGTGCATGCATGCATGGTGCAGATCTTCCGATTGTTGGGCCTGGTGCGAGCACTCGCCTAACATTGGATATGGGGAAGGTCCTGGTGTCCATTCCAGTAGATCAGCAACAGATTTTAACAAGCCTGTAGAAGGAACCAAGTATCCTGAAGAGCCATGGAGAACAAAGGAAGATCCAGAGATGCACTGAGGAGGGCTGTCACCCAAATCCAGTTGTTGTCCCGGTCGAGCCCTGAACTAAGCTTGATCTCAGAAGATCTGTGAAGGTGCTTTGAACCGTTGGAGTGGTGGGACTAATCATTCTCGACGCCTCCTCGTAACCCTGCAAGCAAGCCGTCTCAGAAGTGTCACTTGGACATCCAGTGGACTGGCCACCCGAAACGTTGGGTACCATGCAGTAGCGTTGCTGTTTCAAGTTTTGACGCAAGAATTTGGGGAATCTCAGCTTGTCCTGGAAAGCACCTTTTTGAATTGTCTGATGGATGAGTGTGGAGCCCTGTATTGAGTTACTGGAGCTGCTGTGTCTTTAACAAACTCTATAAAGACCACAAGGCGGTGCGGAGCATCGGCGCAGTGTCTGGCAGTGAGTCCAGTCACTCGCCAATGTCCGCCGGGAGTCGCCAGAGAGCATTCTTGCTGCTGTGGTTATGATATGATATGGCCTTTGTAACCCGCCTATACACAAGTGTTTCCCCATGATAACAAACATGGGGGTGACAACGACAGAATACATGTATTTATTATTATTTTAATTATTTTCTCCGAGCCTCATATAGAGAGCTGTGTTGTAACTGCTAAGGCCCTATGTTAACCGGTGTACCAGTGCTAATGTTTTGGATTAATTCAAAGTGTTCTCATTGGCTTGGAATTAGCATTGAGAGACAATTATTACAAAACAAAAAAAAAAAGATTTACAAGTCAGATTTGATATGGAAGAATGGGTTGTTTACTATCAACTTGTACTTACATTTTTATACCAATTTCATATACAAGAACCAAACTTGCGTTCACAACCTCGAATGGAAATTTAAAATGAAATGTGAAGAAGAGTTAGTTGAGAATGGAATAGAGAATTACCATCTCCCCATCTGACTTGCAATACAACAAAACAAATAGTCTCCAATATTCTATGCAGTTTTGCAAAAGTAATAAGGCATACATCTCCATTGTGGTTGCTCATGAGCTTGTTTCATGAGCCTAAACATGTAATACAAAAGGAAACCTCTGTGTAAGTCAATATGTTCTCCGTTTCCCGAATTCTAATGCTCAAACAAACGTGGGAGGAGGGTTGCAACCTGTGAAGTGGCTCTGTAAAGCAGACTGCTGTTGGTGGCGGCACTGTCAGCCCAAGATCAAAGTCAATGGAGGAAAAGTGTGTAGCTTTTTCAACAGGACATTCAACTGGACTTCAGGGAGGTAAGACTGCCCTGGGGCCTCAAACTTGAAGTTGAGCCCGGATTATGTGACTACAATCTGCTGGCCTGTGCGGTGTAAACCATCCGAAGTTGCTGTGTTCGTGGCGGTTCCAGAAAGTGTGTTTCTAGAATCGGTGAAGGGGGTTGGTACTCAGGGACTTTGGGAAACTGCCTGTGTGGGGGTCCCAGGTCCCAAACTGTTAATTGACAGCGGGTCTACAGTTGTAGCTAATTCAGGCAACCGGCATGTATCCAAACCGGATAAAAAACTCTTTAAGTGTAGGGGATGGGGCGGGTCGAAGATAGATGCAACAGGCCACAACAATTGCTGGAAAAGACTTTGCCAGCCCTTTCTGAAGAGGATTGCGGCACAACAAAAGTTATGATCCATGCAGAAAGACTCAGACCCCCCCCAATTCCTTCCCCAAATCACCCTCAGCAAAGAAGGGCGGGAGGGCATGGGAGTCCCTGCTCGGATTTTGGAGCCCGAGCTGAGGGTGTCGTGGAGCCAAAGGGAGTGACATGACAAATTCACACAATGCTGGAGCCCAAAGGGGGAGACCAGGGGGTGATGCAAGAAGAAGTGCTTAGTGCCTCCACCCCCAGAAGAGTGTTGAGAAAACCAAAATCCATGAGCTGACCTTGGAGGTTGCTAAATCACTGCTGCCTAAAATCACAGTGGCTGAAAAAAGCAGGGGCAAAATAACGCTTTAAAGAAACCAGAATGGGTGCAGAAAAACACGGGACATATAGCAAACAATGAACTATTGGAAAGGGTGGAGGGGTTAGTGGGGGCATCAGTTGCAACAATGCCAGGGGAAAAGCCATAGCTGTCCCTTCACCTGAACGCTCCCAACAAAGTGCTGTTCAAGGCGCCTGTCCCGTTCCTGTTTGAGAAGAGGAAAGCGGCTGGGGGAGAAAGCCGAGCACTACAAGTGAGATTGGAAGGACACAGTACCTTGGAGAGGGCGGTTGGAAGACATATTGCCCCTGGCATTAGCACTCCGAACTATGAAGGCTCTTCGGGGGGCAAGTTGAATGAACCAACAGTCGAAACCTCATTAAGGATTGATATCGCCAGAATAGAAAGAATGATTAAAATGGTGGACTCTGGTTGTTTAAGGGCCCAGGCGACTGAGCCCTTGGGGGCTGAGGGGTTAGGAACACCACCAAATGAAAAACGGGTGGAGTGTGGCCATTAAATTACTGCTGCTCATGGGCACCTTGAAAAAACCCTTGGTGATGGAAAGGACATTTTGTACATCAGCCATGAAGAAGTGGAAGGGCAAGGGGACCTATTGCCATCAATTCTTCATTACTCCTCATATATAATCCAACACAGGAGGGGTGGGGGGAATGGCTTAAAAGGAAGCCACACTGGCAGAGACAGGTTCACTGTTTTGGATTCACAGAGTATGACTGGCCCCCTTCCTGAAACTTTATGAATCTATTAACGATAACATGGAGGATCAGGCAACTCTGAATGCTATGCTACATCCAAAAATTCTGTTTATTGAGGGCTATATCATAGCTGTCAAGGAGAGGGAAGATCTGGGCCAAAATATAAGGAAAGCCTTTGGAATGTCCAGAATACTGTGAGCAGTGTCCTTAGCATTACTTTACGACGACAGGAGGAGCTACCCGAATCGCAACCGTATCAGGCGGTGCGAGAATCGACTATATAAGAACCAGAAAAAGAGCCTCCACAAGTGGGGAGTGTGAATACACTATTGGAAGCCCCAGCCATTGAAATTCCTATTTTAGGAGGAGCATTGGCTGAAGAAAAGAATCCTTAAAATCTAACGACTCGAGAACATTTTTGAGAAACCTATCCAGCCATCCTTATTCTTGGTCAGGGTGAACACAAGAATAGAAAACCGAATAAAAAGAACATGGGGGACTCAGTGGAACAAATGTCGGAACCTTTGATGGTGGCTACAGGCCCTAAGGAGGCCACGGATAGAGAGTAGTTAGCATTCTTACTGGACCCGTCTGTTTACTCCATTGAAAACAATGAGCACCGAGTTAGCCCACATTAAATGAGCCCGATATCAGGGTTGATTGTCTGGATCCTGAACCAGTGAATCGTAAAACGGAAGTAGATATCCAAGAGGTGAAATGTCGGACCTTATCAGAGAAAGCTGCTACTGCAAATAGGGACCTCCCTTCTACCATGGAGACACCTTTTGACTTCCAAGACTTTAAAGTTAAGGATTCCAACTTGTATCCCCATAGGGCTGCAGAAGTATGGGAGGAGTGGATGTATGGCCCCTTGGGGACAGCCGATAGCTTTATGACATTGGCCTTGAAGAGATCCGCAGAGGAAATGGTCTATAAGCGGAAAGCACGAATCCTATTGGGAGTGATGGAACAGCTAGTAAGCCCAAGAAGATGGGGGAAAAGGGCCAGATAAACCACCCAATAGAAATGAGTCAAGGAGTTTGAAATTGGAAAGGATGGTGGATAGAGAGGACGAATTACCCCTGAATAGACGAAACGTCTTGGACCTCTTACACTGTGTCTCAAACATAAGACAAATTCGCTTTGATCATCTGGCTCTAATTGAATTTGTAAATGAGATTCGGCTGGACGCAGCGTACCTCCACATCCATTTCCCAATTGTGAAATATTCACACCTTGAAGCCAGTGTTAGTCTTGGGATAACAGGCTTGGACCTGACACCATTATGTGAATCTCATATAGAGGAAAAGGAAGAAATTACTGCTACCTCCATTCAGCCTGCAATTTGCTTAAATATATTGAGCTGTATAAAGATCTAAGGAGACGTGAGGAGGATGGTAATGGTGTTCTCAGCCCCACTACCAGGACATCAGCCGGGATCGAGCAACTAGAGCTCAGAGAAAAGGGGCAGCCCTTTACGCATACATTTAATATAAAGGTTCGCTGCAAAGGAGGTTCTGAGAGCGAGAGAAGGGTTGAAATCACAGAGGAGAGAGATTTAGAGATGGTCGAGAAGGATTCAAGGCCATGGCTGCCTGTTGTGTAGATGGGGCAGAAATCTAATTAGCTGATTAAAGAGGGATGTTGTAAATTTCGATCAATGGCCTCATGAAACACCGAGGGACATACTCACCTTCCCGAAAAGGAGGAGGTTAAATTGGGAGATTTTGATTTAATCTGTTTCTAAGAGACTTGGCTTCGCCATAAGCTATATCTGGATGGCTTCTAAATCCTGCAATCAGTGGCCTAAGGGGAAGAACATTGTCAGGTCTACTCATGGTCGCTCGTAATGGTATGGGTATAGAAGTGAGCAGAATCATCAACCCAACCCCATATATTCAAATGGTGGAGATGCAATGAGATTCGCAAAAATTACAGCACACATACAGCTACAGGAAAAATCTGACGATCTATAATTTATATTGAAACCAGACAGCAGTGGGTGAGGACGAATTCATTGAGAAAGTTTCAAAATGAATTGATGAGGCTCTCATTGGGGAAGGTAAAAGATCCCTCATAATATGTCCCTCTACCTGTGGAATTCCTCCAGGCTCTATCCTATCGCCATGGCTCTTCAACATCTACCTGGCCGCTCTGGCACACTTGATCTCCACCTTCTCCCCTCATTTCCAGTGTTAAGAAAACGGTGCACAGCACTCCTTCAAGCTGCCATCCTCTACCTCTCCCCTTCCTCTCTCATATCTGACTGCTATTCAGGCATGATCCTCTGCCAATAATCTCTGCCTTAACGCCAGTAAGAGCTCCTTGTCATTGGGTCACCTGGTGCTTACTCCCCCTCCCACTCTCCGACAAGCCTGCTTGTGCCACCTACCTTTTATTTTTTTTTAAAAATATTTTTATTTTATTATGAAGTCAAACAAACACACTACAACTGTTTCAAAACATAGAAAGCATCATAGTCCAGCACATTTTCATTAGAACTCCCCAACTCCCCCCCGCCCCCCTTAAACTAGAGTCGGTTCTCACATGTCATTTACGGGAGCATCATTGGGTAGTACAGTACTTAGGCAGTCATCATCCGGGTCCTCTGTTCCGTTGTTACCCTGATGAGAGTTTGCTATAGAGGCCACCAGTTGCCGCCAGGCCAGCAAGGGCCCTACTTCCTCCTCGCCCCCCCTGGTGACCGCTTCAAACCAGACTACAGATTCAGCTTCCGCCCACCTCAAGAGGTCCGTCCACCATAGCTCCACCCTAGGTCTGTGGGCCGCCTTCCAGCCCATAGCAATCCTGCGCTTGGCCAAAACACAAGCCAGGTCCTTCATCTTGCTTATGTGTTTTGAATGCCGGGGTCTAGGAAAAAGCCCAAGCATGCATGACCAGGCCGATTCCACATCCAGCACCACCCCCCCACCAGCCAGTTTCGTCTTAACCTCACCCCAAAATCTGTGCACTTCCGGGCAAGCCCAAAACATGTGTAGCAGTCCCGCATTCCCCTCCCCACACCTGGGGCATTGCTGCGTAGCTGGTGCCCCAAACTTTGCAATCTTCCTGGGAGTTAAATAAGCCCTGTGGGTAACGTACAATTGAAGCTGTTGGAATCTAGCGTTTCGCGACACCTTTTTATGGTACCTCTGGGCCCATTCCCATTGCCCATCCGTCATGGGTCCTCCCACCTCCTCCTCCCAATCTTGTCTCAATTGAAGCAACTCCTTCCCTGCCCTTACTCGCAGGTACTCGTATATCCTCGATATTTCGTGCCCGCCCTCCGATACATCATACATGGTTTCCAGGGAGGTGTCAGGGTCTTCCGCTAGCACTGTCTCAGGCCATTTTTCACAAGCCTAGTGTAGGTTATATATTGGCCACCATGTACCCCCGTCTCTTCCTGCAACCTCTGAAAGTCCAATGCCTCCCCTTCCTGCCATATGTCCCCGAGGGTGGCCAGGCCTACCTGTTCCCAGTATCTGCGGACCGATTCAAGTAGTTGAGAGTCGCTCCCGCACAGCGCCGCCAAAGGGGCCTGCTGAGAGTACGGCTCCGAGTCCCCCCCAATATTCCATGTCCTGTGCCAGATCTCCCAGCCCAGCCTCAGTAGCCGCTCCCTGCCCACCAGTTTGCTCTGCACAACCACACCACTTCCATCAGAAAGTATGGGGCTGAATCTCCACGCAGAAGCCTAGCTTCCGCCGAGTCTTCAGCTGAAAGCCACCTGGCCACGTACTGCAGCTGCCCCGCCAGGTAATAGAGTTCAAAATTAGGCAGGCCTATCCCCCCCCCTGTCAGATGGGTTCTGGAGCTTCCACAGAGCAACCCTATTCCTAGAGCTGCCCCACAAGAAGCCCCTACACACGCTATGAAGTTTCGCAAATAGGCTCCTAGGTATCAAAAACGGGACATTCACAAAAAAGTGCAAGAGTCTAGGCAGGACCACCATCTTGAGCAAGGCCGCCTCCCCATCATGGTCAGGGGCAATCTAGACCAGAATACCATGCTGTTCTTGATCCCCTCTATCGCCTTTTCCGTGTTATGCTTGTGTTCTGCCTCGACCTTGCGGTAAATATTTATTCCCAAATACCTAAATGTCACGGGCTGCCATGGTATTGGCAGGACAGGCAGCCTCTGTACCGGGACATTCCTGTATCTGCCCAAAGGAAACAGACTAGACTTTCTAGGGTTCACCGATATGCCCGAGAGGGTGGCGTACCGTTCTATTACCTCCAGCACATACTGCAGGTTTTTTTCTGGATAACGCAAATAAAGGAGCATATCATCCGCATATAATGATATCAGGTGCCCTCCACTGACAGTGCTTATGCCCGACTCCCCATATTGTTGTCGCAGGCATATTGCCAGCGGCTCTAATGCCAGTATATATAGCATGGGTGACCAGGGGCATCCCTGTCTGGTCCCCCTGCAAAGTTGCCAGGTGTCTGAGACTGTGGACCCTGTTTTGACTCTCGCCATCGGGGTGCTGTAAAACAACTGGACCCATCTGAGTTATCCAGGTCCCATTCCGTACCCCTTCAGGACCGCTTTCAGCCAGGGCCATCGTACCGAGTCGAAGGCCTTGACCGCATCTAACGACACTATAGCCAACTCGCCCGTGTCCTCCTCAGTTTGGTCAATGATATGGTGCAGCCTCCCTTGCGCCCCCTACCTTCAACTCATATGTGAGGCAAAAAACCTTGGGGTCCACTTTGACTCCTCTCTCTTGTTCTCTCCACACATCACGGACCTCGCCAAGAAGTCCAACTACCATATCCACGTCCTCAGGGGCATTCTTCCTTTCCTCATGGTCCCCCAGAAGCTCAATGTCTCCAGAGCCCTGCTTCTCTGTATGCTGGGCTACTGAAAGAGCCTCTTCCTCAATCTGCCTCTTTCCGCCCTTTGCCCCCTTCAACTAATCCAGATTAGGACTGCTAGACTTATGCTTGGCCTAAAGCCCAGGGACCGCATCTCTCCAGCCCTAAAACCTCTCCACTGGCTCCTGGTGACTGCAAGGATTAAATTCAAGACCCTTTGCATCATCAACAAGGCTGTCTGGGGCTTGGGACCTCTCTACATCCAGCTTTCCCCCCCTAAATACCTTCCTGCCAGAGTCCTTAGGTCTTCTGGCTCTAACTCTCTGCATGCCAAACGTTTCTCCAAGCACAGAGTGGGAGGTAGATCCTTTTCCTCAGTTGGTTGCTCCCTTTGGAACGGCCTCCCTGCACCCATCAGACTTGAGCCGGATCTTTTAAGTTCCAGAATCTTCTCAAGACTTTCCTTTTCTCCTCTTCCTTCCCTCTCCCCCTCCCGTGCTAATGTTCCCTCTGCCGCTGCAATTGGTGCCTAGTACTTTCAGAGTTATACAGGGTCCAGACCACACCCCTATCAGTCCCCCGCAGCATTCCTTGCCAGCACTGCCCTCGGGTTCCATTCCCCGGACTAGCCCAAACCTGGACGACCCTGTCCTCCGCACTTCCCCTCCCTTTTTCCCATGACACTTGCCTTCTTGCCCCCCACCCCCAGCATTTGCCCTGCCCCCCTCTCTTTGGGCACTCCACTCCTACACTTCTTCCTCTACCCCCCCCCCTGCACTTACTACCTTGATCTTGTAATTGCATGGTAGGATTGTCACATGGCCAAATAACTGTTTTTTGTTGTTCCTCCTATGTTCCCCTCTCCGGATTTGTCTTGTGGCGCCTGGAAACACTTGTTTATAGGCGCCATAGAAATGTCCAATAAATAAATGAATAAATAAATAATCTGCGGTGACTTGAATATTACTTGCTTAACCAAGAATGGGAAAGTCATTCGGGAACTGTCTCTGCATCTAACTCCATCTGAGAAAAGACGGCTTGCCTAGACCACTGCTATGGATCTAATGGACTTACAGATTCGGAATGGTCACATAAAAGGTGATATCCCGAGTAAGCATACATGGACTCGTCGTTGTACCCAAGTAGCAACAATCGACTATGGGCCTCATTACACGGTAGGAGGTAACCATGCCGCCATTAGCGGCATGGCTACTCCCTTACCGCATACCGGGTCCGGGTAGGGTATACCGGGTCCATAGGGCTCAATGGGAATGGGGAGGGAGCTAATAACGGTACCGCAATTTGCGGTAGCGTTATTAGCTCTGAAGTCCCTCAGCGGCTGAGGAACCTCGTAGTAGGGCGCTAAGGGATTACCGGGACCGGTGACCTTACCGGTGCCGGTAATCCCTTAGCCCCTACCATGTAATGAGGCCCTATGTCTTTGTCACCTGAAATTTGCTGCCTGACATCAAAGCCCTTGAAGTGACAAATTTTGTAGGCAGTGATCACAAGCTACTGAAAATGTCTTGGTAGCGAGGGGAGGAAAGGAAGTCTGATGGGGCGGAAGTGGAGGCGGTGAATGGGGGAAACCGGCTTAAAATGTCAAATAATAACACTGAGAGTCTTGCAGCTCAGTTCCCAAGGAGGGTGAACTTAGGGAAGAGTTTGAGTCTGTTGAACGCGTTGATTACATTTTGATTTTGGAGAATATTATGATTAGAAGTGATCCTCATAGAGGGAGTGGGCCTAAGGATCAGCATACCAATGATAGGGAGATCTTGGTTAAAAAGAAGGGATTTAAGGCGTGCGTTGAGAGGGTTAAAAAAAGAAAGAAGAGTACCCCTCAAGCAGAGGACACAGACCTAGCAGTCATTAAGTTAAAAAAAGAATACAATAGTTGGATCAGCTGGCATGCGGCAACATTATTTCAGCAAAATGCTGAAGAGATGTTCAAAGTAATTTGTAATAAGAAAGTCCTGTGTGATCTCTGGAATTTAATTAATAACGACAATTCCCTTCCAACTGCTCGGCAAACAAATAGTGTCTCAGAGTCTGCCTAGTTGGAACATTTAAAAAATGTATATTCCACGAAAGGCGAACCTCAAGACGAATGTGAGAAAAGTGAATTGGTGAAATGGCCTGTACCTCAGGACATTGACGAAATTAGGACATTCATTATGAGAGCAAGTACATCAAGAGCACACAGCCCAAATGGCTTAACTAACGCCATGCTTAAGCAGGAACCAGAGGTGTGGGCTTCTTTTCTGTGCATTTTGTTTGAGCAAATACCTGAATAATGGAGGAGAGCCACAGTGGTCCTGATATTTAAGAAGGGCAATAGGAATTGATCAATTTTGGATATATATGCAAATAAATCAATGAGGAAAAAAACGTTCCGGGGAACGTGAAAACTTATTTTGAATAATGAGTATGTTTTTCTATTCGGGGGCAAGAACGTTTCACGTGTATGTGACCCATTATATTGGTTTTTGAACACTGTACTGTAATGCTTTGTTCCATGACTTCGAAAATCTTAATAAATTTAAAAAGAAAAAAAAGGGCACTGGGGATGATCCAAAGCACTATTGCCCTATTGCCCTCCTGGATGTTATTGTGACATCTTCCAGACCAAATTCGTCTGGGGATTGGGCACTGGCCTGAATATTAAATTGATCACTTTATTAAAGGGCAAGTAATCAGGCGAGAGCTGGGGTTGCTATCACTAAAGGCAAGGGCTGTATGGAAAGCAATGGCATTATATAGAAAATGTGTCCTGGATGCCCTGTGGCAGATTTTTGCTATAATAAGGAAAGAGATGGAATTAGGACAAGATAGAATACTAGGGTGATGGGAAAAGAATATAAAGATCTGCTCGAAATGGTATGTGCCTCAGAAGATTAAATCTGAGTGGATTTTGACTTCTGAGGAGGCAATAAGTTTAAATTATTTAACCATCTGGCACAGGAATCTAGGGCATTTGGCACTATGCCAAAATATTTGCTAAAGTTCCCCAACAGGCACTTGAGATCCCAGTTTATGAGGATTTGCCTAAACCTAATGCCTACAAAAGAAGTACCGTTTGTCAGACTTCGCATCAGACCAAGAGATGTGCAGTGTAACTACTAGGATCAGTTGGAAATGTAACTACATTGAGAACTAAGCACTTTAATACTTTCCTGGACTCCAACCCTTAAGTGCCAAGGGCGAGTATGCTCGTCCTTTTTGCATAGACTTGCATAAGCACTTTATCTCCCAACAAACCGCAGTCTCTTTTATTAAGTGGGGCAATTACTTCATTGGTTTTAGCAACTGTTTCTTTAGAAACTGTGTTTCAGTTGTTTTGAGATGGATTATGTTGTATAAACTTGATTATGGTTTTAGCAATTGTACTGTTTTAGAAACTGTGTTTGATGTGAGATGAATTATATTGTATAAACTTGGATTATGTTAAATTAAACAAAAAATCAAAAAAGGTTTGTAATAAACCAAATGTTGCACTACAAAAACAAAAAAAACAATGCACCTTTTTACTGAATTTCTCTGACCCAGCACCTTTGGGACGCAAGATCGGAGGGTGCTTCATACTGCTACAGTTGGGTGCCCATCCATCACTGTGCGACGGTGATGGTCGCTGAAGGCGGTTTTCCTGTGTTCCTTCCAGTGCCCTGAGGCCTGCTGCATCCATGTTTTTTTCGATTTTCAACCGAATCGAGAGTAGCAGCTCCTGTCCTACACCGGACCTGCGTCAGCACCCGCAGTTCCTGTGCATCTGAGAAGCAAACCGAGGGTGGGAAATTGAACCTCTGACAACCACTTCCAGACCTGCCAATCCTGGACCAAAACCGAGCTAAGGGTAGAGATTAGTGAAGTCACTTATCAGTGGCCCTTTGTTGATCCAAACGCATTTACGCACAGAGGCTATTTCGGTCTTCGCTTTGGCTTGGGTAGTGTCCCCCCCTTCCTAAAGCTCTCTGGAAGTTAGGGACAGCTTTGTTCAACATAGCAGATCCTTTCCTAATTTCTGAAACCCGTTTCACCCCTTCAGAATTCTTCCCCTAACTATTTCCTGCATCCACAAAGTACTTTGTGAATTTTACGCACGACTGAGCGATTTTATACATGCATCGAACATTGAGCACAAGGCTCCAGTCATCTTAGGGCTGGACTTAAAAAGTTAGGGTTACCATCTCTGGAGGTTTTCTGTGCTATAAAAGTTGTTCACCCTTTTCCTTTACAGGTATGACATGCATTACATACCGTAAAAGCATTTCTGATGATTGTATCTGCTTAGATTCACATGCTGTGCATATGGTCCGGCATCCAGTGGTAACCACAGAGTATTGCATCTTGTCTTTCGGGGGACCGAAAGGGGACGTCGGCATAGGCGTGTCTGAAACACTATCCCTATCGTGACGTGTGTAGTACCCAAAATCCCTCACGCGCCGAGGTCCCTCCGATTGTATTTTTTCCTGCCATGAGGGAGCCCAAGGCTATAGTCAGTGAGTACATGAAGAGAGAAAGTAGTAAGAAGTCTATGTTCCTTCCACCCAGAGCGGGGAGGCAGGGAGGGCGCATGTGAATCTAAGCAGATACAATCATCAGAAATGCTTTTACGGTAAGTAATGCGTGTCTTCTGATGCTCGTTAATCTGCTTAGAATCACATGCTGTGCATAGACTAGCGAGCAGTACCCGGAGTTGGAGGTGGGTTGTGAGAAGGAACAGTAGAAAAAAGATGTCTTAGTACTGCTTGTCCCACCTGAGAATCAGACCTAGAATGAGTGTTTAGGCAATAGTGTTTTGTAAAGGTGTGTACAGAACTCCAGGTTGCCGCTTTGCAAATGGACTCTAGGGGAACATTTGCAATGAATGCTATGGATGCCCCAGTGCCTCGAGTAGAATGTGCTCTAGGCTTGAAGGGCAGTTCTCTCTTTGCAAGAGTGTAACATAGTGTGATGCATTTGACAATCCACCTTGATATTGCTGATTTAGAGACAGGGCCCCCTTCTCTACCAGCTGCCACTGAAACAAAGAATTGTTTAATTTTCCTCAGTGGTTTAGTTCTATCCATGTAGAACATGACAGCCCTGCACTCATCTAGTGTGTGAAGGCTTCTTTCGGCCATGTTAGTAGGTCTCTGGAAGAACGTGGGTAGTTCGATTGACTGGTTCACATGGAACTTCGAAATAAATTTCGGCGCAAATCTGGGATGAGTGCGCAGAACTACTTTATCTTTGTGGACTGTAACAAAGGGGTCCAAGACCGAGAGGGCCTGTAATTCGCCAACTCTTCTGATAGAAGTGATAGCTACTAGAAAGGCTGTCTTGTAAGTCAGGTCTTTCAGAATAGCTTTATGCATAGGCTCAAAAGGGGGTCCCATGAGCCTAGTTAAAACCACATTTAGATCCCACCCAGGGCCTGGGTGAGTGATGGGGGGATAAATTCTTTTAACCCCTTCCATAAAGGCTTTAATCACAGGTATTTTGCACCACGACACCTTTTGCTGTGATGTGGTGTAGGCTGACAACGCCGCTAGGTGAACCTTTAAGGAATTGAAGACTAACCCAGAGTCCAACAGATGGGTTAGATATAACACAATGTTTGAAGGCGAGCAATCGGTGGGATTGACGGCTTTGGAACTGCACCAGATGACAAAACGTTTCCATTTGCTGGCATAAAAATAACGTGTGTTAGGCTTTCTTGCCTCCCTCAGTATGTCCATGCATCTTTGAGGGAGTTGCAGATGTCCAAACTCTATGACCTCAGGAGCCAGGCTGCTAAGTTCAGAGTTTGTGGGCATGGGTGCAGAGTCTCCCCCCTGTCCTGAGACAACATGTTGTACGGGCAGGGCAGCTAGACTGGTGGGGAGAGGGACATTTCCATCAGGTGCGCGAACCAGGGTTGGCGGGCCCACATGGGAGCCACCAGAATCATGGTGACTGGTTCCTGGTGCATCTTGTGCACTATCTTGTTCAGAAGGGGAGTCGGGGGGGAAAAGCGACCAAGTTATCCAGAGACCGTTCCCCTTGGATCGGTTCTGGGGGTACCTGGAGGCGTAATCTGGGCATTGGGCGTTCTCCTGAGTAGCGAACAGGCCGATCTCTGGAAACCCCCATTCTGCGAAGACGTTGGATACAATGTCTTCGTGCAGACGCCATTCATATTCTTCTGGCAGAGGAAAATCTCTGCTGAGTACATCTGCCAGCAGATTGAGTTCCCCTGGAACATGTTGGGATATCAGGAACATCTTGTGTTTGAGAGCCCATATCCAAATGTTTTGGGACAGCTTGGATAGCCCTGGAGAGTGAGTGCCCCCCTGCTTGTTCAGATAATACATTGCTGTTGTGCTGTCGGTTAGGACCAGCACTGTCTTCCCTTGCAGTTGCTCCTGAAAGGCTTTCAATGCTTTCAACACTGCTACTAGCTCCAGTAGGTTTATATGGTTGGATGCTACCTGAGGGGACCACACTCCGTGCGCTGTCTGTTGAAACAGGTGAGCCCCCCACCCTGTGAGAGATGCGTCTGTCGTGAGGGTGGCTTCCACTGCAGGGGTGGTGAAGGTTTTCCCCTTCAAGAGGTTCTGCCTCGACCACCACTGCAGAGAGAGAACGAGGGCTGGCGAGACAACTAACAGATCTTCCCATTGTCCGCTGGCCTGACACCACTGGCTGTTCAGCCACTCTTGCATGGGACGCATGCGCAGCCGCGCGTGGGGGACCAAGTATATGCATGACGCCATCATCCCTAGCAAACGCATAGCTTTGCGTACCGTCACCTCCCGACTGGCTACATACTGAGGAACTTGAGAGAGCATGTTCCGAACCCTCTCGCTGGAAGGGAAGATTAGACCGTCTTCCGTGCGAATTAGAGCCCCTAGGAACTGTTTTACTTGGCTGGGGACTAAGCTGGATTTCTTTTCGTTGATAGAAAATCCCAGGCTGAACAGTAGGTTTACTGTCTTTTGGGTGTTTGAAAAACAAACGTCGAACGAGTCCCCCGTGATGAGCCAATCGTCGAGGTAAGGGTAAACTGGAACTGAAAGTCTGCGCAGGTGTGCTGCTGCCACTGCCAGTACCTTGGTAAACACCCGTGGCGCCGAGATTATGCCGAAGGGGAGTACCTTGAACTGGTAGTGTTTATCCTGAAACATGAACCTTAGGAATTTTCTGTGCGCTGGAAGCATTGAAATATGAAAGTATGCATCTTTCATATCCAATGTTGTCATGAAGTCCCCTAGTTTTAGCAATGGGATCACCTCTTGCAGTGTTACCATTCGAAACTTCTGGGGCTTTATGAACTTGTTCGCTGGGCGCAGGTCTACAACAGGACGCATGGTGAGATCCTTTTTGGGTACAAGGAAGTATATTGAATAAATACCCTTGTTTACCTGAAGAATCGGGACGGTTTCTATGGTGTCCTTTCCCAGCAGCGCCTCCACCTCTTGGACCAGGATCTGCAGATGTTCCGGTGAAAGGCATTGATGTTTCGGCGGTCTGAACTGTGGGGGTCGGGTGAATTCCACGCTGTAACCGTGGGTGACCGTCTTTAATACCCACTGGTCTGAAGTTATCCCCTCCCATGCCTTGAGGAAAGATGTTAATCGCCCCCCGACCGGGGAGACATGGAAGGGGACCTGAACTTGGTGGTTATTTCTGACCCGAGGTTGACGCACCTCTGGAATTGGAACCTCTGCCTCTATTCTTTCCGCGCTTCTGACCCCTCTAGAGGTAGTAAGTGGGGCTTGCAACTGGTTGACTTGAGTTGAAATTGCCCGTGCCGAAATTATTTTGAGCGGCGCCGGCTTGTCCTCGAAAGGACCGCCGAGAATTGCTGCCCCTCTGTGAAGAGGGTTTTTGGGAAATCTGGTGCAGCGACTTAATAGTCTCATGCTCCTTCTTAGCTGTCTCCAACGCATCGTCTACCGCCTTCCCGAAGAGGTTGGCCTCTTCTATGGGTTTGTTGATGATGGATGCCTGGGTCTCAGGCCTGAAACCCGACGTGCGCAGCCACGCGTGTCTCTTTAGGAGAGTACCCTGTGCGAGAGACCTGCCTGCTGTCTCTGCGGAGTCCAGGGTATTCTTTACAACATTTTGATTGGCAAGTTTGCCCTCCAAGACAATGGTGAGAAGCTTGGCTCTGGTTGGTTCCGGAACCTCCTGAAGGCCTTTCTGGAGTAGGTTCAATTTGGCGTCGACGTAGCTTGCCAGTAACGTTGTGTTATTGGCAATCCGGACAGTATAAGCAGCCGCCGACGTGACCCGTTTGCCTAAGGCATACAACCTTTTGGACTCCTTGTCCAGGGGTGACTCTCCCGTGGCAAGGGTAACCCCTGCTCTCTTGCGAGTGTTGGTCACCACCAGCGAGTCTGGGATTGCGTGCCCTTTGATATAAAGCGGGTCGGTGGGGGAGGGACGGAAACGTTTTTCGACCATTGGGTTCAAAGCCCTAGTCTGAGCGGGTGTGAGTAAGGAAGGGGCCAGCCGTCTCTTTACAGAGCTCAAGAGAGGTGTAGACTGGCTTGCCGGAGGCTTGTCGTTAATAAAGTTTTCCGCGAAATCATGTTCAGGCAATGCCTCAAGCTTGGCAATTTTAAAGAATTCCGCTGCTTTTTTCAACGTGTTGTTGAAAGCCATTTGATCATCCACCGGGGGAGCTTGTTGAACCAGTGTGGATGGGGGAGAGTCGAGGCAAACGATATCAGAATTGTGATCATCCTGCTGGGTGTCCTCCCAGTTGTCCGTTGTGCCTTGATGTTCCCCATAATTGTCCAGAAAAGAAGTCTCCTCTTCTTCTGTATAGATGTCTCTATACGTGTCCTTCTGGACATCTTCTTGATAATCAACATAGTGTTGAACATCTAGGTGTTGGGCAACTTGTGTTTGATGGTTAGGGTCTACCCGAGCTTTTTTCAGCGGAGGTTGTTGATCAGAAGCCCTGAAAACCTGCTCCAGCCGATCCATATACCCCTCAAATTGCTCCGTGGTCCACTTGGATGACCCAAATGGACCCAGCTGAGCAGGAACCGGGTCCTCCGCCCTAAGGCGTTTAGAGGATCTCCTCAGGGTGCGAGAGGGGTACCTGGCTCTCTTCGTAAGAGTCCTCGGGATCGTCTTCCAAAACCGTGGAAAACCTTTCGGCGGATTGGCCCATAACTGTGGGCGAAACCGGTACTAGGCCCACCGCCGTAGCAATCCTATTGATGCTCTTACTGATAGTCACCGAATCTTCGGGAGACAACACCTCCGATGATGGCTTCTCGGGTAGAGGCCTACTCGTAGTTTTCGGGCCTGCACGGGCCTTGGAAACCTTGAAACTCGTCAAAGTTTCTTGTTCAGAAACTTCGCCGTGTGTAGTTTGGGGAGTAGCGCCTTTGTTATGTTTGTTAAAGGCATGTCTAGTAAAAATTGTTATTGTCCCTACGGGTCGGCCATGTTTTTTTAAGGCTAAGTGGCTCGATTTTAGAAAACTTTCCTATGGACCTTACCCGAGTTTTCATCCATTGAACGCACGCGAAAACAAGCACCAGGGAGCCGCCATTTTCTGATAATCCTATCTTTTCCCCGATCGCCCTGGCTGACCTGCTTTTGCGGCACTAAATCAATTCCCCCGCCCCTGAGCGTGTCATCAGCAGACTCGTACCGCCCATTTCCCAACGCCAAAGCACGTCTCGTGTCAACATTCGATGCGCTTCAGCTAATGACGTGTCGCCATGGAAATGGCAGGACGCCTCTCTCCTCAATAAGTATAAACAGACCGTTTCACAACACACAGCAGCCGATTTTCGATTCCATTCCTCTCTCTGTGTTACTTTGAGTATTCTGTGACTCGTTTCAGTGCTCTGGTCAGCTACCTTCGCTGCTTGAAGCCCGTGTGAACAGATACCAGTACCACCGCTATAAATTATTTTAGTTTGTTTAACACACAATGGCTACAATAATGCCCTACATGTACGAGCCCGAGTATACCGAGGAGGAACTACTGGAAAGGGAAGCACGCGAAAACGATGGGGATTCGGACGGCAGTTGGCAGGACGAATCAACAGATGAAGAGCCTGGGCCTAGTCGAATGGACGGCGTCTCCACTTGGTGCACATGCAATCGGTGCAAGCTAATGCCAACTAAGGACGAGAACTGCTGCTGCCGAGAAAACTCGGGATGCCTGGCCTACATTTCGGAAGGCGAGCCACGACCGCAATGCATCACCGAGCTGCCAGACTTCAGGGCAGCCTGCCTCACACGGGCCGTGTTGAGAATAATGATGGTGCTTATGCACGAACTTCGAGCAACTGTTCGTCCTCGTAATCCGAGTAACGAGTAAGTATACTCTGCTTGTCATGCCACTCCTATTTCATGGTCTTCTACTATATCCAAAATTACATCTACATATCATTGTAACGCATGTAAGTCGTTGAATAGTGTGCATTGTCTAGATAGCATTTGTCCATGTAAAATGCCATTAGTTACAAGAATTGTCATCGACAATAAACGTTTATTAAACTTATCTTGGTTATTTAAAAACAGTTTGTTTCATTCCTTTTCACAGATGGTACAGGCTGGTGGCCTATCGTTCCTTTACATGGTGGCTTCACGGGAGGCTTGGACACCGCGTTCGAAGAGTGATACCCGCCTGTGCCGTTTGTTGCCATTAGAGAAACGTTCCCGAGTGACAGAGGTCAGTACAGGGGATTTTCTCTCGCTGTGCTGCAACCTGACCTGTATAATCTTTAAAAAGTCTTGTATTTTTGTGTCATGAAAATAAGATACAAAATAAAACACCACATATATTTTAACAACGGTTGTCTCGATTTTTTAAATGAATCAAGTGTGTTTCCATTCAAGGATGGACGTCAGACATCTGTGCTCCGAATGGGTGAAGGTCTGGTTGCTGTGAAGCAGGGTGGTCACTATCTATCTAAGCTAACATAACATATTCTCGATAATGCATGCACTAAAACACACTTGTTCAAAGTCTTTCAGTAGGTTATGTCTCTATAAAAGTCACACATATATCTATACTAACATTTACCATTGGATTATACAGTCTTGACCACTATAATACACCGGTTGAAGTGTGGATCTGTGCTCACAAGAATCTCTGGTATGTGGCATTTGTTATTGATAAGCAACGATATACTATCATTGATATAAAGGCGATATACTGTATATTGATATAAAGGCGGTTCGCGCCGGTGGATGCGCGCTGGCATGGGGGGCTGTCAGGGGCGCGAAAGGCCAAGGTGCCAAACTACATGTACACTTCAAAAGGTATCCCACGCCAAGGGGCCATCGGTCACATGGCCTCCTCAGACCCTGTGTTTCCAGCCAGGCCTCCCCTTGAAGCAGGCCGCCCCCCTGCAATCCACATAAGTGTGTCTCCATTCAGCAGTCTTCCTGTGCCTTATCTGCACGCCCCAGGCCCATCCATCCTACCCCTTCTATCAAAGGCGGTTCGCACCCGGGGATGAGCGCTGGCATGGGGGGCTGTCACGGGCGCAAACAGCCAAGGTGCCAAACAGCATGTACACTTCAAAAGGTATCCCACGCCAAGGGGCCATCGGTCACATGGCCTCCTCAGACCCCGTGTCTCCAGCCAGGCCTCCCCTTGAAGCAGGCCGCCCCCCTGCAATCCACATAAGTGTGTCTCCATTCAGCAGTCTTCCTGTGCCTTATCTGCACGCCCCAGGCCCATCCATCCCACCCCTTCTATCAAAGGCGGTTCGTACCCGGGGATGAGCGCTGGCATGGGGGGCTGTCACGGGCGCAAACAGCCAAGGTGCCAAACAGCATGTACACTTCAAAAGGTATCCCACGCCAAGGGGCCATCGGTCACATGGCCTCCTCAGACCCCGTGTCTCCAGCCAGGCCTCCCCTTGAAGCAGGCCGCCCCCCTGCTATCCACATAAGTGTGTCTCCATTCAGCAGTCTTCCTGTGCCTTATCTGCACGCCCCAGGGCCATCCATCCCACCCCCCTGTATCAAAGGCGGTTCGCGCCGGTGGATGCGTGCTGGCATGGGGGGGGGCGGTGACGGGCCCAAACGGCCAAGGTGCCAAACTGCATGTACACTTCAAAAGGTGTCCCACGCCAAGGGGCCATCGGTCACATGGCCTCCTCAGACCCCTTGTCTCCAGGCAGGCCTCCCCTTCAAGCAGGCCGCCCCCCTAATACCACGACATACATACGTCATTCATTCACAAACACACCCCAGTTTCTAATACTTTAAAAACCACTCGATATGTCTCATGAGAACATCTTTGTGCTTTGCAAGTCAACTCCTGAACGTGCTACCTGGGAACCACTGAGATCTATGCTAATCTGCTCGTCGTCGTGCTATCCGTGAACTTCTGTGACCGCTTCGAGCATACCTATCAGTGCGCTACCTGTGGCTATCCACCTATTCTCCCGCAACATACTGCTCTGCTTTCTGAATCCAACTGTTTGTTGGTCAAGGTAAGGCCATGTATCCTGGTCATATTTCGCAGATTTTTAAATTTCTATCTATTTTCGAGTAGAGTACACAATAGTGCTATGTTCATTGGTCTCATTGGTATTGACTTGAGTTTCCATTGCTATGCTATCAATAGATCTATTTATTTTCATCTGTGTCTATTGTCATTGAATTGCATCCTTCGGGGGTCCAGTTTTTAATGTAAGATTGTTTCCTTCTCGTGCAAGACAGAACATCCAAGGGACGAGTCACATGTTCAGATTTCAGTCACATCAATTATACATTTCTGCAACTTATGCAAATACTAAGCAGCACATAATGAACTGGTATAGTTCCTGCGACCAAAACAAACCTTGCATTGATCATTGTATGATTCATTTACTTTTGTATCAAATCTTTACTCTTGAAGATTGTATAATAATGTCGATATTTACTTTTCAGATTTATCAACAATGCCTGCTTGTTCGATTAGCGGTTGCCCTTCAAAGACCCATGCGAAATCTGAGGGAACTACAATGCATGTATTCCCGAAAACTGTTGATCGAATAAGAGAATGGGTCAGACATTGCGGATATCCACTGGATGAGCTGGAAAGTAGAGTCCAACAAGTCTTAGAGGACAAGAGGGGTGATCGATACCGCATCTGCAGCCGGCACTTTTCCTTGGACATGTACACAACTTCTTGGGTAACAAAGAAGAATAAACGGCGAACGACACGGAAATTGCGCGAAAAAGCTATTCCCACTCTATTCGTCCACATTCCGCCACTGGTGAGTCAAGTGTCCGGATTTAGCTTTCGGCCTTGCGGTAGTGTGTAGCCGAATGGATTGATATTGTAGGCGTTCTATCCCTTGTAATAATTTCGATATTGATATGAGTGTATAGTTTTTTGAATAATGACATTTATCAATATATTCTTTTTCGATTTCATAACCCACAAACGCAATGTATATATATATATGGGGACAGGGAACTGTGCTGTATTGAGCATTTTTCAAGTATTCTGTCGGCTTACATGGCTATTTTTAATATTGGCATTTCATTATCAATCATTAATTGACCTTTACAACTTCTTGACTATCCCTTGAATCTGAAGCAAGAACATTCTACATCCTTGACGTGGTCGCAGTTATCAACCACTTCTAGCGCGTATCAGGTAATCTTACTAGGCTAATCCGCTACATACTTGTTTTATGCATGTCAAGTAATAGTTTTATTCTATCATGTAATTATTTTACCGAATGTTTGATTACTGCTTTCCAATTGATATACACCTTAGTTATCGTCCACTGGTGTTTGTTTTCAGTTATAATTAGTGTTATCCATACTAATGCAAGTACTGTCTTTCAGGGAGATGCTGAAGCGTCCGCCACATCTACAACATTTCTAGATGTTTTTCAACATCAGGAGGTATGGATACTGACAGCTCCATCGAGCATCATCATCAGAGCTGGAATTCTTGTCGTTTGATTGTTCTACACAATGTTTCATTCGTGGTTAGCCATTGATATGTACCTGTGCTGTCGACCCCAGGTGTGTGTTATGTTTTCACAATTGTAATCCTCACAAATGCAAGTACTATGTTTCAGGCAGTTGATGGAGCGTCAACCCCTGCACTTGATGCAGAGCCTGACATTCAAGTATACAAATCGGCGCAACAGCTTTCGGAAGTGCTCACTACATTTGCAACATCCATAGATATTCTTCAGCAGCACGAGGTATGGATAATGACAGCTCCATCATGCGTGATCATATAACGTGATTCCATTTGCTATACGTTCTTCCCTATTAACCAAAGTACTGTGTTTTAGGGAGACGACGGAGCTTCCACCACAATCACAACATCTCATTTAGATGATGCAGATGTAAAGGAATCGTTGAAATAAGTCGATGAAATGTGATCATATTTGGATTTTCCTTGATTCTTTTGGACAATGCATCTTTCGCGGTTATCTCTTTATATGTACCTGTGCGTTCGACCCCAAGTGTGTGTTATGTTTCCAATATTGAAAACCATACTAATCCAAGTACTGTGTTTCAGGGAGATGACGGCGCTTCCACCACAATCACAACATCTCATTTAGATAATGCAGATGTAAAGGAATCGTTGAAATAAGTCAATGAAATGTGATCATATTTGGATTTTCCTTGATTCTTTTGGACAATGCATCATTTGCGGTTATCTCTTTATATGTACCTGTGCCGTCGACCCCAAGTGTGTGTTGTGTTTCCAATATTGAAAAGCATACTAATGCAAGTACTGTGTTTCAGGGAGATGCGGATGCCTCCTCTCCAATACAACCATTCATGGCAGTCCATGCAGAGCCAGAGGTATGGATACTGACAGTTCCATCGAAATAGATTATCACTGGTCGAATACTTGTCGTTTGATTGTTGCATACAATGTTTAAATAGTATTTGGCTATTGAGATGTACCTGTGTGTTCGTCCTCACGTGTGTTTTATGCTAACAATATTTTGATACATAGTAATGAAAGTACTATGTTTCAGGGAGACGATGGAGCCTCATTCCGTGCTGTCTATGCGGATACAGAAAATATAGTCGTTGCAGCGCAAGAGGAAGGGAGGACATGCGGAAACGAATCGGAGCTACAGCGTGCAGATGTTGAAGGTCGAGTCAAAAAAGTTGCAAAGAAAAAAAAACAAAAAAAGGTTAGTTACAAACAGTTCATAACTTTAAAAAAATGTTTGTGCTGGGGACTATTTTATGTTTTTTTCCAGTCAATTCTACTACACTCCATCTTGTGTTTAAACTGAACATCCCTTTTCCAATCTCTCTTCCAGTTACCCGTGGGTGTCAGAACTATACACACACACAGACAGTGAAGCGAATGAGAGATGTGGCTTGCCAGACCGTGTACACTATGGAGGAACTATTAATTGAGGCGAGGCGTGTTCAGGCTCGAGATGCTCATGCCCAATGGCCAGAACATGAATTAATTGTGTTTGGAGACTACAGCAAAGTTGCATTGGACCATAGCTACAGTGCGACTGCACCACCACAAGAAGATGTTATTGAATGTATTGAACATAGCTCTGAAGTAGTTGCAGATCAATTTACACAATCTACACCCGCCAAAAATTTGCCACCAAATAACCTGTCGACATTGTTGTGTTCTCCCATCAATGTTGAAGTAATAGATGTTGAAATGACAGAGAATGAACCAGCCGCAGCATCAATAGACGCATCAGAACTTGATATCAGCGATATTACTTTCCAATGTGTTGAAATCTCCACAACGTCAAAGGCCGAAACAACGTTGACGCAGGATGACAGTCTAATGAAAGAGAGCAAATACATTGTATTCGACAGTTGTTTGATGGAAATTATAAGTATGCTGAAATGTGTGCATTCCATTAGAGGGAAAGTATGTGGGAAGCCATTGATTAATGTGACTCGTCAAATAAAAGGCAGTAACGTCAAAATAAATGCTGCCTGTAGATTAAATCATAGGTTCTCATGGTCTGCACAACCGATGCTGGGGAAACTGCCAGCAGGCAATCTACTGTGTGCAGCTCCATCACTTTTTAGTGGCTCCAGTTTTAGAAAGTTAGAGGCTTTCTTTCAGTTTGTGGGACTCCATTTCATTTCTAAAGCGCTGTACTACACATACCAACGTGATTATCTGTTTCCGGCCATTAGTGATGCTTGGAAAATTGAACAATTGTCTCTAGCAAGTACATTCGAAGGCAAACGATTCAGGTTAGCTGGCGATGGACAGTGCGACAGCCCTGGATTTTCTGCCAAGTACTGCACCTACCACTTTCAGGCAATGGATAGTAAGAAAATTGTGAGTTCGGTGGTCGTGCAGGTAACACAATGTACATCCTCAGTGGCCATGGAGAAACTAGGTTTTATAAAATCAGTGGAATATCTACAATCGAGGGGAATGCACATCGACCTCATAGCCACGGATAGACACGTTTCAATTGCCAAGACAATGAGAGAGCAGTTCCCACATATTAATCATCAATTTGACGTATGGCATCTTGCTAAATCAATCAATAAGAAAATCTCGGCTGCAGGGAAAAAAAAAGGTTTTGAAAGTATTTTGCAGTGGTCACATTCTATCACCAACCATCTTTGGTGGAGCTCAAAAACTTGTGAGGGGTCAGTGGAAATACTACTTGAAAAATGGCGGTCACTGATGCACCACTGTACCAACGTTCACCGCTGGACAGCAAATGAACATTTCCACCAATGTGAACATGGCCCTTTGTCCCCAGAGGAGGCACGGAAGAAGAAGTGGTTGATTCCATCTTCACCGACACACAAAGCCATTGAGAAGATTGTTTTCGACAAAACTCTATCAAGAGATTTGAGAGGACTGACAGAATTCTGTCACACTGGAGATTTGGAGGTGTTCCACAATATGTGCCTAAAGTACAGGCCAAAGCGCTTGCATTTTAGGTTTCGGGGCATGAAACATCGCACTCTACTAGCGGTCTTGGCCCATAACAGCAATGTCGGACGTGAACAATCTAGGACTAGGGGTAAAGTAAGGATGCCTCGCTACACTAAGGTGTTTTCAAAACGAAGTAAGCAATGGGTGATCAAACCAGTCTATGATGAAATGCAGTTCGACTTTGTGAAAGGCCTTATTGTTGCTGTGTTAGAGAAGCACAGATATGGAATTTTGGACGTTTCTGTGCAGAGCAGTGATCCATTGCCACCGAACATTGCGACTGTGCCATGCCCACCCGAAGCACAGCTGATTATGAAGTACAAATCCCGGTTTAAATAATTGCAATACGATTGTCTTTTTGTAAATAAATGTTATTGTACAGTGTACCTGTAAACCTAACCCCTACCTTCACCATCATGGGTGGCGAATAAGCTGGGTGTCATCTTTGAATTCTCTCTATTCACCTCACATATGTGTATATATTTTTCTCATGTCTCATCTCATGTAAATGCTGCGCACTGTTAACGGAGGGGAGGCTTGTGTATTGCAAATAATAAAACAAACAAACAATAAATCTCACTTTTAACTCAACTCCTGCGGTACTTTATACTTTCCCTGACCTTCCGCCAAAAATTAAATGTCTCAATTTGGGCTGCAAACCTTGCAGACAACGGGGACAAAATTGGGGCACTTAGAACGCGCCAGCCAAGCGGGCCGTGGCATTTGGGAGAGAAGCCAGTTCGCATTTGCACATTGAGGCGCACTACATAGACGGATTCTAAACTTCAAGTTCTCACAGATGCCTATACTACGTGATGTTGCAAATAAAGAATGCGAAGGACAGCGCCCAGATGAGGCCCACAAGTCGCACTGGAAGTATAAGGGTCTATTGTTTTTTGACCTTGAGACAGGGACCATGCCGAAAGAACTACATTTGAAGGGAGTGCGCAATAACGTAAGAGACGATAAGGCAGAAAATTCAGAAACTAGACCGAGTTTCAGTTTTAGGTCAGTATACGAAAAATCATTGTCAAGAGCACGGACAGTTTTACAGACTGCATTACGAAGAGACACAATGGAAATTTCAAATATAATGTAAGTAAATCTTTACACGCTTTTATACCGGAATGAAGATTTAATGAATGGATGCATGAATAAATGAATGAATGAAGAGCTAGGAAAAGCAAGTAAAACTGTTCGTAGTGGGCACATGGGCAAGCAGGTCCACTGGTCTCACCGATCTCGCTCCTTAGCCCAGCCACTTTTCCCTGCACTACGGGACTGTCTCTGTATCCTTCAGCCCCTTCTCCCGGCATTTACCTTGCACTTGCCACCAGCTGGCCCTATTATTTAATTTGTATTCAACTAACCATGTACAGCCCTTCCCCATGCGCGATCAGAAAGACACCTGGTCTAGTAGGATCGTTGTCTGTCTGCCCTTGTTCCCCACCTGCCTCGTCACGCCTAGAAACACTTGAGTATAGGCGCGTTACAAATGCCATATCATATATCATTTCATTCCTCACGCATGTAGACTGTCGTTTATCATTGTGTGTTGGCCTCGATTTATCTCGTTAGTTTTCGCATTGATTTTAGAGACGAACATACTCCATTGAACTATCCTTGCAAGCAAATAGTTTCTGATCGGCCGTAATAAATAAAATGAGTAATATTAATGAAGTTCGGCTAGCGAGACTAATTATCATTTTTTTGTTTTCATAACAGGTATTTGATCCCTTACTGCCACTGCCATCTGTTTGAGACACCGGCGGATGGATTCTTCAGCAGACTCCTGCAGCTTCGTGTCAACAACTGGAGCACGATCACCATATTATGGGACGATCGCCAAGGGCCCACATGCCCTTACGCTGTACTAGTGGCTAGAAGCAACATATTAACCTTTAGGCTGGACTAGTACCTAGTTGATGGAACAGCCTTGCGGTTCACCATGCTTCCAAAGTGATTCTTTTTACGAAAATGAACACCGTGTGTACCATAAAGGAACAGCGCATGACTCAAGATGAAACGGAACAGTTATTGCGGATACAGATAAAAGAAAATAAATGGCTTCCGGAGTTCATATGTCAATTGCTGAATATTCTCATTAACATTTAAGGTCAAATAAATGTACTTTACCAAAAGTAGCGTGTTGCTGTTTCATTTTAAAGTACAGTTTCATATTCCGAATTGTGGCGCGCTGTGTTGTGAGTTCATCTGTGTTGGTTTCCGGGTGCTGTGTGGAGTCGCGCAGAAGACGACTGGGCGCGTTTGCCTATGCAGCACAGTAACGTCACGGGGAGAGGCGGGGAATATGAATGTTTTGATAATGTCAAACTCAGGGGCGGGGGAATTGATTTAGTGCCAAAAAGCAGGTCAGCCAGGGCGATCGGGGAAAAGATAGGATTATCAGAAAATGGCGGCTCCCTGGTGCTTGTTTTCGCGTGCGTTCAATGGATGAAAACTTGGGTAAGGTCCATAGGAAAGTTTTCTAAAATCGAGCCACTTAGCCTTAAAAAAACATGGCCGACCCGTAGGGACAATAAAAATGTTTACTAGACCATGCCTTTATCCCCAGTCGTCATGCGCTGCTGCGGATGCGGGGAAGGCTTCGGATCAGATCGATCCGATGGCGCTTTCGCCTTCTTCGACGAAGTCGTCGAGGAGGGCGCTTGGGTTGTGTGCTTTGTGCGGTGCGATTGTACTCCCCTGTCATCGGGTGTGGTCCCTGTAGCAAGACCGGAGTCGAGCCTGGAAGGGTTGGGGACGGGCGTGGCGGCTCTAGAATAGCCCGCCTCAAGGTCTACAACGTCCGCGTTGGACGTTTGGACATCCAATGTACCCCCGTCACTCTCGGCTGGTGTCGCGGCAGGGGAGGGAGGCTCCACACGTGACATTCCGTACGCGGCCCACCGCTTCAACCGGCGCTCCTTAAGGGATTAGGTTTAGGAGTTTAACGCCGAACACCGCTTTAGTGCTCTAGGGGGAGACAAGCGTACACGAAGTGTGCTCGCCTTTCCACGGATATCTGACCCTTCACACAGGGCAGAATCTAAATGGAGTCCTTTCCATAGCAGAAGGGAAGGGTGACCAGACCAAAAAGGAAACAAGTGGAAAAGAGGAAAGACATCATAGCAGTATGGCAAACCCTGAGCCCACTCTCCCTACTGCGTAGGCCGGCCAGAAGGCCCGACCACGTGGTGGTCCGAATGCCGGATCTTAGGTGCCGGAATCCACAGCCGTAGATGGTTCCCCCGTAGTCTTCATCGAAGATGTTCTTGATAGGCGAAGTGACTTAACGGGGATTAAACCGACAATTCGGTAAGATAAACAATGTCTCATGAAGAGCTCCGCTATAGGGCGACCAGTTATCTGGGCGGAAAAAAACAGTCTGAGGGACCTCGGCGCGTGAGGGATTTTGGGTTTTACACACGTCACAATAGGGATAGTGTTTCAGACGCGCCTATGCCGACGTCCCCTTTCGGTCCCCCGAAAGACAAGATGCAATACTCCACGGTTACCACTGGATGTCGGACCATATGCACAGCATGTGATTCTAAGCAGATTAACAAGCATCAGAATAGTGGAGTTACTAACTTTCTCGCACTGACTCCAGTGATTGTTTTATGTGACAGCGTGTTGCTTGCATGATATTTTGCTAGTGCATTTCATGATACATTTGTGTTGTTATTGGGCCTATAATAAATAGTCATATTTTTTAGTATAAGACTATCTAACTGTAATTCTTGGTGTTCCACTGTGTGTGCTCATTGGAGACTCCTGATCACTCTCACCTTTCCTGAGATTTAGCCTGGACTGCTCTCCAATCTACCGTGAATTGGTCTAGCGATCTTCCCAGATGTGTTCCCATGTTCATCTAACAAGGATGGCCTCCTAAACATCTGTCCACCAGGCCAGAGTTTAGAAATCCATGCTAACAACTGTGAGAGTGCTGATAATTTCTCCACAGTATAATTGCAATACTCCATTCCAGGGTACAAAATTGCTGGGAGCTGGAAGCTATTTAGCTCCTGATACTTACTTTGCAGAGCCTGGTTAGCTTGAAGCCAACAGCTACCTTTGGCTCCCAAGGCCAACAGGTGCCTCATAAACATACCTATGTGACATTAACTTTGGAGTATTGGAGAATGTTAATAAAGAAGAATTAGAACGCAACTGGTACGAGAGGGGGTGTGGCTTGGCGCCGAGTGTGATGGCGTGCTCATTTCTCAGCTCCGCTCTCCGTGCACTTAAAGTTCAAACCTAATGGGCCTCATTTTAAGTGTGGCGCCCACGGTATGAACGGTGCCGGTAAGGCACCAGCACCGTTCATACTGGGCTGCCGCATTACGAGTTCTGCTCGCGGGTCCTGACAGCCCGCCAGGTCTTACCTGGCAGGCTGTGCGGCACCCGCGAGCAGAACACGTGATTGCACTGGCACCATTATCAACGGTGCTGGTGCAACCATGCTCCCCAACCCCATTCTGCCCTATCGGGCAGAATGGGGATCGGGAGCCCGGCATTACTGCCACCCGCAAATGGGCAATTACCGGCCCACTCATCTCGTAATGGGCCGGTTATTGCCCAATCGCGGGAGGCGGTGCCGGTAGCGAGCATGACGGTAGCCATGCCTACCATACAGGTACAGCTACTGCCATGCTCGTAATGAGGCCCAATGCCTTATAAATAGGTTTTTCATCACGTACTTCATATACTGGTGCATTGGAGAACGGAAATTCTGCTACAGGGTTCTGGAGACCGAGGTTCGCGCCGTATGAAGTGCATGGAAGGAGGCGACTTTGAACCAGCACGCCGGTGTTGACAGTGTTGCTGAAATTCCTTTCAGCTGCTCTGGCAGACGTTGTGCGTGAGTGCCGCCTAGAAGGAGAAGGTCTTTTTCTTCATAAAATGGACCGTTTTAAAGGCACAGGCAAGCACAGAAAAGAGCACTGTACCAATGTTTTCTGGTGGTCCAGGAATTTATAGGATTATATAACTAACCTTTTGTCATCAAGGGAAGTAAACCTATTTTTTGTAACTCCCATTGCAAACTGAGGGCTATACAACTGCTATTCTGAAGTCTCCCTTCAAGCTTGCCCTACAATTCCTCTACTCATGCATGAAAGGGTCTTTTTTCTTATTTAAGAAACTTTGGGATGCGTTTGCTTTAATTCCCATTAACTATTTAAAGCTTCATAATATTGAGAGGCGACAATAGCATCCAACACTACATTATTCAAGTTCTTTCACCTCTTCCTAATAATTATGGCTGCGACCAATAAAAACCAAGTTAAAGATTCTGACTTAACATCAGGCATTGCATTAAAAAGGCACAAAAGTGAATCTCCCACTCCCAATGATGGGGCTATGGGCCCAGCCATGCTTGCTATTCTGAATGAAATAAGAGCCTTAAAACCTTTTATGGAGGTAACTAACAAACTGCAACTTCTAGACGATAAATGGTCAGCCTTTGAATCTAGGATATCTGAAGCAGAGCAGAGAGTATGTGATGCTGAAAACATCAAAAGTAGAGTAGCCAACTTGGAAAAATCGGTTGATATGCTCCAAAAACATTTAAAAAACCTAGAAAATAGAAATAGAAGAAACAATCGTTGCATACCGCCACTACTGACCTGGGTCTTTGGAACGCCAGGCCCTTCTGGGGTCCTGGACATATTCCTAAGACTACACTTTCACTTTCTATGTATTACCGAAACTTGTATTTTACCCTACAACTCAACTGTTGCTGCCTTTCTAACAACATCTTTGACTTCTTTTGCCCATGTCCCCTGAGCCACCAGTCACGCGGGGGTCATTGGGGGTGTGGGGCACTGGCATACTCTGTCGTTCATGATTCTCTTATATTCCTCCTCTAGTTGCTATTTCATCTTATTCTTCCTTTGAATACATGTATAAAATCTTTACTATACCTCATGCAATTTCATTTCTTATTGTCTATCGCCCTCCTGGGCCGGTTGGCTCCTTTTGCGACGACATTGACAATCTCCAGTCCCACACCTTGCTTAGCCCGGCTACCAGTCATTTGGTCGACACCAAATGGTCCAAATCCAAATGGTCGAATTTTTTTTTTTTTTTACATTTTTTTTTTGGGGGGTTGGGGGGTTCCCCCACCAACCCCCCTTTTAAATATATATATATTTTTTAACCAAACAAAACACAAAATATATACAAATAAATTAAAAAAAAATGTCAACCATTTTTTTTTCGACCATTTGGTTTCGACCAAATGGTCATTCGATCTTTTTATTTCGACCAAATGAGCGGACACCGCTTAGCCCCACTCCTCTTGTATTAGTAGGAGACTTTAACCTCCACTTATCCTCCGCTCACTCCACTATTCCCTTTCTTTATGTTCTTGACTCCCACATTCTTTCGCCTCTTGCGACTCCCCCCACACATATATCTGGTTCCTCTTGATTTAATTGTCCTCTCAACTTTTACTGCTTCCCCAGTACTAGCTTTACCTGTTTACCTATCACATAATTATCTACTCTCCGTATCAGCATTTGTCTTCAATCTCTCAGAGCTCCCTGTCGTCTCACTTCCAAAAACATTTTTTCAGCGTGATCTACAATGCTTTAATCCTACACTCTTTAATGCTACCTTTACTGCTATTCTTCCTCCTCCTTCACTCTTCTCCGCCCTCAATGCTGATGAGGCGGCATCTGCTATTTCTTCATCTCTTTCTCTTTGTCTTGATCAGCTCTATCCTTCATCTGCTGTCCACCCCACCCAGCAACCTTCTCAACCTTGGTTATCCCCTCACCTACCCTCCATGCGACATCGTCTTCGCCGACTTGAATGGCGTAGGCTTAAATCTAAAACCACATCTGATCATTCTTCCTAATTCTCGTATCACGCTCTCTATGACAACTGTCTACTCTCCGCAAAGCGTGCCTACTTCCCTGATCTTCTTCATACTGAATCCTTCCATCCTAGGGGTCTTTGTCAAACTCTTGCACATCTTCTCTCTCCCCCCATTCCTGACCATTCTCTAAATTCCACTTTGTCCGCCTCTGGTTTTGCTAATTTCTTCTCTTGGAAAGTCCTTTTTCTCCGTTAAGATATTGAAGCTTCTCTTCCCCTAGGCACATCACCTCCCTCTCCTTCCACTCCCTCTGCTTCCATTACTCACTTTGTTCCTGTTTCTAATACTGATGTTCTTCTACTTGCCAAAACCCACCCTACTGCTTCTCCCACTGATTCAATTCCCTCTGCTCTTATACCCAAGGTCTATCCCTCTTCTTATACCGTATCTTGTCTCTTTTTTTAACATCTGCCTCTCTACGTCCAAACATGCATCTATTATTCCCATCTTGAAAAAACCTACAGCTAATCCCTTGATTGTGTCCAATTTCTGTCCTATTTCTCTCTTACCATATCTTTCTAAACTCTTAGAGAGTCTTGTTTATTTTCAGATCTCGTCATTTGTTACTGATCTTTCTCTTCTTCCTCGATTTCAGTCTGGTTTTCGTCCCCTCAACTCTACTGAAACTACCTTATTCTCTATGCTCAAATCCCTTCTCTCAGCTCGTTAGTCCAAACACTCTCTTTTCTTATCCTTCTTGATTTATCTGCTGCATTCGACACCGTGGATCACTCTTTGCACCTGGCGTCACTTTCTTTTTTTGCTCTTAAGGGTTCTGTTATATCTTGGTTTAACACCTATCTGACTAACCAAACTTTATCTGTCTCGTTAGCGGGCAACACCTCTACATCCTTCCTCCTTGACCACTGGGTACCTCAAGGGTCAGTCCTAGACCCCTTTCTTCTCTCATTATATATATCACAGCTTGCTGCTATTATCGCCTATATTGGTCTTTCACATCATTTCTATGCGCATGATACTCAGCTATTTATATCCTTTTCTTCTTTCACTCCGGATATTCATCGCACCGTCACAGCTTGTCTCACCGCTATCAAATCTTGAATGTCTTATCATTTTATCACCCTTAATGCAGGGAAGACAGAGGTCCTGTTCTTCCCTGCAAACACTCTTCCCCCTCATCTTCCAACGCCGTTCATTTCCTTCCCACGCTCTAACCTCCCAATTTCTACTACAGCTCGTAATCTTGGTCTCCACTTTGACTCAAATCTTTCCTTTGCTCATCATGTTTCTCTCACCCCTCGTTCCTGTCGTTTCCATCTTCACAATATCCACAAAGCTCGTCCCTTCCTTACTTTCCAAGCATCTACACTCCTAATTTCCTCAATGATCTTTTCCTGACTCTTCTACTGTTCCACTACTCTGTTTGGTCGTCCAAGTTCCTGTCTTGCCCCTTTAAGATCAGTCTTTAACTCTTCCATCTGTCTACTCTGTCTACTTCCCTATCGAGATTCTATCTCCTCTTCTCTCTCTGCACTTGGTTGGCTGTCTTTCCACTCTCAAATTAAATTCAACTTCTTTTGTCTCGTTTTCAAATCCCTTTATGGACTTGCCCCTAGCTATCTTGCGGTGCTCTTATCCTTCTATACTCCATCTCGTTCTCTCCGGTCTTCCTCTCTCTTTAGACATGTGGTTCCTCGTCCCCCGTGTGCCAGTCTCGTTTCCGATCCTTTGAGCTTCTTGCTCCTCTCAACTGGAACGCTCTCCCACTTTCTCTCCGTTCTATCACTCCCTACTCTCTTTTCCGTGCCTCTTTAAAACATACCTACTTCAACATCCCTGACTGACTGTTATCTGGATTTGATTGTTTCGATTGTTTATCCATTTTTATTGTATCGTATCCTGTTTTAAATGTTCAGAGCTTTGGTTTAAGGTGCTCTATAAAATACAAATAAAATACAAATACAAACGCATTGTTGACCTACCTGAAGGTATTGAATGAAAAGATACTATTCTATTTCTTACTAACATGTTACCTAGGTTATTGAATCTATCCCCTTTAACGCAACTCAATATTCAACACGCTCACAGGATTGGTCCTAAACGTCCTCTGGCTAGCACTAGAAATGCATCAAGAACTCTTGTATTTGCTCTCCTAGACTGCCACCATATACAACTTATAATGAAGAAAGTTAAGATGATTAAACGGTTTATAGTCATAATGTCGAAAAAAAAATGTCGACAGACAAAAATGTTGAAAGAAAAACGTCGAAAATAATAATGTCGACATCCTATACTTATAATGTAAAAAGTCATTTTTTCGAAAAAAAAATGTCGACATTTTTTTTTTGACATTATGACTATAAACCCTTAAAACTATCAACACCTCACCCAACACCCCCCTGCCACCCCCCCCCCCCACACCCCCCCAACCACCCTTTCACCCCTCATACTCAACACATACCAATTATTTATTTATTTATTTATTCAATAAATAAATAACCTAAAAAAGGATCATTTACTATGGGGGGGGTCCCCCCCAACCCCCCCTCACCCAACACCCCCCTGCCACCCCCCCACACCCCCCCAACCACCCTTTCACCCCTCATACTCAACACATACCAATTATTTATTTATTTATTTATTCAATAATTAAATAAATAAAAATTGTATTTACTATGGGGGGGTCCCCCCCAACCCCCCCTCACCCAACACCCCCCTGCCACCCCCCCCACACCCCCCAACCACCCCTCATACTCAACACATCATATATATATATATTTATTTATTTATTCATACACTAAATTAAATTTCGAAAAAATATCGAAAAATGTCGACATTTTTGTTTGTCGACATTATTGTTTTTCGACATTAATTTGTCGACATTTTGACTGTCGACATTATTGATGTCGACATTTTGACTGCACACCGATTAAACATCTCACCTGGAAGGGAAACAACATTTTCTTCTCTCAAGACGTTGCAAATACTACTGCGGTGAGAAGAAAGGAACTTCTAGCGCTAAGGCCGGCTCTGAAACAACTCAATGACAGATATGGCTTGGTTCACCCTGCATCATTAAAAGCAACCTTTAAAGGCCATACCACTTCTTTTGATAACCCTGGAGATCTAAGACAATACATACAATCTCAAAGAGCAGACAACATGGATACTGCTGGTCCTTCTTCAAATATTGCACCATAAAGCCTTTGAAATAACTCAATCTTTAACTTTTCAAACATAATTGTGCGGGAGTGTTGCCTTGGATGGCTTAGTCTCGCTGGGTCGCCCTGCCCTCATTTGTGAACTTTTCTCTTGCAACGTGAAATGTTTTGGCTGTTTCCTGCTAGCCATACTGTTGTGTTATATCAAGTGCTACAATCTACTTTTCATGTTCATGTCGTCGTTTGTCACCCCTCATTCCTTATGTATCGCTCTATCCTTTTTTCCCCCAAGGGTACTGAAACATTTATAACAATTAACTTATCAAAATTGTGATGAAGTCCATATCTTCATACTCTTTCAATACTCAATTCATTCATTATTTGAAGCTCATATTGTTTATTCTTGAAGTCTCATGTCTATAAATATATCATCATGGAATGTTAAAGGCCTTCATAATCCCATCAAACGCCAAAAAATACTTTCCTATCTCACTAGAACTAAACCTGTAATTGCTTGCATTAAAAAAACTCACCTCTCAACTCTAGAAGCTGCAAAACCTAAAAAGCTCTGTGTCGAAAAAGTGTTTGCTAGTGCGGCACAGGGTAAGAAAAGCTGTGTTATTACTTTAATAAACATTTTGATTGCAAGATTATTAGTTCAGAATCTGATGACAGAGGCAGATGGATCCTTGTTAACCTTCTCTCCAACTGTATATATTACTCAATTCTAAATGTTTATGGACCTAATGTCCCAGAGCCTAACTTTTGGCAACAACTCAAAGAACGTTTGCTTTGCTCCAATAGTCTAAACCTTATTGTATGTGAAGATTGAAATTAAATAGTACACCCATTCCTAGACAGAAAGTCAGAAATTACTTTTAAAAACTCGAAGTCCCACAATTAATTTCTGAGTTTATTTTCGGATAAAGCCTGGCAGATGCATGGCACTTACAGCATCCATCGGACAAGGAATTCACCTTTCACTCCATTCCTCATGATTCTTTTTCCAGATGGACTATTATTTCCTGGCTAACTCTCTAACTGCTAACATAATAGACTCTAACATAGGTTGTATATCCTTATCTGACCATGTCCCAGTCCATATTAAAGTAAATAACATAAATCCTGTTTTCAAATCAAATACATGGAGATTCAATTCGGCCTTACTAAAGGATGAAAAGTGTACTTCTTTTCTAATAAATGCCCATAATAATTATTTTGACACTAATGAAGCTGAAGATACTTCTGTTCCTAACAATTAGGATTGTTATAAAGCAGTACTTAAGGGATCATTTTCTTTTTTGGCAAAAAAAGAAAGACATGAAACAAGAATCTGAGGAGATATTAAGAAAATTTAAAATCCTTTAAAAACAATATATTTCTAATTCTTCTCAGGAAACTTATAATAAATATTACAGCTATGAATTAAATATAAACTTACCTCTGAATACAATCTAACAAAATATAAATCAAAAATTTACCAATTCGCTAATAAAATAAGCACATCTTTAGCTTCTTACCATAAAATTAAAAAAACAAAGAAGTAAAAGTAAAATTAAAGCAATAAAGGATTTGAATGGTAATAGAAAATTCACAGATAGATATTAATGCATTCAGTACATTTATCATCAATTATACTCCTCTGATTCTGCACCTGATAATCCAAATATTGCTGCCTTCTCTACAAAATGTTACACAGACAAATTACCCATCTATTAATGTTGACTCACTTAACTTACCCATTACGCAAAACGAAATCATTAAAGCTATACATTAACCACGGTGGACGGATTCTCTATCATGTTCTATGCTCATTTTGAATCATTACTCACCCCTAGACTATGTGAACTTTTCATTCACTTTGTTTCAAACTCCAAATCTGAAGGCACCTTTACTGTAGCTATGCTTTTGGCATTTCCCAAACCTAATAAGGATCCAGAATTACCACAAAGTTATAGACAAATCTCCCTAATCAGTACTGATTGTAAACTTTTTGCCAAAATTCTACCAAATAGACTGATCCCTTTTTTGCCCAAATGAATCAAACAAGACTAGTTAGGGGATGTTAAAAGAAGACTCTCGGCACCACCAAACATTAGAATTTGTTTAGATGTCTTGAATGTTGGAAACCTCTCAAATGATCCCTATGCAGCTGTTGCCTTAGATGCTGAAAAAGCGTGTGATAGAGTGGAATGGGACTACTTCTTTGACACACTGCGATGGCATGGGCTCCATGAATCCTTCATCTCCATGATAAGAGTTCTTTACTCTAATGCCAAAACCTCTATTTTTATGAATGGCCAGATGTCTCTCTTTTTTCCTTTAGGCAGTGGTACACGACAGGGATGTCCTCTTTCCCCTTTGTTATTTATTTATTTGAGCTCTGGAACCGTTTTTAGAAACTATTAGACTACAACCTTGTATCCAATGAATAACCTTTGGTAAATTGCATGTTAAATTGGCATCCTATGCGGATGATATTCTTCTATTCCATAAGAATCCTAAAATAAGTTTAAAGAATTTTCTAGACATTATATCCTGCTTTTTATTAGCATCGGGATACAAATTTAACATGGATAAATCGGAAATCCTACCCCTAAATATTCATTGTACTAAACATCTGGCTCAGCCATATGGTATGAGATGGTGCCCTAAGACGATCAAATATCTAGGATGGCAAATGTTTGCGTCAGTTAAAGATATAATTAAGGAAAATACCAATAGTGTATTCACCAAAATTAAAAACATTGTTGATTCCTGATCCCTGTTATACTTATCTTGGTGGGGTCGACTTCAATACATTAAAATTATGAATTCCGGAATCATTTTGTACATTTTAGTTATGCTCCCGATCACAATTCCCAGTAAATTCCTTAAAAAAGTTGAGTCATTTTTGTGAGGTTAGAAAAAACATAGGATTTCCCTTAGTAAACTTAAAAGAAAAGTCATTTGTGGAGGAGTAGGCTTCCCAGATTATATTAACTATAATTATGTCTTTATTTTAAAGCAAGCACATAGTTGGTTTTGTCAAGCTGAATATTTTTTCACCCATACATGGGTTTATGCAGAAGGTAGTATGGTTTAGCCTTTGTCTCCATCTGATTGTTATGTATTTAATACAAAACATAGAAATATTAGAGGTAAAAATGTTCAAATTACAGCCAAACCAATTCGAATGCATTTCACCTCTACCAATCCTTCCAAATACATATCACTGTTCATAATGAATTTAGAGATAGATTTTTCACCCCTAAGTCCTTTTATCACCAATATTCTCTTTTAATAGATGCCATTATAGAAAATCTGCAACACCTAATGGAATCTTCAGGTCTACCATGTGCACCTGGACAAAGTCATATGTATAATGGCCAGTTTTCAGCCTCCCTGTACTATAGCTCACCAACGTTGAAATGGAAAATACCCAGTGGAAAACACAACAAGAATGGCAACAAGACTGTTCTTTAATTCTAGACGATTACGGTTGGCCATCATTTTGGAAAAAACTATAAAATACAACGATGTCGGCCAATCTAACCCAAACCCTTTTCTTTTTTCGGCAGTTATTATTACCCCTGCTATGCTATTTAAGTGTAAGATTTCCCTAGATAACAAATGTTGGAATTCTCACGTTACTGAAGGATCTTATAAACATATGTTCATGGAATGTAAGTATATTGAAAGATTTTGGAAAAATGTATGGCGCATCATGAAATATATCTTTAAAGTGGATGAACCTTTTAATAATTTTAAGATTTTATATCAGGGGAGTACTCTTTTTCAACATCATTTAGACACATACACATCACATCTATTTGATCTTTTGATTCTCGTTGCTGTTCAAGTTATCACGACTAATTGGAAGACGTTTGACCAAATTAATCATAAGATATGAAGGACTTCCATATGCAATATAGATAGAATTGAGGGATGTATTGCTTTGACCCACATCACAGACATGAATTGAAATGGAAAATGTCCTCTGGTTTCCTAACGTCAAAGCACTATATTATTTAATATGATATCTCTAGTGTGGTTTAAAACAGTCCCCTCATCATATCTCTCCCCCTGCCCGCTCCCACTACCTCACCTTCTCGTTTGTGACATATGTTATATGCCCCCCACACAACTTTATAAAGGCAAGTCTTACTCTTTTCGCTTTGACTCATGCAGGATCTAAACCTAATGCGTCTTACCTTATATCAGCAATCTATGTTACCAAGATGGATTATTATACAAATGTTTGAGCTTTGTTATTTTACTCTGGACTATGCTGTATTTGTACTGCTTGATGCCTTTAATAAAAATGTGTTAACATAAAAAAAAAAGAACACATCTCGTACACCACTAAACATAATGGATCATACATAATGGCCAAAATGTTTAAATGTGCATTTTATGTATTTGTTGTGCTCTGGGTACTTGCTCCTGGTTCCCCAGCAGACGCTCCTGCCTACTGGGGTGATGCTGTGACACAAGGGTTATTTTGGCAACAGAATCTGCCCTCAACTGATGCTTGGTTCCATTTGTCCGGATCCCTGCCATCGGGCTGCCACAGTCATCCTCTACTCTCTCGCTCTCTCTCTCTCTCTCTCTCTCTCTCTCTCTCTCTCTCTCTCCAATCACATCTACTAAAATACATCAGCACTACTATAGTCCTTGTTTTCTGATGAAAGAAGTGCACTAGCCACCTCACTAACCATCTTCACCACTTGTTACAGAAGTTAGACTTCCTGGAAGTTACAACAACAGTTTACGAAGTGACCTCATCTTTTGTACTTCAACATCCTGGAAGTTATAGCAACAGTTTGCAAAGTGCCCTATCTTTTGCAATTCTTACATGTTACCCTACTTCCTCAAAACCCAAGTTACAGGAATGAAGCACCCCTGCACAGACAGCCTTAAGCTACTAGCTCCCTGGAACGTCAACAACTGCAATTCACCAGAACCCAGAGCCACAAGATTGTCATTAACATCACCATGTGGAGCAAAGACCTGTGATATATGATATGATAGTTTATTTATATAGCGCCTATACACAATGTGTTTCAAAGCGCTTCAAGGCAAGGGAGGGAACAAGGGAAAATACAATGACATTCTTACAGGCCATGAACAGTAAGGATGTGAAATAACTATCGTACTCGGCCTGACAACATTTCAGATAGTGCAAGAGCTATGACATAGATAAGGAAGGGGGGGGGAGTGGGAAGGAAATGGAAACAGACAGGCGACTACTGGACTAGGCCTGACGACATTTCTGGTAGAACCGGAGAAAACAAAAGGGGAGGGAGAGGTGGGCAGAAAGGGAGGGGAGGAACAAAACAAGCGACTATCATACTAGGCCTGACGACATTTCAGATGGTGCTGGAGGGGGGTGGGGAGGAAAAAACAGTAATGGGAGGGTGGAGGAAACAGACGAGGTTGCTATCATATTAGGTCCAGGGACAATTCTGATAGTGTAAGTGCATAGAAGAAAGTAAGGGGAGGAGATCAAGGACCTTCACACTGTATCAGGAAAACATTATCAAGACATTATATACGTCCCCAACAAAACTCTATCCTTTGGGGAGCAGGTTCAAGGAGGTAATGGGAGGAAAATGTTCACTTCATTGACGCCTCACAATTATATGTTATCTTGGCAGTGCCCTAGTTGACTCTACACAATCCTAGTATTATTAATGTTAAAGGACATTTATACTGCATACTATCACCACCGCAATGTTCCCCTGGCGCTCTGGCGAATCTGAAAGAAAGGGGGGTAGGTTATGGCATGTTAGTAGGACAAAGTTTGGAGAAAGAGCAAGAGAGCAGTGATGTGCTGTTGGCAGCTTCAGTTCCGTTAACACCGTTTGCTGAGCTTTTTGGTGTGTTATCCAGTCGGAGTCCGTCGTGTGCTGTTTTGTTTGAGGCTCTGTGTGGTGTGTTTGTTGTTGCGGTGTAGTGAAGTGCATGTAGGTTGATGTGGTTTAAGAGGTATGGTTGTGTTTAGTTAGGGTTTGAGAGGTGTATGAAGAGGGGTGAGGTTTTAGTAGTGGTTATTAGCATTGTTGTCTGAAAAAACGCACACTTATTTTGTGTGCCTTTCAAGATTTAGATGAATTTCTTCCTTACAGGGATCTAGTTTCAGCATGACACAAGGCTGTCTCTCATCTCTCTGTCCATATGTTACGCTAGTCAGTCTCTACAATTCTATCTTTGTTGTTAGTCAGGCCAGCTCTTACATCCCAGTCTGTGCCTAATGCAAACTGGTCCCTGTGGATCCATCTAGTTGTTATCTATGCCCATACCCATACCCATAGCTCTCTCTGTATGCGACGCGGTTGGGTTCAGTCCTTACCAGCATGACTAGATTGACGCAAGGGAATCACCATATCTATGTCTCAGATGATTTTTGCTGTGTGTGTTGGGTTAGTTGTTTAGGAAGTCAGTACTTCTCCAGGAATACTGCTAGGGTTTCATGCATGTCATTCTAGTGCATTCCATCTTCTACATACTAGCTTGTGTGTGGGTTTCTTAGTGTAGCGCTAGTGGTCGTCTATGGAGGGGTTGGTTTGAAGATGGTTGTCTTGGGCGCATGAGGTAATAGTTGGATAGTGTGGATGCATAGTTGCGTTCTGTTGGGGTTTACAAATTGGTCATGTTATCATGTCCGTCAGGGTGGGTGCTTGGTAGTGGTAAGGTTGATAGTTGTGCCTGTTGTTTGTGTCAGCCTTGTAAGCTATTGTTTTGTCCTTGTTCTGTATTGATTAGGTGCAGAGTACCATGAAGTTCAAATGTGCATTTTGTACACAGAGTTACTTTCCAGGAAAAACAAAAAAAGAACAAAAAAAGATCTGGAACCCGCAAAAGTTCATGTCGGTCTTGCAAACTAGGCAGATTTACATCTCTCCAGCAGGGCTGTAGTTGGTGAACTCCTAATATGTTATGAAGTTTATTAGGATGTGTAAAAGACATTGAAGCAGTCTAATTCCCTCCACATAAGTTGTCTGACTGAAAGATTGAGCTGGAAGCCAGGGGACCAATTCTTTGTAGCAGGATCTATGCTTTAATGGAGACGTAGAATAAACATTACTAGAATCAAATCAAGGAAAAGCTAGTTAAGGTGTCCATTAGGCACTTTCAATTCACAGTGACAACCCTATTATTAGTACTGCCCAAAAAAGAAGAGCTCTTTATGGGCTTGCATTGCCTACTGTGACGAATCCTACAGATCACTCACTGAAACCCTGCCTAAAGTCTCCTCCCAGGTGGCCAGGGAAAAGCAGACGCTTCCTGATCCTGACCTTTGGGGTGGTGATCTACAGGAAGGAGGATCACCTGGGATGAGAAAGGGCCCATGGTTTCTCTGTTTGCAAAACAGGTGATGGCTTATTGTCACTGTGGTGTCCCTAACCCACAAATAGAATTTGGGGTTCCGGACACAAGTATTATAAAATCTAAGAAAGCCTTACCATTAGAAAGATATTTTAAAATGGTTCAGGATACATACCTTCCTTACTCTCAAAGGTATAGTGTAAAGGAATTTGGAAATGCTGCCTTAAATGGATTGACGGTTTACTTTTAAATAACCTTAAGGGAAGTAAACCTACCCTTAAAGTTAAGCAAACAATTAAAAGAACTGACTTTGTTGTTGGGTGCTACATGTCCCATAATCCCAAAAGTAATGGGACGAGAAAGCGGGCTGAAAGAGGCATGGTGTCAGCATAGTCAGTCAATTAAGTCCAACAGCCCACACCTGAAGGAACCTCAAAGGCATACAAAGGGCCCCTCAGGTGCAGGCAATAGAGAGAAGAAGAGGAAGAAGCTGGTACTGTGACCGGAGTGCGTGCAGCAGTAGCTGCAGAAGGAGAAAGAAGGTGCAAACCAAGTAGAAGTGGGAGAACTAGAGGGACTCCGGAACATTAATGCAGCAGATTTCACCTGCTTGTTCTGAGAGGGTCCTGTTCTCCCAAACTCTGAAGTGCAGAGAGGCTGTCTTTCCCCCATGTGAGCCTGATTGCCTTGGTTGCTGGAAGGAAAACGTGTCAGAGATCGAAGCGAGGAGCTGTGGGCGAATCGCAGGTCTCAGGAGCGAGAGGGGCTCTTTAATCGAGTGGCCGGACAGGAGACACTTTAGCAGTGGCAGCCAGAAGTAGTAGAAGTTGTGCCTGAAGTCGTGAACTCGAGAAACCCGCAGAACAAGGATACCAGAAGCCGGTGAGTCAAACTTGGCGTTCTGATTCCTTGCGCGAATACTGCCGGCAACAGTATCCAGTCTATCTTCCCCTTGCGTAAGAAGAAGAAGCAAGCGGAAATTAGTTGATTCATTCGCTAACAAGGGAACAATAGAAGTAACACTCGCGTGTGAATGGAAAGGTTTTCTTTAACTCGCGTAGACGCTAAATGTTACCGGAGCACCACTGTTAAAAAATGTAAGACTTTAAACTATATGAACACTTTCGGAAGAGGAGAGTGAAAATTATAGGTTTCGTGTCTTTCTTTAACCAGAACAACCGTTATGAAATCCCATTGTTAAACACTTAAAGCTTTGAAACTCCATGAAGACGTGTTCGTGTGTGTCTAATTTCGTTTTCAAAGTTCAAAGAGAACTTTATCTCTATATTGAAGCAAGCAATCAATGTTACTAAGAGAAGTCAAGTGTTTAACTTGAAATATTGGAAGTTGGAGAGAGAGCAAGCATTGCCTAAGCCAAGAATATTCCCCTATTGAGAGTAAAGCAGCCTTTTCTCATAGCCAGAAACTGTACTAATGAACATTGTGAGCCTATAAAAGGTTCAACTTGCCTAAGATACAAGTGTGCAAGACTTACCTAAAACCAAGAGAGTGGCACCAAGGCTTCTGGGTAATTATGTGGCTTACATTTGCAAAAATAGGTTAAATCAAAGATGGCGAAAGCTGTGGTGGTATATTGTTGGTTGTCAGTGGATGCAAGACTTCAGTAGTTCAATTGAAGTAGAATGCTATGGGGTCAAGGAGAGTGTTCCCATGGTAAACTGTAGTATAAGTGAAGTAGCTGAAGTAGAAGCTGCAGAAATAAGAAGTTATCCTGACAAATATACCTATTGTGATTTCTACCCTGAAGAGACAAATAAGCATTGTTTACCAAAACTTTTGTTCCATTAATCTTCTGGAAGTTTTATTACTTTTTAATTTGTCAATTCTGGAAGTGGTAAGAAGGCATTGTGACAGAAGAAACCATTTATGCTATTCTGAAGAAATGGAAGGTCTTTATTTCAGCAGAAGAGGAACTTTAGTTGTTGTTGGAACTCAGGTTAACACATCTTTACCTTGATATTGACTTTTCAAGAACTGTTCTAAGACTCTGCTAACTATGTGGATGTTCCTCATATTCTTTTTGTTGAAAGTTTACAAGGAATACACCTTGAATCCTGGAAAAGGGAGTTCACCCAGGTTGTTAAAAGGTTATCAAAATATTGTAAATGTCATTGTTGATGTTAACCGAATTGCTATATATTTTCTTTTCTATTTGATGTTTAGAGCGAGGGCCAGCATTCCGGAGTTAGATTGTTTTTCCTTAGTTTTGTTAGATAGGGAAACCCACAGTTTTTTGTTATGATAAAATGTCATATTATGAACAAATATCAAACAGTTGTCCGCCTCGCATTGCTGACCCCTCACACTACAGAGTCTTGACAAAGATGGCCATTAAAAACAGATGCGTCCTTCCGTACATCTTGGTGATGCTGTCCGAGATAGAGGGGCCCTTATGCTCGCCAATTTAGATCAATACAGGGCACACCGCCTAGTATGAGTATGTAATGGCGATGAGCTTAAGATAGCTTTTAGAAATATAATTGCTCTATATGAATGCAAGTCATGCCTTTTGGCACGTGTAATGCCTCAGAGGGCACCTAGTTTTAATTAATGAAGACCTCTTGGAGTTTTTTAAAATATATTTGTTGTAGTTTATATTGATAATATCCTTAACTACTCACAGGACACCACTCAGCACCAAGACAACTTCAGATTGGTTTTTGCAAAAGAAATGTGAGAAAACCATCTCCATGCAAAATTGGAAAACAGCCATTTTCATACTGAAGTGATTGAGTTCTTTTTGTCATTTCGCTGTGAGGCCTGAACATGGATTCAGACAAGATGTGGGCGGTCAGAGTGGCTAATGCTCTTCTGTGTCAATGAAATGCAGACTTTGCACATTTTATCGAGGATCCATATGTGATATCTCTCTTCTAGTGACAATGATCACTAAGCTGTTAAAGCTGTTAAAGATGGGGGAGGGTGACATTTTCCTGGATGAAGGAGACAGGGGAGGCTTTCCAAAATCTAAGGACAGTTTCAAGCGAGCCCCAATTTTCCCACAACCTGATGTGACTACCATTTTTTGTGGCGGTCACTCCTCCAATCTAGCCTTGGGGAGGATCTTGAACAGAGAGAAGGGTAGTCATGAGAAGGATAGTCTTGAGATACCAGGTCCTTTAATACCTGGTGCGTGCTTCTTTCTTGGAATGGGACACTCGTTCAGAGATTCAGTGAAGCATGAACTCTGAGAAGATGGGAACCTGGGACAGTAAGGATCTTATTGCTTGGGTGGGGGATGGTCTTCCACTGGTGGAGTCAATATTGTTCTTTTCTATAGAAGAATTGCATGTTGGATCCTTGAGATATAGGGATATGTGACAATGGCCCATGTTTACCCATGACTGTGTGTGTGTAAGCGACTCATGAGACGTGACCCCCATATCCCGCTCCATGAGGTGGGGCCGAGTGGTGGCATGGGGAGGATCCTCGGAGCCATGTGACAACATGTGGGGCCTGGAACAGGAGACTGCCACAAGAGCCACAACAACTACCAACTCTTTTAAGGAAACCTCAATGCCTGCAGACCTATGGAAATGAGGATTAACCATGACTTACTTGTAAATCACTTGTAAAGCAGAAAAGAAACCACTGCTGAGGCTCACAGTTCAGTGAACCCACAGACAGAAAGCGTTGTTCCAGGCAACATAGAGAAAGCTAACCTGGCGCTTCAGCATGGAGTAGCTTTCAAGGATGCACTGACCTGAGAGTGGGGATCAGAGCATTCACTAGACCCACTCTGGCGTTGTATCACTGCTCTGACATGCATGGTTCCAGTTCCAAGATGGCACACAGGAAAGGGACAAATTCTCTCCAGCGGAATACTTACTGCGCAGCCAATCCCCAAATCAAATTCGTTCACACCAACACATGCATTCCACAGACATGATGATGGCCAAGGAAAGGGATTAGGAGTATAAAAGCCAGGAGAGTGTGGACATTTGGATCAGTGGAGTGATTGGAGGTGGAAAAACGGTGGTGCAGAGAGATGAAGATGCAGAAGTAGAAGGTGGTACAGAGAGTTGAAGGTGAGGCAGGAGGATGCGCTGCAGAGAAAGTTAAAGGTGCAGTAGGGGGGAAGGTGCAAAGAGGTGAGGGGAAAAAGAACATCAGCAGGAGGGAGGAAGACACGTACTCAATACCTTAAAAGGTTCAGGAAATATAAAAAGAGAGAGAATGTGTCTTGGGATGACTGGGCGAGTGCTGCGCATATGAACATGATGGGGTAGATTGATGGATACAAGGTGAAAAATTTTGTTGAATTGTCCCACCTTTTATTTTTTGAGCATTTTTCTGAAGCCTGTTCACCAGAGCTGCGCCAGTATGTTGCCAACCAGAAGATTTTGGATCCCTTTAAGCTGGACAGAATGGCTGGCAAGTGGGTTTCCCACCAGGTGTCTCCTAAGGAACCCAGTGGGAAGGAGAAGGACAAAGAGAAAGGGACCTCTCAGAAATCTGAGCAGCCCCAAAAGCAAATCACAGTCGAATAAACTTAAACCTTCCTCTCCGAAGAACAAAATATCTAGTGGCGATAAGTCTTATGGGGGTGGGAGTAAGTGTAGATTTTCTCCTGCTGCAAAGCAGTATCCCAGTGGATCCAGTACCGTACCTCGCATTCCTTGCACTTGTTGGGACTGTGGGGCTCTGGACCACAAGGGTGACCCCAAGTGAAAAGGTAAGGCACTTGGAGTCCAGACTGATAGCCTGACCTACCCTTGCTCCATGCCTGAGGTAGAGGCCGCAGTCCTCCCCTACTCTACAGGAATCACATTTGGTGGTCCTGCAGAGATTTCCCTAGTGTCCCTTGAGGCCTGAGACCAGTTCGCAGAAGTACTGGCTACTATCCCACAAAACACTTGCAGATTTTTGAGAGGCGTCCTTCTGAATGTCCAGCCTTCTATTGGCTTGAAAGACACTGGGGCAAGTATGACAGTGGTGGACAGGACCCTGCTCATGCCAGAGGACTATGTAGGTGCTCCTCTGAGAACTACTAGGTTAGCTGGTGGGCCTCCCAAATTATCTCTTGTTGCCCTAGTCACCATTACGATTGCGGACAAGACAGCAAAGCTTCCCATCCTGGTTCAGGACAATGTATCTGCCAACATTTTGTTAAGTAATGATTTAGTTGGGGTTGCTCTCTGATGGGCTACCCCTGACTGCTGCTAGGTCACAGTAACTAGATCACAGGTCACACCGGGTCTGACTGATAGTAAGGTACCCAAGCCAAAGGGGAGACCCAAGGCGTGACGGAAGTGGGTTCCTTCTCTCCCTGCTGCTTCAGCAGCACCCACCGGGATTCAGGCTCTGGACAGGCTGGGTCCAGTGGTAATCTGAGACTCAACTCCTGAGGGAGAAGAGCCAGAAAACCCTCCTGCATGAGAGGTGCTCAACCCAGAGGATCACTCTGACCTTCAATGCCTACTGGGTGAAGGGGGGCCCTCTGGGGGAGACTTCTGTAAGGGTCAGAGAGAGTACCACTCTCTCTTTCGAAGGTCTAAGAAAACAGGCCCAGGCAAAAGGTGAAGTGCTAGGTCGTTCAATATTTATTGGGAGGGTGCGCTCCTTTGTAGTGAGCCCACTAAGCCTGAACCTGGTGCACTCAAGAGGTTGGTGGTACCCTAGGTTTACAGGTGTTAAGCTTACCTTGTCTCTGCTGAAGGACAAGGAGCCTCGGGTGTTTCTCAGCTGGGGCATGGGCTGTTCTTTTATGGGACTGCACTTGGGATGAAAGCACAGGGATTAACGTATGACCTCCTGGATCCTTCCCCTCCCTCTGTTTTTCCTTGGTCCTAGTCGCCCTCTGGGAGTTCTGCTCACCTGAGATATTGTATTGGTGGGCTCTCTTCTACTGCAGGGGCGCCAAATGTCCATGAAGCTAACTGATGCACTTCAGTTACTTCACGGAGCGTCAAATCCAGACCGGCGGCGACTTCAGGTTGCACCAAATGGCTCTCTCTTCATGCGTTGCACTGCATGAGAAAAATTGCTGCTGTGTTTAAACGTGCACGTGGTCTTGTCACCGTGCACGTGTTGGCAGTCCTTTGCACACTGAATGCTGGATGCTTGCGGCGTAGCCGTGTGCCTTTTGTCCTGGTTTGTACACAGTACGGTTCGCTATCTGTGGCTCTTGCTGTGCGCCTCCTTACTTCAGGGTCAGTGCAACTGTACGTTCTTGCTAGGTGTACGGCGCTCGCCGTATTACTCTCGTTCGGGTAAGTATGAGGTGTGCTTGCGGCATTCTATAAAAAGTCCAATGGCTGACTTGCCTGTTGATAAATGTTTTTGTCCCTTCAGGAGTCGAGCGAGTATCGAGGGTGCTGTGAGCATGTCCGGAGCTTCAGGAATGAAGAACCGATCGGAGCGGGCTGCAGAACAGCTGATCGCGAGTCCGGCGCTTCCTAGTTGCTGAATGAAGAAGGGGAGACACGTGAGCCTGGAACCGTTAGCTAGCGACTTCAGAGGTGAGTAAGAGACACTGTTTTCTGGATCCGTTGCTGTGTATTTATTATTTCCGCTGACGTGTTGTTTCTTCTTCGTTGCCGGGTCGGATACCGCTGGTAAGCATCACGCTGCCTAGAAAGGAAGTACAGCGCGAAGCACTGCTGATTGTCTGGGTGTAGCTTATATAGCCAGCCACACCAAGCATCAGGACAGTCACTGCTGGTGCACCTCTTTGGCTCGAAGTACCACCATCTTGGTTGAACCAGGAAGCCTGTTAATGGCTCAATGTATTACCATCTGGGTGAACCAGGATGTCTGTTAACCCCTCTCCTACCCAGACTACAGAGACTACAGAGACAACGTGACTGGCGCCAGAAGAGTGGATGTGTGGGATCCTTTGGTCATGACAACAGGCTCTTCCTGTTGCAGTTGGCGTATGAGGTGCCCTTAGCTGGTCCTCTTGGACCAAGAAGACTAAGCAAAGGCTCTCTGCACATTTCTACTGGCCCTGTGCGGGAGTAAAAGAGGAGTCCCACAGCCGGACCTGTCCCACTTGTCAGTTGTCTGGCAAGACTGGAGACAGTGTCATTGCCCCACTGCAGCCTTTGCCAGTGGTTGGCACACCATTTGCAAGGGTTGACATCGACATTGTCGGTCCCCTAGACCCTCCCACATCAGGAGAACACCGGTTAATCCTGGTCCTGGTTGATCATGCCACCAGAGGCTATACCCCTTCAGACCATTAATGCCAAGGTTGCCAGGGATCTCCTGGACATTTTTTCAGAGTTGGATTCCCTAAAGAGGTGGTCTCTGACAGAGGATCCAACTTCATCTCTAGTTACATGGAAGCCATGTGGAAGGAATACAGAGTAACCTACAATGGTCTGGTTGAGAGGTTTAATACAACTCTCAAGGGCATGTTGGGTGCTTTGGCAGAGCCCCTAAGGAGGAAATTGGATCTCCTCCTGCCATGCCTGCTGTTCGCCTATGGAGAAGCGCCTGAAGAGGGTGTTGGCTTCAGCCCATTTGAGCTTCTCTTTGGACATTCCGTGAGGAGGCCCCTTCCCTTAGTTAGAGAATAGGTTTGGAAGCCACCGCTCCAGGTCCTGCCAAGCAAGTGGGGGACTATGTGTTAGGCCTCAGGCGGAGGAAGACACAGATGATGGGCCAGGCATCAGCAAATCTTAGGACAAGCCAAGAATTGAACAAGTACTGGCAATACCTTAGGGCCTCACAAGTGGAGTGGACTCCAGGACAGGAGATCCTTGTAATGGAGCCTGCCAAGCCTCAAGCTTTGGCAGACAAGTGGACTGGACCCTTCAAGATAATCTCCAAGATGGGCAAAGTCAATTATCTGGTTGACATGGGAGTCCCTGGAGCAGCCCCTCAGGTATTCCACGTCAACAAGCTCAAACCTTTCCACAGAAGAGAGGTAGTTTCAAGTCTTCTGCTAGCTTCAGAGCAAGAGGAGGAAGAGAGCGAGCCCCTTTCCGATTTGCTGCATAGCAACCCTCAGGATGCCTTAGTGGAGGGAGTGCATCTCTCTCCAGATCTGACACCAGAGCAGCAGAGGCCCTGCAGGGCTTTGCTCCAGCAGTATTCCCTTCTGTTCTCACTGACACCAGGCCTCACCCTGTGGTGCAGGCACAAAATTGACACTGGTGACAGTGTACCTGTCAAAAGCAGGTGCTACCGGATGTCAGATACTGTAAAGAACCACATCCAGGTTGAGATTGCCAAGATGTTGGATCTGGGTGTAAGTGAACCCTCAAACCGGTCCCTGGTCCAGTCCAGTGGTCCTTGTCCCCAAGGCAAGTTCCCAGGCAGGTAACCAAGGATTGGAAGTGATGTGTGGACTACAGAGGAGTCAATGCAGCACTTGGCGGTCAGCAGCAGAACATCGCTGAGCTTGATCGGCAGCAGCACAGAGTAGCCGAGGCCCAGCCGCCCGCGACCTGGGGCAGGAAAAGTATGCCATGGCGAAGAAACAGCAGCGGAGGGAAGCGAATAAGTGGTGGAGACAATACCCTACCACGGGGTGGTACCCTGAACCAGCGCACGCATGAAGAGAAGCGGTGCAGCCTGTGAGGTCCGGGGTGTTTCCTTGCGCGAATGAAGGTGGGAGAGCTGCCGGCGGCGCCTAGCGTCGGGTGGGAGGACCCAGTGCCCGGAGGTCCCGAAAAGCAGCAAGGAGTTGGTACGCAACACCCGACGTGTCGGCGCAACCCCGGCGGTAAGAAGCGGGTGAGAGGAAGGCAAGCCAGCCCATGCCGTAGGATAGAGACATCAGCAGGCCACCTGCACAGCAGACTTGCGCAAGGCGTGCACCGAGCATTGAGTGGCAGCACAGCAAAGTGTGTAGGAGAAAATTTAACGCAAACATTCCGGACTGTATCCTGCCCTGTTTAGCAGTCACCACCACCTAATAGCCACTGGTAGCTCTAATACGAGATGCCTGGTACGCTAACACGTTCTACTCGGGATAGGAGGAATCGCTGAGGGAGCCCTAATTAATTCTACCAGGAGAGTTTAACATTCCAACTGAGCTGCTGGGATATTACATTGCCTTATCGAAAAAGAGGTGATTCTGGGGACACCCCTGATCAGTGGAAATAAGCAGTAGAGGTAGCCTGAGCCCATGCTATCCTGAACTCTGGGGCAGGCACTCGTGCAGTAGGTGGTGAGCAGCCGGAGAGTGTAACATACACAAACTGAGACACGCTAGGTCACACGGATAACTGATACCATATACTGCAACTAGACTTCTCCACTCAGGCCCACCAGTGACCGGACGGCAACCACCTACCTCCTCTTAATAACAGCTGAATAAAGCAAGGATCCATGGACATAAACCCTGCGGGCTGAGGCGCTGAGCGGAATCCCATTGAGAATTGAAGCGTATTGAAACAAGTGGGCAGAAGAGTAGCTCAAGGCTGCGAGCTACAGACGAGAAGGTAGCAACTAAGGATAATTACGTGAACCCGCAGTGCCGGAAGTAAAACAGACTAGACACTGGCGGACACTCAATATAAGAAACAGCGGTGGTGAGAAGTACAGACGCAAGACCAACTAAGCCAGGTGGGCAAAGAATAACAGAGTCCACTGCGCAGTGGGGAGAATCCGGAGAGCACAGGGTACATAGTAGGTGGGGAACAGAGGCCCTATGAACCAATGGCAGCCAAAAACAACAAAGCCAGAGGCAAACAGACCACCATGGAATCCTATGCAAAAAGCCAAGATAGCTCGGTGGAGGATGCAAACAAAAATGGAGAAGCAGGTCAAGCTAAAGTTCTGAGGGAAGTCGTGGACCACGAAAACCAACAGATTCTAAATGCCATTGCTGCATTACAAGCCACACTAGAATCCACAATTGATGAAGTCCGGATAGATGTCGGCCTACTGAGGCAGGACGTATGTGGCCTGACAGAACGCACAAGCACATTGGAAACTCAGGTACAGGAAAACACTACTGAGAGTGCAAATGTCCAGGAAAGTAAATATATTACAGCAAAAAGTCAAATTACTATAGGAAAGAGCCTAAGACGCCGAAGGTAGAGCCAGACCTAATAACATCAGGATCATCAGTCTGCCACAGGGTAAGGAGGGGTCGGACCCCACCAATTACATAGAGAATCTACTACTGCAGGAGTTAGGCCCTGGCAATCTAACACAACGATTCACCATAGAACGTGTATGCAGATGACATGTTGATATACTTACATGACCCAGACAAGAACCTTCAGTATGTGTTAGAAGTACTAGATAACTTCAGCACACTTATTGGGATAGGTATAAATAAGAACAAATCCAGTTTATTCCCACTGGCGCAGTTGGCGGTAAAGAGCTACACAGAATTACCGGTCTTGCTCTTGCTGTGGAGTAGGTCCTCCTTTAGATATCTTGGACTTAATATTTATCATGACCCTAAACAGGAACACGAACAAAACACTGTTTGCGTAAGAGATGGACTGATTAAGAATATGCAAGAGAGAAGAAATGAAATGCAAAGCGAGTTGGGAGAGGAAATTGGGGAGGGCCTTTGAAGAAAAAGAATGGGGTAACAGTCTCACACAAGAAAGTCTCAAGGAATGCTAGACTGCAGATGCTTCAATTTTATGTCACTCAAAGAGCATACCTCACGCCAGAGGCAATATCCAAGTTCAGAGGTGCTAGTAGTCAGAAGTGTCCCAAATGTACTAAAGAGAATGTGGGTATGACACACATGTTTTGGGAATGCGATATGATACAGGAATTTTGGAAGAGTATTGCAACCAGGGTGGCCTTGGGGGGAGTTACCCTAGATATACAAACCCCAGAAGCATGCTTATTAGGGGTACCAAACAGAAGGCAATGAGTAAGATCAAGGACCTCATGTATGTACTGGCAATGCACAGGATTGCAATGAGATGAAAAGCTGCCACAGCACCAAACGTTCGCCGGCGGTGGGAGGAATTGCAGAAATGGTCGACAGCTGAGACGGGGGTGTGAGAGAAGGCACTGGGGGAGCAAAAACAAGAGCCCGGAACTGACATAATGCAATCGATAGCCCCCACTGTTGCATTGTTCAGCCGAAACGAGGACAATAACATGGAACAAGCAGTATAATCATGAAGGGGCAAGTGTTCAACATCCACTACGGAATGCGGACCGCACTATAGGTGGGCTTGGGGCAGGAGGGAGGGGAGTTGGGAGTTTAAAGACGTTTGGGAAGTTGTTGGAAATGTAACAAATTGGAAATCCTGCAATGACATGTGTGTACTGTTAATAAAACCAATAAACACATTAAAAAAGAAAAGCCTTGGCAGGTGTGCTCTGTGCTTCTACTCTGCCATATAGAGGGCAGGAGTATAGATAACCCCCCTCCAGTCTTTACATAAAGTTTGGAACTTCGTGGCACTGGAATGGGTAACTTACAAAATTCAAGGAGACCAAGGGAGATTCACACAGGAATGGGCCCCAATACTGCCGTATCTACAAAGCGACTATATGGCAGTGGTGCCCACACAAGATTAGAATACTGGATATCCTATAATCGTAAACGAGCTAGCTAAAGGGATAAGCGGCGGACTAAACCTCTTGTGGGGCGGGGGGAGAAGGGAGGCGTTACTGGTTATGTTGTTAACGTTAACTGCAACACTAAAATTAATAAAAATATCTTCTTTTTAAATGTAGAGTAGTTAAGAATGCTCAGTTACTAGAAGGTTCAAGAAATAGTGCTTCCTTTAAAAAGTGTGGTTCTAAGAAGAATGCTATCGGAGGGAATCAAACAAGGATATTCCTGATACTGATCCATTTGGAGTGTTGGAAGTTCTTCAGCCCAAATCAGTTGAGTCTTCAAAATGACTCGAAATGAAAAGCGTCAGAAAACCCTGTCAAAATTGCCTCCTCGTACAGATCAGAGCTATTTAGGTTATGAGAGTCTGAGGGAGAGATAGAGCAGTGAGGGAGAATGAAAACGGACAGTGGAGTTACTGATCACATCCTGTGGCTCGTAACAGATCTCTGACGTCTGTTGCATTTTCTAATTGTGTCATTTTCACTTCCCCTTCCCTGTGGGGTGTTGTGAGTAAAACAGATTCAGAGCTGTTGAAAGCTAGATGTGTATGGGGTGTGCAGGGCCATCAGCTCCTATAGAATTAGACGTGTTGTAGTACTATAATGGTGCATATTTCTGCAAAGTCATCCCGAAACATCATCAGGAAGGAAATGAGTTAAACAAAGAAAGAGGTTTTAGGAATATCCATTTCCTGGCAACCAGCTTGAACAGCATGGTATATGGATTCAAAAGCTACTGAAAGGTCACGCACAGTCATGATGGAGAAGATCCTTCATAATAATTGCTGGTGCCACAATCGCTCCATGATGCAGGCCCATAAACCTTCTAAGCAAGCAGAATGCAAGCCAAAGAGGTTATTCAAATTAATCTCCAATCATATGTTAACAGTGATCAGCAGGTTGGTTAAAATCCAAAAGTCCACCATTGCTGCTTTAAAGAAATTGAGTGATCTAAGTATTTTTCAGTGGACATGAGACATAGCTACACAGTGAACACATGTTAAAACAAAACAATGGTAGGGGGCACAACTTGAACAAAGAACAGGAAATGGTGAAGTGAAATTTCAGGTGAGAAGGCAGTAGTTCTATATGTATGCGTGTATGTATACATGCATTTATGCATGTATGTGTGTGTGAGTATGCTTTTAAAAGTGAAAACCTAGCTGCAAGGCTATGGCATGATGTGAATGTTCTGTTTAGTAACGTTGGTAAGGTGAGCCCTGTTTGTGACAATCAGAGACAACAGGGCTAGTGCTTTCAAGGTTGGACCACTACCTAAGGAACTGTCTGAAAAGCAGGGTATTCAGTTCTGTCCTGAACTGTAGTAGCGTTGGAGCCTTGCAGATATCTGGTGGGATGGTTTTCCACAATAGATGTGCACAGCAGAAAGTATCTTGTTTCGTGGTCTTTTCTTTCTAGTATTGTGTGGTTTCCAGTGTCACAATACTGCGGCTTCTGGAATTGTGCTGAACCTGACTGGTTAGCATTCTATCTAGGTAAGGAGATGGATGCTTAACTAAACACTGTCTTGAATGTAATACAACAGCAAAACAAACCTGCACAAGATGGAAAGAAGGCAACAGCTGAGTTAATTAATCCCCATCTAGATGTTCCACTCCATACATACGGGTTATCCATGTAAACAGACCTCAAAATGTGCACTGAACACTAGCCGTTGGCCAGTCGTGCTTGACTATTGGCAAGTAAGAAATGGTATGCTGTGTCCATACAGAGAATCGAGGGGGCGTGTAACTTTCTGTGCCTGTCTAATAGCTTGCAACTTGGAATGTGTACCCCTGATGTAAAGATGCCCCACTCCCCATGAGCCCACCCCCCAGGGGGGGCACAAGATACTTGAAATTGTAGATTATAATCACAAACAGAATGTACGATATGAAATTCATATCCACAGATTAGGCATATATTAAATAACGGATCCATAAATAAAGCCAGAAACAAAAGCAAAAGCCCTGTAGCTTAGGCAAGATGGAACAGAAGTGACTGGCCTGTCTACCTTAATCAAGTCATGCTAAAATGTTGCCCTTTAGTTGGAAATGCTTTGCTTTGATACTTAAATGAAGGCGCCTATAGCACTAGATCTCAAACGGATGTATGCCCAGGGAACTCCTAGATGAGTGGGTAGCGCTGGTGCTTTGCTTGGAAGAGGAGATCCGGAAATGGGGTCCATTCCAATGGCACATTCCGACAGTATTTTAGCCAGAAAGTTAATGAGAATCGTAATGCCAACGCGTGTAAAGGAACAACAGAAACAAAGACTTGAATTGCAGTAGACACACACACTTTTTCCAACATCCTCTCTACAGCGCAACTGCAGCCATTCGCCACTCACCCGACTCATGGATAACAGAAGGTATTCCCTTAGAGCCACGATTGACTGCAGGGAGGAGCTCTTCCTCTTCACGGGCTCTTAACGAGCTCACTGTAGAGTCAAGAAGAGGGCCTAGTATGAAAGGCAACAAGCAATACATTAGTAACTAACTGTGCGAAATAAGTTACAACAGAGCTATTACATTGCGATATTGTAAGGGTTCACATATTATTGTAATCCTCAGGACTGTGGTAATGAAAATCTTTCCTAAAATATCTAGTACATTCTTATGGTTTTTGCTGGAGTACAGAGCCCTCATGGGTGAGGTGGACATGTCAAAAACATTTGGATCACTGGGAGATAACAGGGGGCAACTGTTGTTAGAAAAGATTTCTCTTGAAGCAACTTTTCCCCCATAGTCTATGGACCCCCAGACCTTTTGCGTTTGTTTCTGCATCTTGACCTGACTTTGTACAGTGGAACACAGCCCTCAGCTGCACTCCACTGGGTTTTAGCTCATTGTTATGGGGAACTGGCATGTCCTTCAGGCTGTAAGTACTAAAAACGTTGTTTCTCTTAATCTAACGACTCTGTTGCCATTAGTTATTAACATTTTATCATTGTGTAAAATAACTTACAGTATCGAGCAATGGGGCCATATCGTTTGACAGCCCTAGACACTAAGGATTTTTTGGTGGTTGTATAATGTGCCTTAGAACAGACAGTAATACTTTTTCTTATCTTTGTGTAACTTTTTACCGTGAAATACCGCGTTTATTTTGTTTGTCCCAGGACTGTTGCTGGTGTCCGAGATGGCTGTGTCACAAGATCTTTTCTCTGTCCCATTGGCCATTTTGTTCTCTGACCGCCGCCCTGCCTTTCCAGGTTCAGGACTTACTTATTTGCAGGGATGTTGCTAGGTCTGGAAAAGATCAGGGGCTGAGCTAATGTCGGGACTAGCGGGATTCAGGGCTAGCTAGCCTTTTTGTTGTAGTCCTTGAGCTTCTATCTGGGCCTACAATCAAAGGACCCAGGGCTATAGCCCCTTCAGCACCCCCTAGCAACTCCTCTACTTATTTGGGAATGCAATTGCCTGCAAAAGCTTTTTCTTTCCCAGGTCCCTGCAGGTCATGTGTGTAGGCATCCAGGAAGTGGTCTGGGACTGTCGGGTCCCAATCCACATTACTGGTGCCAGGGTGTCTGGTGTGCATGAGCGCATGAAGACCCCAGTGGTCACTGAATGTACCGCTGCTGGCGTGCGTGCATGGGGCAGATCTTCTCATTGGTGGGCCGGGTGTATCATATTGTATCATATCATATCGCCTAACTTTGGATATGAGGATGGTCCTGGTGTCCATTCCAGTAGATCAGCAACAGATTTTTTAACAAGTCTGTAGAAGGAACCATGTATCCTGAAGAGCCAAGGAGAACAAAGGACGATCCAGAGACGCACTGAAGAGGGCTGTCACCCGAATCCCGTTGTTGTCCCGGTCGAGCCCTGCTTTGCGCTTGATCTCAGAAGACCTGTGAAGTTGCTTCAAAACCTTTGGAGTGGTGGGACTAATCATTCTCGACGCCTCCAGGTAACCCTGCAAGTAAGCTGTCTAGGAAGTGTCACTTGGACAACCAGTGAACTGACAAGCCGAAACATTGGGTACCAAACAGGAGCGTTGCTGTTTATAGTTTCGACCCAAGACTTTGGGGGATCCCAGCTTGTCCTGCAAAGCACCTTTGTGAAGCGTCTGCTGGAGGAGTGTGGAGACCTGTATTGGTTTACTGGAGCTGCTGTGCCTTTAACAAACTCTATAAAGACCTCAGGGCAGCGCAGATTCCGGCAGCGAGTCCAGTTAGTTGCATAAAGCCTTTCAGGCACTTAGATGACCGTGAATTGTCTGCTGGAGTAGTGTGGAGCCCTGTACTGCTTTACTGGAGCTGCTGTTCCTTTAACAAACTCTATAAAGACCACAGGGTGGCGTGGTGTCCGGCAGTGAGTCCAGTCACTCGCCAGTCAGCCGGGAGTCTCCACAGAGCATTTGTGCTGTTGTGGTGGAGTGGGGTGATGAACAACATCGGGGTGACAACGACAGAATACATGTATTTATTATTATTTTAATTATTTCCTCTGAGCCTCATATAGAGTGCTGTGTTGTAACTGCTCAGGCCCTTTGTTGACTGGTATACCAGTGGGTACAAATGTTTGGATTAAATTAACGTGTTCTCATTGGCTTGAGATTAGCCTTGTGAGAAAATTATGAGCTTTTTTCATGAGCCTAAACATGTAATACAAAAGGAAACATCTGTGTAAACCAATATATTCTCTGCTTCCCAAATTCTAATGCTCAAACAAACATGATAAAAGGGTCACTTAGGGGGTGGCGGAGGGTTGCAGCTTGAGAAGTGGCTATATAAAACGGGATGCTGTTGGTGGCGGCACTGTCAGCGCAAGATCAAAGTCAATGGAGGACAAGTGTGTCGCTTTTTCAACGGGACGTTCAACTAAGGGAGGCAAGATCCCCCTGGAGCCTCTTGAACTTGAAATTGAGGCCAGATTATGGGACTACAATCTATTGCTTGTCCCGTGTAAACCATCCGAAGTTGCTGTGTTTGTGGCGGCTCCAGAAAATGTGTTTCTAGAGTCGGCGAAGGGGTTTGGTACCCAGGGACTTAGGGAAACTGCCTGTGTGGGGATCCCTGACCCCAGACTGTAAATTGACAGCAGGTCTGCGGTTGCGGCTAATTCAGGCAACCGGCATGTATCGAAAGCTGATAAGAACTCTTTGAGTGTAGGGGAAGGGGGTGGGGGGATCAAAGATAGCATGTGTAACAGGCCATAACAACTGCTGGAAAAGACCTTGCCAGCTTTGCCAACTCTTAGAAGAGGGTTGCGGCACAATAAAAGTTATGATCCAGGAGGATAGACTCAGACCCCTCCAATTCCTTCCCCAACCCTCCCTCACCAAATAGGCCCTCTGCTTGTATACTATGTGGGGGTGACCTAACTGGCTTAATGTACTAAGAGAACCAAATGGCATTGCAGGGCGGTGGGGGGCATGGAACTCAGATTTTGGAGCCAGAGCTGAGGGTGTCGTGAAACCAAAGTGAGTGACATGACAACTTCACACGATGCTGGAGCCCAAAGGGGGAGACCAGGGGGTGATGCAAGTAGAAGCGCTTAGTGCCTGCGCCCCCCAGAAGAGTGTTGAGAAAACCAAGAGCCATGAGCCGACCTTGGAGGTTGCTACATCACTGCTGCCTAAAATCACAGTGGCTGGAAAAAGCAGGGGAAAAATAAAGTTTTTAACAAAACCAGAATGTGTGCGGAAAAACACGGGACATATAACAGACAATGAACTATTGAAAGGGGATGGAGGCGCTAGTGGGGGCATCAGTTGCAACAATGCCAGGGGGAAAGCCTTTGCTAATCCCTCACCTGAACCCTCCCTACAAAGTGCTGTACAAGGCTCCTGCCTCTGTCCTGTTTGAGAAGAATAAAGCAGCTGGGGAGAAACCCAAGCACTGCAAATGAGTTTGGAAGGACACAGTACCTTGCAGGGGTCGGTTGGAAGACATGTTGTCCCTGGCATTAGCACTCCGAGCTATGAAGGCTATTAGGGGCCAAGTTGAATGAACAAATAGTTGAAACCTCGTTAAGGATGGACATCACCAGAATAGAAAGAATGATTGAAATGGGGGACTCAGTTGTTTAAGGGCCCAGGCAACTGAGGCCTTGGGGGCTGAGGGGTTAGGAACACCACCAAATGGAAAATCGCCATTAAATTAATACTGCTCATGGGCACCTTGAAAAAATCCTTGGTGACCTATGAAAGGACGTTTTGTACATCAGCCATGAAGACGTGGAAGGGGAAGTGGATCTACAGCTCTCAATTCTTAATTATCTTCATCTGACTCCTCATATACAATACAAGACAGGGGGCCAGGGGGTGGTTTAAGAGGAAGCCACATTGGCAAAGACGGGCTCACTGTTTTGGATTCATGGAGTGTGATATCCATGTTGTACATTTCTCTGGCCCCTTTCTTGAAATTGTATTAATCTATTAACGATAACATGGAGGATCAAGCAATTCTGATTGGTATATTACATTACACAATTCTATTTATTGAGACTATATCAGAGCTGTCAAGGAGAGGGAAGATCGGGGCACAAAATATAAGGAAAGCCTTTGGTATGTCCAAAATACTGTGGCCGGTGTCCTTCGCATGATTTGAGGAGCTACCTGAATCGCCACTGTATCATGCGGTGCGAAAAACAACTATAGAAGAACCAGAAAATGAGCCTCCACAAGAGGGGAGTGTGAATACACCATTGGAAGCTGTGAGAAACCTGAAGGTTTTCTCCCAGGTAGAGCCCAGGAATCCGTTATCCAGGTGGCCAGGACACGGCCATCACTGTTGGATCCAGTTTGTGGGGAAGGATCACCTGGGTAGGGGAACCTGGGGTTGTACTCTGGGAAATGCCACAGGTGAGACGCAGAAAGGGACGAGGAGGAAAAGGTGCCTGAGGCTTTTATGAGCTGTAGTAAATCGACCTCCCTTCCACCCAATAAACTTCCCTTTTGAAAATACACCATCCCCTCTGCCTCTGCTGAATCTATTGCACACCCCATTGTATTCAGAAACCATCTTTCTCCTTTCTCAGAATCCTTGTTTTCCTGTTCCCTATAGAAATTCTCCCAATCATTCTCCTTCACGTCCCTCTAATTATTATTTTACGAAACTCCAGTCTACTGCATTTACAGAACACTACGATTCCCACAACCCCTCCATTCATTCCATGATCCCAGTCACCCTTATTTGCTTCACAAACCCTACCAATCCCGTCCCTCTGATTATCATCTTCTGAAATCCCAATCTACTGTGACACTACCATTGCCACTATCCCCTATGTTCTGTTCGGTTCCTAGTGATTGCATCGAATGCAAAAGCATCAAATGCAAAACCATTGAAAATAAATGCATTGAAAAAAAGCATTTTTTTAAATGGGGGCCCCCTCCAACACCTGTTTTTTTACCCCTTAAAACCCATTATAGTCCAAAACAAAAAACCTTTACCTACAAAAAAAATGCATTTTTTAGGTGCATTTTTTCCCGATGCTTTTGCATTCGATACTATGTATTCGATGCAATGCCTGGATACCGTTCTGTTCTACATCCCGGTCATTCTCATCCATTTCGTAAACCTTCAGTACCTCATCAGTAAATGGCATTTAGATTGACTAGATTTTGTAACATTTGATAAATCGCACCTAGCACATTTAACGTGCCTGTTCACAATTTATAAATCTGTGCCCCACTAGTGAATGGCATCCCGATTGCACAGATTCAGCCACACTTGATAAATGTTCCTAGCCATTGTACCCACCATGACTGGTAATACTTAAGTCATATAAGCATCTGAAATTTAACAACCCAGACTGCCCGAAATTTTTGTCTGCTCGCACCAAGTGGCATTATTTGTCACTAGTGACAGCTTTACACTATGTCATGCCTACTTAAAATATACACTATATTGACCATGGCCCTGCTCCATGCCCTCAGCACTCAGAAGTGCCCCACTGAAGTCCACCAAACTAAGTCAATTCTTGCGCCTCCTCTCACATCTACCACTCCTAATGCATTCAACTACTCCGACCATACTAGCACCATGTACCAGGCCTTACCAAGCCAATTAGCCTTCTCCTCGCAGCCCACTCCAACTCACGAGAGAAACCTCAACTTACGGGCCAGACTCAATAAACTTTACAAACCACCTAGAAGATCCCTTCCCGCTATAAAGCGCACGCTGAAAGGCCAACATACTGGGATATACAATAGTCCCAATCCCCCTCATTCCTTACCAGTGAACATAAATATTAAAACCTGTAAAGCTAAGACAAATACTAATTCTTCAAATACTGCCCCAACTAAAATGGACCCTGAAGAACACTCCTTAAAGGGAGCTCTCCTTAATGTAAGATCCCTAGTGGCACATGCTATCGACCTAGCGGACCTAATTACGGAAGCCAATCTAGATTTTATTGCTATAACCGAGACCTGGTTACATAATGCGGCAGGCCCCTCACTCATGCTGGGCGTTCCCGATGGGTATACCATATCTAGGCAGGACCGAGAAGGCTCCCGTGGAGGTGGTGGAGGTGGAATTGCCATTAAATCCAAAATAAACCTATCACTACGCCTAGCCTCTGCCACAACCATGCAATCTTGTGAAGCTCTCACTGCAAAAATCCTGATAAAGAATACCCAAACTCTATCCATTCATCTAATTTACAGACCACCGGGTCCACTTGGAACCTTTGAGGAGGACTTGCACAGCCTCCTGTCTAACAACACCAAAACTACTTCACAATTGCTGGTACTATGGGACTTTAACCTTACTTTCAATGACCAAGCAGATGCTCAAGCATCAAATATTGCCAATACCCTCACCACCTTAGGACTAACCCAAACAGTCAACACCCCTACCCATGTGAAGGGCAGAACACTTGACTGGATCGCTGATTCCAACTGCTCAGCCATAGTCTCATCTACTACGCCCTTATCCTGGACCGACCACTCCCTGGTGTCCTTTAACCTTCTCACCACTAAACCACTCATTCCAGCCCCACAGGCGGCTCCACCCTGCCCCACAAGAAACAAAAAGAATATTACAGTGGGTAATGTTCCCCTGATCCTTCCAACTTTAAATGCATTGCCAGACAACCTTGACCCTAGTGTATTGGTCAACGAATACAATAACATCATGAGTACCACTATGGACAAAATCGCCCCACTCAAAATGTGAACAAGTAAACCTAAGGCGCACCTAAACAAATGGTTCACGCCAGAACTTAAAGCCCTGCGCCTGACCAAAAGAAAATGTGAATCAGACTGGAAACTTTATCCAACTAAGGAGAACAAAATTAATTTAATCAACATCTCTCGGCACTATAAAAATGAAATCTGCCTAGCAAAGCGTAATTCTTATAATAATTGCATTGCAAACTCTAACTCAAGTATGAAGGAACTCTTCTCCATTCTGAAAGAACTTGAGTCTCCCATTACTACACCAGACACCTGTAATAATGACCAGACTTGGTGTAGATATCCAAACTGCCTTAGCAAACAAAATTACCACATTGCAAAACAAAATCTAACTAAAAAAGAATCCTTAAACCTCCATGATAAACTGCTTCCCAACGACACCACTAACGACCCTACTAATACATTTTCCTTCACTAAAACTACTACCTTAGAGGTAGAGAAAATTATTCTCTCCCTCAAACCTTCAAATTGCAAAGGTGACATCTGTCCAGCGCAACTAATAAAAGACGCTGCCAGAGACCTTTCACCGTTCATTTCTAAATTAAAAAACGCCTCCTTTGCCACAGGTAACATCCCGGCTAATCTAAAACAATCTTGGGTGCTACTGCTTCTCAAGAAGCAGACTCTAGACCCCCTCATCCCCACCAACTACCGGCCTATCACTACGGTACCTTTCTTACTGAAAATACTAGACAAGGTTGCCTACACACAAATTCAAAGACACCTTGAATTACATAATCCATTGGGTGCTAGACAATCTGGTTTCCGTCCACTCCACGGAACTGAAACTGCCCTCATTGATTTAAAGACGCAAATAGACGAACTGAGAGATCAAGGCAAGACAGCACTGCTCCTCCTACTTGATCTCTCAGCCGCTTTCGATCTAGTGGACCACAAGGTCCTCTGCAAACACTTAGATACTGCTGCACACTTCTCTACCCATGCCACCAAATGGATTGAATCATTCTTGAGCGAGAGAACAATGAGAGTTTTCTCCCCTTCTGCAGCAGCCGACCCTACACCTATCACTTGTGGAGTCCCTCAAGGCTCTTGTGTTTCACCGACTTTATATAACATATTCAATAAGCCCCTCTTCGATGATCTGGACCTTCTAGGTATCACCTACACTAATTATGCAGATAATACACAGATTCTCCTCCCGCTTTCTGGGGATCACAGCAAGGGTAGGGAGTTGGTGAATAGGGTGCACCTCATTATTCAGGCATGGATGGCCTCCCACGGCCTCTGCCTGAACGATAAGACCGAATTGATTATCTTGGGTACGCAGGCCAACATCAACAAGTTAGGTAAGGACTACTCTATGTTCAACATAGATGGCAATCAAGGTCTCAAGAGAAGTGAAAACACTAGGTTTCTATCTTGATTCTACTATGTCCTTCACCAAACAAGTCAACTCATTAGCTTCCACCACAGCATATACCTGCAAATTAATAAGAGCAGGTAAACCCTTCTTATCTAACGATAGCTGCATGATCCTAGCGAGAGCCCTAATATTATCCCGACTTGATTACTGTAATGCCCTTTATAGTGGTGCAACAAAACTATCACCAAAAGGTTACAAATCCTACAAAATAATGCCTTAAGAGCTGCTTTAGGCATAAACAAAAGGGAACATATTTCCTCTTTCAGACACCAATACAAATGGCTCTCCACCGACAATAAAATCCATCTGAGAATGATCTCCCTGCCGTGCAAAGCCCTTAATAATGCTGCTCCCAGTTACCTGATGGATAAAATAAAAACAAAAAGCTGTAGCAGGCCTACAAGAACCCCCAATTCCAACTGCTTCGTAACCCCTAGATTTAAACTCGCTAAAATTGGTGGTACCAGTTTTCCCATACTAGCTGCTTAATGGTGGAGTGCCTTGCCACACAATCTGAGATCAGACCAACCATCTTTTTCACACTTCAGATCGAATCTTATTAAACACCTCAATGACAAAAATATGTAACGTACTGCTAGATACTTGTATCACGTTACTTCATCTGAAGGCATATATGCATTACTAAGATATACCACATGTGTAAATATTCATACTAACACTGTATATAACTGACTGCCTCACTGTATAGCAATTCCTCAATCTCCTGATCTGATCTACCTCCTGTTAAGACTGTACATATTTATCCCTCTACCACTGTATATTTTGTAACACTGTAATTTTATATAACATTGCAAGCTTTGCATATTCTCCTCACTGCACCCGGTTACCCTTGGGTCTGTCGCGCATTACAAACAAAACAAACAAACAAACTTCCCCATCACACGACGTAGGATATTCGAATTCTCTGACTTCCCTCCCTTTCCGACACGAACACCTTTGCACAACGGACTTGTAATAAAACTGTTTACCTGACATTTCCCAACAGAGGGGTCAGGTAAAGTCGGGCAATTGAATTAAATCACACACACCGGATGGCTCCCACTTTCCCCCACAGGGATAATGGGTGGAGCAGGACCTACCTCTCCTAAGAACAAAAAATCTAGTGGCGATAAGTCTTATGTGGGTGGGAGTAAGAGTAGCTTTTCTCCTGCTGCAAAGCAGGCTCCCAGTGGATCCAGTATCGTACCTTGCATTCCTGGCACTTGTTGGGACTGTGGGGCTCTGGACCACAAGGGTGACCCCAAGTGAAAAAGGCACTTGGAGTCCATGCTGTCAGCCTGACCTACCCTTGCTCCATGCCTGAGGTAGAGGTAGCTGTCCTCCCCTCCTCTACAGGAATCACATTTGGTGGTCCTGCAGAGATTACCCTGGTGTCCCTTGGGGCCTGGGACCGGTTTGCAGAAGTACTGGCTACTATCCCACCAAACACCTACAGATTTTTAAGAAGCGTCCTTCTGAATGTCCAGCCTTCGTCTGGCTTGAAAGACACTGGGGCAAGTATGTCAGTGGTGGACATAACCCGGCACATGCCAGAGGACTATGTAGGTGCTCCTCTGAGAACTACTAGGTTAGCTGGTGGGCCTCCCAAATGATCTCCTTTTGCCCTAGTCACCATCACGATTGCGGACAAGACAGCAAAGCTTCCCGTCCTGGTTCAGCACAATGTACCCGACAACATTTTATTGGGTAATGATTTAGTTGGGTTGCTCTCTGATGGGCTACCCCTGACTGCTGCTAGATCACAGTCACTAGATCACAGGTCACACCGGGTCTGACTGATAGTCAGGTACCCAAGCCAAAGGGGAGAACCAAGGCAAGAATGAAGAGCAAGAAGGCCACCCCTGCGAAGGGGCTGCCTTCTTTTCCTGTTGCTTCAGCAGCACCCACTGGGATTCAGGCTCCGGACAGGCTGGGTCCAGTGGCAATCAGAAACTCAACTCCCGAGAGAGAAGAGCCAGAAGACCCTCCTGCGGGAGAGGATCACCATGACCTTCAATACCTGCTGGCTGAAAGGGGGTCCTGTAGGGGAGACTTCTGTAAGGGTCAGAGAGAGTGCCACTCTCTCTCGAGTGTCTAAGAAAACAGGCCCAGGCACAAGGTGAAGTGCCTAGGTCGTTCAAGATGTATTGGGAGGGTGAGCTTCTTTGTAGTGAGCCCACTAAGCCTGAAACTGGCGCCCTCAAGAGGTTGGTGGTACCGCAGGTTTACAGGTGTTACGCTTACCTTGTCTCTGCAGAAGGACTAGGAGCCTTGGGGGTTTCTCAGCTGGGGTGTGGGCTGTTCTTTTATGGGACTCCACCTGGGATGAAAGAACAGGGATTAACGTTTGCGCTCCTGGCTCTTTCCCTATCCTCTGTTTTTCCTTGGTCCTGGTTCCCCTCTGGGAGTTCTGCTTTATTTATTTATTTATTCGTATTTTTAAAGCGCACAACAGCCCGTGGGCATCGTGGCGCTGTTACATATTAAACATTGGCTGGTTACAAAAGGAGGGTTGATAGTGATTACAAGGCATTTTGCTTTACAGTAGCATTTTTCTTACATAAGCTGGCAGTACAGACATCAAAACGTTAAGGTACAGTTCATGTCAGCGGGGGGAGGGCGGAAACATTATGTAAAAAGAGTGGTTTTGAGGGATTTGCAAAAGGAGTACAGAGAGGGTTCAGCTCTGGGAGAGTTGGGGAGGTTGTTCCAGAGCTTGGGTGCTATGTGTGGGAAGCCAATTCCTCCAGCTTTGGCTCTTCTTATGGTAGGAACTTGGAGTAGGTTGGCATGGTGGCTTCTTGTAGGACGGAGGGAAGATTTCCTGGTTATGGTTTCTGTTAGATAGGAAGGTGCAGTGTGATTGATGCATTTGTGTGTGAGGGTGAGTATTTTGAAATTGATTCTTTCCTTGACTGGCAGCCAGTGAGCATTTCTTCGGGCCTACGATACATGGTCAAATTTGGGGATGTGCAGAGAGGCACGGAGCGCATTGTTTTGCACTATTTGGAGCTTGTTTAGATTTCTGGATGATGTGCCGGCTAAAAGGGCGTTGCAATAATTTAGTCTGGTTCCATGGTGGCTTTAGCGATGGAGAGGCAGTTAGGAGTGTTAAGGTAGGGTTTTATGGCATAGATGAGTTTGATGGTCAGTGCGGATGAAGAGGAGATGGCGCTGACTTGTCTTGTCATGGAGAGTGTAGCGTCTAGGTAGACTCCTAGGGTCTTCACGGCAAAGGAGACAGGTATGCTAATGTTGTCAATGGTCATGTGTGAGTATTCTTGGCTGAGCTTGGAGAGAGTTTCGCTGGGGGCCAGGATGATGATGATGATCTCTGTTTTGTCGCCGTTAAGGCAAAGACCATTAATAGCCATCCAGGTTTGGATCGTGGTGTAGATGTTGAGGAGAGCTTCTGTGTCTTGGGCATAGTCTCCAGTGAGG